>NW_020174301.1:10859972-10965429 GCF_003031525.2 Neophocaena asiaeorientalis asiaeorientalis | reverse complement strand
CCTTAATTGCCGTGAATTGAACTAGGCATGGGTGCCTGACCCAGGTGCTCAATCTAGGGTAGATTAGTATTAAGGCTTGACATAAAAGCTTTGCCCACTGAATGGTGGATGACCAGACCATTCAGATCCTGTCTTTTAAGGAAGTTTGGGCTAACAACAGGGAGGATCAGCAGTTAGTGGGAGCAGTCATACAGAACCACCGGACGACAGTAACACCAGCTCAGAGTTGGCTTAGGGCTTCATAAACACAGGCCCATGAAGTTTGAATTGTAGGCAAACTTCTGCACACAGGGACATTTATCTTGAGAGTAGAGTTCATGGATTTCTTTCATCTGGTTTTCAAAGGGGTCTGAGAATCAAAAGATAGCAAGGTGAGAGAGCGGTGAGATGGGAGGGGGAGCAGAAGCGGAGACGGCGAATAGCAGGTGAAAATACAGATTGGGGTCTCCTGCTGCTGAGGGCGCTCTTGTCAGACCTACTTGCCAGCTCTTAAGTTATAATCTGTTATCCACGAGGCCTTCCTCTAGCCTGGCTTTCCTCCTTTCCTTGGATAGCCTGGAATTCTCTGGAGCCTGACCCTATGTGGGTAATATTTCTGCCCTCATTTTCTTTCTTTCTTTTTAATTAATTAATTTATTTTTGGCTGCGTTGGGTCTTCGTTATTGCACGTGGGCTTTTCTCTAGTTGTGGCGAGCGGGGGCTACTCTTCGTTGCGGTCTGTGGGCTTCTCACTGCAGTGGCTTCTCTTGTTGTGGAGCATGGGCTCTAGGCCTGTGGGCCTCAGTAGTTGTGGCTTGTGGACTGTAGAGTGCAGGCTCAGTAGTTGTGGTGCACGGGCTTAGTTGCTCCGCGGCATGTGGGATCTTCCCAGACCAGGGCTTGAACCCATGTCCCCTGCATTGGCAGGCGGATTCGTAGCTCCTGTGCCACATGGAAGTCCCTTAATTTTCTTCTATGATTATGTCTTCTTTGGAGAAATGTCTGTTTAGGTCTTCTGCACATTTTTTGATTGGGTTTTTTTGTTTTTGTTTTTTTTTAAATATTGAGCTGCATGAACTGTTTATATATTTTGGAAATTAATCCTTTGCCCGTTGATTCGTTTGCAAATATTTTCTCCCATTCTGAGGGTTGTCTTTTCGTCTTGTTTATAGTTTCCTTTGCTGTGCAAAAGCTTTTAAGTTTCATTAGGTCCCATTTATTTATTTTTGTTTTTATTTCCGTTATTCTAGGAGGTGGGTCAAAAAAAAAAGACCTTGCTGTGATTTATGTTAGAGGGTTCTTCCTGTGTTTTCCTCTAAGAGTTTTATAGTGTCTGGTCTTACATTTAGGTCTCTAATCCATTTTGAGTTTATTTTTGTGTATGGTGTTAGGGAGTGTTCTAATTTCATTCCTTTACACGTAGCTGTCCGGTTTTCCCAGCACCACTTACTGAAGAGACTGTCTTTTCTCCACTGTATATCCTTGCCTCCTTTGTCATAGATTAGTTGACCATAGGTGCGTAGGTTTATCTCTGGGCTTTCTATCCTGTTCCATCTATATTTCTGTTTTTGTGCCAGTACCATATTGTCTTGATTACTGTAGCTTTGTAGTATAGTCTGAAGTCAGGGAGTCTGATTCCTCCAGCTCCATTTTTTTCCCCTCAAGATTGCTTTGGGTATTTGGGGTCTTTTGTGTCTCCATATACATATTAAGATTTTTTGTTCCAGTTCTGTAAAAAATGCCATTGGTAATTTTATAGGGATTGCATTGAATGTGTAGATTGCTTTGGGTAATATAGTCATTTTCACAGTATTGATTTGTCCAATCCAAGAACATGGTATATCTCTCCATCTGTTTGTGTCATCATTGATTTCCTTCATCAGCGTCTTATAGTTTTCTGAGTACAGGTCTTTTACCTCCTTAGGTAAGTTTATTGCTAGGTATTTTATTCTTTTCATTGCAGTGGTGAATGGGATTGTTTCCTTAATTTCTCTGTCTGATCTTTCATTGTTAGTGTACAGGAATGCAAGAGATTTCTGTGCATTAATTTTGTATCCTGCAACTTTACCAAATTCATTGATTAGTTCTAGAAGTTTTTTTTTTCAATTTTATTTATTTACTTACTTTTGGCTGCATTGGGTCTTCGTTGCTGTGCGCTGGCTTTCTCTAGTTGCGGCGAGTGGGGACTACTCTGCGATGCGGTGCACAGGCTTCTCATTGCAGTGGTTTCTCTTGTTGCAGAGCACAGGCCCTAGGCGCGTGGGCTCAGTAGTTGTGGCTTGCCGGCTGTAGAGTACAGGGTCAGTAGTTGTGGTGCACGGGCTTAGTTGCTCCGTGGAATGTGGGATCTTCCTGGACCAGGACTCAAATCTGTGTCCCCTGCATTGGCAGGCAGATTCTTAACCAATGGACCACCGGGGAAGTCCCTCTAGTAGTTTTCTGGTGGCATCTTTAGGATTATCTGTGTATAGTATCATGTCATCTGCAAACAGTGACAGTTTTACTTCTTTTTTTCCAATTTGTATTCCTTTTATTTCTTTTTCTTCTCTGATTGCCATGGTTAGGACTTCCAGAACTATGTTGAATAATAGTGGCAAGAGTGGACATCCTTGTCTTGTTCCTGATCTTAGAGGAAATGCTTTCAGTTTTTCACCATTGAGAGTGATGTTTGCTGTGGGCTTGTCATATGTGTTCTTTATTATGTTGAGGTAGGTTCCCTCTTTGCCCACTTTTTGGAGAGTTTTTATCTTAAGTGGGTGTTGAGTTTGGTCAAAAGCTTTTTCTTCATCTATTGAGATGATTGTACGGTTTTTATTCTTTAATTTGTTAATATAGTATATCACATTGATTGATTTGTGTATACTGAAGAATCCTTTGGACTTTTGTTTGTTGGGAGTTTTTTAATCACAGGTTCAATTTTATTACTTGTGATTGGTCTGTTCATATTTTCTGTTTCTTCCTGGTTCAGTCTTGGGAGATTATACCTTTCTAAGAATGTTTCCTTTTTTTCCAGGTTGTCCATTTTATTGGCATAGAGTTGCTTGTAGTAGTCTCTTAGGATGCTTTGTATTTCTGTGGTGTCCATTGAAACTTCTCCTTTTTTGTTTCTAATTTTATTGATTTGAGTCCTCTCCCTCTTTTTCTTGATGAATCTGCCTAAAAAGGTTTATCAATTTTGTTTATCTTCTCAAAGAACCAGATTTTAGTTTTATTGATCTTTGCTATTGTTTCCTTTGTTTCTATTTCATTTGTTTCTCCTCTGATCTTTATGATTTCTTTCCTTGTACCAACTCTGGGTTTTGTTTGTTCTTCTTTCTCTAGCTGCTTTAGGTGTAAAGTTAGATTGTTTATTTGAGGTTTTCCTTGCTTTTTGAGGTAGGATTGTATTGTTATAAACTTCCCTCTTAGAACTGCTTTTGCTGCATCTCATAGGTTTTGGATCGTCGTGTTTTCATTGTCATTTGTCTCTAGGTATTTTTTGATTTCCTCTTTGATATCTTCAGTGATCTCTTGGTTATTTAGTAACGTATTGTTTAGCCTCCATGTGATTGTGCTTTTTATGTTTTTTTCCCTGTAATTTACTTCTAATCTCATTGCACTGTGGTCAGAAAAGGTGCTTGATATGATTTCAGTTTTCTTAAATTTACTGAGCCTTGATTTGTGACCCAAGGTGTGACCTATCCTGGAGAATGTTTCGTGTGTACTTGAGAAGAAAGTGTAATCTGCTATTTTCAGATGGAATGTCCTATAAATATCAGTTAAATCTACATGGTCTGTGTGTCATTTAAAGCTTGTGTTTCCTTATTATTTTCTGTGTGGATTATCTGTCTGTTGCATAAGTGAGGTGTTAAAGTCCGCCACGGTTATTGTGTTACTGTCAGTTTCCTCTTTTATAGCTGTTACCATTTGCCTTATGTATTGAGGTGCTCCTATGTTGGGTGCATATATATTTATAATTGTTATATCTTCTTCTTGGATTGATCCCTTGATCATTATGTAGTGTCCTTCCTTGTCTCTTGTAATAGTCTTTATTTTAAAGTCTATTTTATCTGTTATGAGTTTCTTAACCAATGGACCACCGGGGAAGTCCCTCTAGTAGTTTTCTGGTGGCATCTTTAGGATTATCTGTGTATAGTATCATGTCATCTGCAAACAGTGACAGTTTTACTTCTTTTTTTCCAATTTGTATTCCTTTTATTTCTTTTTCTTCTCTGATTGCCATGGTTAGGACTTCCAGAACTATGTTGAATAATAGTGGCAAGAGTGGACATCCTTGTCTTGTTCCTGATCTTAGAGGAAATGCTTTCAGTTTTTCACCATTGAGAGTGATGTTTGCTGTGGGCTTGTCATATGTGTTCTTTATTATGTTGAGGTAGGTTCCCTCTTTGCCCACTTTTTGGAGAGTTTTTATCTTAAGTGGGTGTTGAGTTTGGTCAAAAGCTTTTTCTTCATCTATTGAGATGATTGTACGGTTTTTATTCTTTAATTTGTTAATATAGTATATCACATTGATTGATTTGTGTATACTGAAGAATCCTTGCCTCCCTGGGATAAATCCCACTTGATCATGGTGTATGATCCTTTTAATGTGCTGTTGGATTCTGTTTGCTAGTATTTTGTTGAGGATTTTTGCATCCATATTCATCAGTGATATCAGTCTGTAATTTTCTTTTTTTTGTAGTATCTTTGTCTGGTTTTGGTATCAGGGTGATGGTGGCCTCATAGAATGAGTTTGGGAGTGTTCCTTCCTCTGCAGTTTTTTGGAAAAGTTTGAGAAGGATAGGTGTTAGCTCTTCTCTAAATGTTTGAAAGAATTCACCTGTGAAGCCATCTGGTCCTGGACTTTTGTTTGTTGGAAGATTTTTAATCACAGGTTCAATTTTATTACTTGTGATTGGTCTGTTCATATTTTCTGTTTCTTCCTGGTTCAGTCTTGGGAGATTATACCTTTCTAAGAATGTTTCCTTTTTTTCCAGGTTGTCCATTTTATTGGCATAGAGTTGCTTGTAGTAGTCTCTTAGGATGCTTTGTATTTCTGTGGTGTCCATTGAAACTTCTCCTTTTTTGTTTCTAATTTTATTGATTTGAGTCCTCTCCCTCTTTTTCTTGATGAATCTGCCTAAAAAGGTTTATCAATTTTGTTTATCTTCTCAAAGAACCAGATTTTAGTTTTATTGATCTTTGCTATTGTTTCCTTTGTTTCTATTTCATTTGTTTCTCCTCTGATCTTTATGATTTCTTTCCTTGTACCAACTCTGGGTTTTGTTTGTTCTTCTTTCTCTAGCTGCTTTAGGTGTAAAGTTAGATTGTTTATTTGAGGTTTTCCTTGCTTTTTGAGGTAGGATTGTATTGTTATAAACTTCCCTCTTAGAACTGCTTTTGCTGCATCTCATAGGTTTTGGATCGTCGTGTTTTCATTGTCATTTGTCTCTAGGTATTTTTTGATTTCCTCTTTGATATCTTCAGTGATCTCTTGGTTATTTAGTAACGTATTGTTTAGCCTCCATGTGATTGTGCTTTTTATGTTTTTTTCCCTGTAATTTACTTCTAATCTCATTGCACTGTGGTCAGAAAAGGTGCTTGATATGATTTCAGTTTTCTTAAATTTACTGAGCCTTGATTTGTGACCCAAGGTGTGACCTATCCTGGAGAATGTTTCGTGTGTACTTGAGAAGAAAGTGTAATCTGCTATTTTCAGATGGAATGTCCTATAAATATCAGTTAAATCTACATGGTCTGTGTGTCATTTAAAGCTTGTGTTTCCTTATTATTTTCTGTGTGGATTATCTGTCTGTTGCATAAGTGAGGTGTTAAAGTCCGCCACGGTTATTGTGTTACTGTCAGTTTCCTCTTTTATAGCTGTTACCATTTGCCTTATGTATTGAGGTGCTCCTATGTTGGGTGCATATATATTTATAATTGTTATATCTTCTTCTTGGATTGATCCCTTGATCATTATGTAGTGTCCTTCCTTGTCTCTTGTAATAGTCTTTATTTTAAAGTCTATTTTATCTGTTATGAGTATTGCTACTCTAGCTTTCTTTTGATTTCCATTTGCGTGGAATATCTTCTTCCATCCCCTCACTTTAATTCTGTGTGTATCCCTAGGTCTGAAGTGGGTCTCTTGTAGACAGCATACAGGTGGGTCTTGTTTTTGTATCCATTCAGTGAGCCTGTGTCTTTTGGTTGGAGCCTTTAATCCATTCACATGTAAGGTAATTATCGATATGTATGTTCCTATTACCATTTTCTTAATTGTCTTGGTTAGTTTTTGTAGGTCCTTTTCTTTATTTTTTTTTTTGCGGTACGTGGGCTTCTCACTGTTGTGGCCTCTCCCGTTGCAGAGCACAGGCTCCGGTCATGCAGGCTCAGGGGCCATGGCTCATGGGCCCAGCCGCTCTGCGGCATGTGGGATCCTCCCGGACCGGGGCACGAACCCGTGTCCCCTCCATCGGCAGGCGGACTCTAAACCACTGCGCCACCAGGGAAGCCCTCCCCTGTAGCTTTTAAGAATTTTTCTTTGTCTTTAATTTTTGTCAGTTTGATTACTATGTGTCTTTGCATGTTTCTTCTTGGGTTTATCCTGCCTGGGACTCTCTGAACTTCCTGGACTTGGGTCGCTAATTCCTTTCACATGTTAGGGAAGTTTTCGACTATAATCTCTTCTGATATTTTCTTGGGTCCTTTCTCTCTCTCTTCTCCTTCTGGGACCCCTATAATGCGAATGTTGTTGACTTTAATGTTGACCCAGAGGTCTCTTAGGCTGTCTTCATTTCTTTTCATTCTTTTTTCTTTCTTCTGTTCCGCAGCAGTGAATTCCACCATTCTGTCTTCCAGCTCACTTATCCGTTCTTCTGCCTCAGTTATTCTGCTATTGATTCCTTCTAGTGTATTTTTCATTTCAGTTACTGTATTGTTCACCTCTGTTTGTTTATTCTTTAATTCTTCTAGGTATTTGTTAAACATTTCTTGCATCTTCTCGATCTTTGCCTCCATTCTTTTTCCAAGGTCCTGGATCATCTAAACTATCATTATTCTGAATTCTTTTTCTGGAAGATTGCCTATCTCTACTTCATTTAGTTATTTTTCTGGGGTTTTATCTTGTTCCTTCATCTGGTACGTAGCCCTCTGCCTTTTCATCTTGTCTGTCTTTCTGTGAATGTGGTTTTTGTTCCACAGGCTGCAAGATTGTGGTTCTTCTTGCTTCTGCTGTCTGCCCTCTGGTGGATGAGGCTGTCTGAGAGGCTTGTGCAGGTTTCCTGATGGGGAGGGACTGGTGTTGGGTAGAGCTGGCTGTTGCTCTGGTGGGCAGAGCTCAGTAAAACTTTAATCCACTTGTCTGCTGGCTGGTGGGGCTGGGTTCCCTCCCTGTTGGTTGTTTGGCCTAAGGCAACCCAGCACTGGAGCCTACCTGGTCTTTGGTGGGGCTAATGGAGGACTCTGGGAGGGCTCACGCCAAGGAGTACTTCCCAGAACTTCAGCTGCCAGTGTCCTTGTCCTCACCGTGAGCCACAGCCACACCCCGCCTCTGCAGGAGGCCCTCCAGCACTAGCAGGTAGGTGTGGTTCAGTCTCCTATGGCGTCACTGCTCCTTCCCCTGGGTCCCGATGCGCACACTGCTTAGTGTGTGCCCTCCAAGAGTGGAGTCTCTGTTTCCCCCAGTCCTCTCGAAGTCCTGCAGTCAAACCCCTCTAGCCTTCAAAGTCTGATTCTCTGGGAATTCCTCCTCCCACTGTCAGACCCCCAGGTTGGGAAGCCTGATGTGGGGCTCAGAACCTTCAGTCCAGTGGGTGGACTTCTGTGGTATAAGCGTTCTCCAGTCTGTGAGTCACCCACTCAGCGGTTATGGGACTTGATGTTACTGTGATTGCGCCCCTCCTACCGTCTCACTGTGGCTTCTCCTTTGTCTTTGGATGTGGGGCATCTTTTTTGGTGGTTCCAGCGTCTTCCTGTCGATGATTGTTCAGCAGTTAGTTGTGATTCCGGTGCTCTCGCAAGAGGGAGTGGACACACGTCCTTCTACCCTGCTATCTTGAACCAATTTTGCCTGTGCCCTCATTTTCTTATGTTCCTCCCTAAAATATTCTTTTCCCCTCTGCCATTAGTACTAGCCACTTAGTGGACCTGAGTGAATTTATTTTGGTTCTTTAACTTAAAGAGCCAAACTAGTAAGCGTGCCTATGAGCAGCGTGGATGCGTTAGAGGAGGCAGCAGCTGTGCCAGTTCCCTGGGTGCTCAGTGTTACGGGAAGTACCTACATAGGTGTGTCCACGTGAATGAACCACTTGCCCATCCAAGGCTGAGATGAAGAATAAGGAGAGAAAGAGGTGGTAGAGTATTCTGTATAAGCTGGACTTGATAAAATTCTATATCATAAGTAGTTTTTACTCTTTCCAATCAGTGGGACATTTCATCTTCTGTTTCCAAGATGTTGTCCTTAGGATTATCATAGAGGGTTCACAAGAGTGGTTGATTAGCCATGTTTGTGTCTGGGCTTGTTGTAGTATTTAGTGAGATAAATGCTACACAAAAAACATGGACTTAAAAATTAATGTGAGTAGATGGAAGAGAATATTATATTATCTGAAGTTTTAACATACTGAAACAGATTACTGAGGTTGAGAATTTTGAGAAACAGAATGATGACAGACATCTTTGTTGCCATGAAAGAGACACATGACTTTCATACCTTGGAGACAGAGAGAGGGCCGTCTCAGCTCTTTTGGCCTACATCTGTGGAAACTGAGAACAAGGTGGCGATGATAATGAGTTTATAGATTTTCCTAGGAAATATAGTAGTTGCTTTTGTAACTTGGAACTACCCAAGCTTGACTTATATTTAAGTTTTCCAGAGTTTTGCTGCTTCGTATTGCATGTTTGGCTACGCAGTCTTGAACTTGTTTTTCAAACCAAATTATGATAAAGAATTAAAGAGAAGGGAGGGGCATTGTCATAGAAAATTAAACAGAAAATGTGTATTTTCTTTCTTCTCTAATTCCCCAATAAAGTTTTTAATTCTTTCCATTAATAATTTTATTAAGGGGCAAAATAATAAGTTGAAACAGTGATAGTCAGACATGTATAACTCATTTAAACTAAGTAGCTGCATTTCTTTGCATTTCAAGGTGGAAAAAAATTTTAAGTGCTGCACAGCCACCTTGATGGGCCAGGAATCATAAAGACTTAGAGGGAGTCTTAGGAAAATAAGGATTCTTTTTTTTTTTTTTTTTTTAAGAGATCCGTTTCTCCCCTCTTTGTTATCATTTATTTATTTATTTTAATGTGAAATAATTAATTCTCTTCCCATCAGTTTTAGATGAACTGAGGAACAATTACAGAGCGCCCTGGGAGTGCTTGTGTTATGGAGTCGCATAGACTGTAGCTACGTATCTCAGTTAAGAACTTGGAGTAAAGCTTGTAGCGGGGAAGTTTCTGTCCTCTCTGCATTCAAGGTCTCATATATTCCAGTACAGCACCATGTTGGTACCCTGCTCCTGGCTCACGAGGAAAACATCATGAGAATGGTAAAAATACTTTCATATTTTTGGTTACAGAATCTTAGAAAGAAGGATCTAGAGAGACGCTAAGTATTTTTATCGCTTTAATTCAGATTAATTCTAATAAACTCATTCCCAGAGGCTTTGCTAAATGAATTCTCTGTTGGAGCCAGCTTCGTAGGATCGTCGAGTGCGTCTTAGATGAGACTCTGGCAAGCAGTTTTACTTGTTTTCTGAGCATGGGGAGTGATAGTTTTGTTAATCCCGCTCTGCTTTGGAAACCTTGCCATTTCCAGACATGGCCTGAGGCCCTCAGTTAGTATTCTAAGTGAGATAGTAAAACCAGAGGGCTCAGTTCTATTATTGTATTATAATTCATAGTCCAATGGTAGACTTTCTTTTTATTTATTTAACTGTTTATTTGGAAGTATTTTCAAGCTTTCAGAAAAGTCACAAGAATAAGAATGATAGAAAGGAAACATACGTACCCTCACTCAGATTCACCTCCTTGTCTCCCCCTAACCCCTGTATATACATGGGTATGTGAATGTGTGTGTTTATACATTTACACACACATTTTTTAAAACTGTTTGAAAGTAAGTTGGTTATACTATGTGATTCTTCACTCCAAAATACTTCGCTTACTGTATGCCAGGTACATTTTATAAATAAGTGTTTTGTAATTATTAGCTCAGGTGCAACAGTCCTAGACAGAGGTGTTATTTTTCCCACCATTTTATGAATGAGAAGTCTGTAACTAACATACAACTAGTTAATGTTGGAGGATTTGCCTTCAGGTAGACTGAGGCTAAAACTGTGCTGTATTGCTACCCTTGCAGGACAGTTCCAGTGTGAAGACTTTCATGTAAGTTTTAAAAGCACTCTTGAGTTTTCACAGGCTGTATAAGTCCAGAGTTCATCTATTCTAAAACATGCATTTTGTTTTCTCTTTTTCACATTAAAAAACCTTGATGTGTATCTTACAATGTATGGTGATGTAGTTGACATTATAAACGTGTGTCCAGACTTGGTCGTTAATTTTGGTGGTGCACTTCTTGACGCTCAGTCACAGGTAGCCACTGTGTGTGTTTATGTATATGTGTTTTCTGTTTCCCACTTGAGAGGGAAAATGATATTCTAGGTTACCAGCTCCAAGGGGTGGAGGAGCTGTTGCATTTTATTTAATATTGTGGCCTTGCTTGAAGATCAGACATGCTTAATTTTCATGAGTAAAATATATAAATATTTCTGAAAAGCATCAAAAATCTCCTTAACTGTTTGAATGGGTGTCACTTCTGGGGGTGTGAGAATTATTAGTTGATTGGGTGGAGTGATTTGTGCAGTGGCAGAAGTACCTTACTTGAGATGATTGTTACCTTCTTCTGTTTGCGCTTCCCGTACTCTATTGCTTTCTTTCTAATTTTAAAAGTAATTCCTCCTGTGGAAGAGGGAATAAATAAGGGGAATGTTCAAAATAAAAATTGCCCGCAAAAAAAAAAAAAAAAAAATTGCCTACAGTTCTCTCACCCAGGGCTAATCACTGTTGACATTGTGCTGTATTTCCTTGGGCTTTTGCAAAGATACATGCATTTCTTTTTCCCTCACAGTTGTTAGATGATGTATGCAGTGTTCTTTTCTACCTTTTCCCACTTGTTTCATGAGTATTTTCCTAATTTCCTTGAATCTTTCATATCCCTCAGATTTTAAGTGGCTGTAAATGTTCTAATAATGTGCCACAATTTACCTGGCTATTACTATACGTTTAAGTTCTTTCCACCTCTTTTTGTTACAAGTAACTCACGGCAAACATCTTTTTGTATATTTCTTTTTGAGACATTGTCACAGGATTCGTTCTTCTGCACATTCATGCTGAATGTAAGAAATCCGCCCATTTGAGACATTTTCTTCCAAGGAGAGCAGAGGAACATCATATACTAGAAGCTACTTAAAATTAGACGTGTAAACATACACAGGAGTATAACAGGGTACTTCCTGTTTTAGGAAAAATAAACCAATTGATTTTGTTTTAATTTTTCTGTTTTTCTTAAAATTTTACACTAAATTAATTTTACATTAATTTTACACTAATTTTAATTTTTCACTTGACTGCCTTTAGTTCTTATAAACTGATGAAATGTAAGTTTATTTCTCTGTTCCTACAGGTTTTTGGATTTATTTAGGTGCTGATACATTTTATCCTACCTTTTAGGAGTCAGTAGTGCTGGTCTCTTGTGGCTATTTTCATTTCAAGTTGAAGTACTAAAAGGTTGCTTTTGTCCTTTCAGTACTTCCCAACCTTAGTTTGCAAGTTCTCAAAAGGATTATAAGAAAAATTGAGTAAACTCAGTGATGTCTGGCCCCTTTGTAATAAGGGAAATAAAAATTCTCTTTTTAAATTTATTTCTCTACATTTTAGCAGAAAAAAAGAGGGATACCTCAAAGCATATGAAAGTAGATAATTGTCTTTTGCCATTTTTTTTTTTTCCTTCTTCAGCTTTATTTTCTTAGGCCATCTACAGTGCAACAGTGGCTCTGTCCTGACTTTATTCCACTTCTTCCTTTCAGCACCTACGTAGGGTCACCTAATCTTCCTGCAGCTGCACCTTTTCAACTTTCACCCTCAACCCCCAGAACAAAAGAAGTCTCTAACTTTGCTGTGGTGGATCAGCATTGTGTCCAGGTTTAATAGCTGAGGCTCTGGCTCCTCCTTGCCCAGTGCCTTGAATCTGTTCCTTCTGTGTTCAGTTTATCTGGTGATGCTCTTCCATTCGTTCCATAAAACTCACCCAGTGCCCTGGCATTCTGAATGATTATGGCTGGTAGACTATAATTTAGTATACATGCATGTCTGTTTCCATCAGTTTTCTATGCGAATTTTACTAGTTATGGTAATGAGACAGTTTATTTAAATATTAAGTAAACTGCTAAAAGATGCTTTAGTTACTTGCATTAAACTTAATTTGAGTCATAAAAAAATTGCTGCTGAATTAGTTGTGGATGAGATAAAGCGTTTAAGGTAAAAAAAAAGTCCATAAAAATCTGGAAAGATCCTACAGTTTCCTAAGAATATGTTCTCCCTGCACTTTAAAGAACCAGTAACCTGAAGTCACAGTGATGCATCCTCAAAGAAAAGGCTTGGTGCTAAATCTAAGAATGGCCAATGAATGTGCAGTTATATATTTTACCTTAAAGTGTTAAAGGGATATATGTTTGTATGAATCCCCCCCGCCCCCCACACACTGTAATGGACGTTTTCAGTGAACCCACCACTACTAGTCCTGTTCACTTTGGGTAAGATGCCTTTTGCTATAAATGATTCTATAAACTTGCTTTATCTATGTAAATATATCTTTGCTTGAAGATACTCAAATTGTGATTAAACAGGTCTAATGAGTAAATATTGCCATATAGTTACATACAAGCCTTCAATCCTGGCATATTAGTAGGATTTGAGAGTCACTGAATGTGGTTTTGTGCTCGTACACTTTCGTAGTTGCCACTTAGGTGTTAACTCAAAGCCATATTAATTTGCCTCACTCTTCCAGTCCTCCTAGATCCTGGAATCTTGCTCTTAAACCCTAATCTATGTTTGTGTGTCTGTTACTGAAGTCGGGGCCTACTGTTACTGTCTACTTGCTTGGGCTGTTTTTAGTTTTCTGGAACCTTCTCTAAATGACTTGCTCAGGTCGATCTTTGTAGTTTCCATCTCTGGCCAGCCACAGTCTGGACTCTATGTCACAAATCAAACCCTGGTTCTGACAATGGCTTTAAAAAAATCAATGTTTTACATGTTTAATTTTGGAAACATTGAGGACATTATATCTTTCTTACACCCTGAAATTCACAATAATAGGTGTTTTTTTTTTAAAGAAACCTTTTTATTGAGTCATACTACACATATAGAAAAATTCACAAAAGTGTAGAGCCCCCATGAAAATCACAAGATAAACACACCCATGGGTCCTCACTGTCTCCTGGAAATTGAAATTTCTCTCCCTGGCAGTCATACTGTAAAGGACCAAATTGTAAATCTTCAGTTTCAGGCCATGCGGTCTGCCATTGTAGTGATCGCAGCCGCAGAAGTTTTGCAGACAAATGGGCGTGGCTGGGCGCCAGGAAAACTTTATTTATGGACATTGAAATTTGAATGTCATATAATTTTCACATGTCATGAGCTATTACTCTTCTTTTGATTTATTTTCAACCATTAAAGAAAGTAAAAACCATTCTTAGGTTGTGGGCCATATGTGAACAAGCAGCAGCCCAAATTGGGCCCGTTGCCGTGGTTTGCTGACTCCTGCTCTCTGGGGTGCCACTGACCTTCCACCTACTCCCTGCTGGCCCAGCCTCTACAGTCTGAATTAGCGTTAGTATCATCTTCATCATCCAGCACATTATAGCCATTCTTCTACAATCAGGAAACCCAACTATCAGAGCAATTTGCTGTGTGAAGTTCAGCGATTAAGTTGCCCTCATGTCTCTAGAATACACATTACTAACTTGGGATACAAATTTTAAAATGGATTTTTACCTACATAAATTTAAACTTATACTATATGAGGTAATAAACCATTAGTTATTCCATAGTGGTTTACAGACTAAACATAATGGTGATTGATTACTTCGTTTACTTTTCCTTTCTTTTTTATTTAACTTTCCAGATACTTAACAGTTTAAACATTGTTCCAAGTTTAAATGATTATATAGTATAGTTTATCAGTCATGAAATAACTCTGTTGTGAGTGCCTTACAGTATTGTTAAAAACCATTTATTGTCACCACTATGGTGGTATCTTGGAAAAAGCAAATATTTAATTCAGCCAGCATTCACTAGACCTGCTAGTAAATGAGGCACTTTGAGAACCTGTAGTAAGTTACTCTGCTGGTGCTGATGAATGAGATATAGACCCTGTCTGCGAGGAGCACTTGGACAGGATAAACATTTACAAAAGTATCCTGCAAGATCGAATATGGTAACTTCTAGAAAAAAGGAACAGAATACTATAGGAGCACAGATGAATGGTACAGAGAAGTATGTGTTTTATTAAATCTGATTTTTTTCCCCAAATTTTGAAAATTTCAAACCTACAGAAAAGTTGTATATAGTGAAAAAGGATAGTACAGTGAACACACATATACCTTCACCTCGAGTCACCAGCTGTCTACATCTTGCCATATTTGTTTTAACTCTTTGTATGTATGCATATATAATTGTATGTATGCATGTGTTTTTTTCTGCTAAACCATTTGAACATAAGTTTCAGAGATTATGACATTTCACCCTAAGTGTCGTACGTCAGCACGGATCTCCTAAGAACAAGGATATTCTCATACTTAACTATGATACCGTTATCACACACAAGAAATCTAATATTCCTGCAATAATACAGCCCAAAATATAGTCAATATGCAAATTTTCCAGTTGTCTCAGTAATGTCTTTTATTTTTTTCCCTCAGACTGAGATCTTATCAATGATTATATATTCCATTTAGTTTTATGGGTTTTTAAAGTATCATTTAATCTAGAACTATAACTTGGCTGTTTTTGCTCTCACAGCATCGACATTTTTGAAGAGTCTAAGGTCTCATGATTTGAATTTGTCTGGTGATTTCTTCATGATTTTATCCAGGTAGGACATTTTTGGTCAGAATACTACCCAAGGGATGCTGTGCAATCTCAGGACATCACATCTGGAGTCCCTTGAAGTCAGTTTGTCCCATTTTAGGTGTGGTTCAGGTGGACTCTACCAGACTTCTCCACTGTAGAGCTGTTTTTATTCCCTTTGCAATTAGTAAGTCATCTGTGGGGTCCTCCTGTGAGACTGTGAATAGTTGTTCCCCCTTTTTCCCAGTAGTAGAATCTTTTTCACAATTTCTTCTGAACATTAGGACCTTAAAAACATATTTCATAATTCCAGTTGGTTGCAGACATTTAAAATTTAAATATTTATGCATTCCTTTAGTGAAATGCTGCTGAAAGTTGGCCTATAAATATATTTCCTTGTAGAATTTAAACATTAATTACCATTTCATCAGGAGAAAGCACAGTTAAGATCAGGCTTCCAAAGATGAAAAAGCTGAGTTCAAAGCTTGGTTTCATGATTTATTATATGTACAGACTTTCTAAGCCTCAATGTCTTTATCTGTAAGATGGGGATAATCATCACTCCTTATAATACTAAAATTATTTCTTTAATTATATATAGACGTAATCTTTACTAAAAATGGGTGACTTCAACTTATAGAAAGGAAAAAATATTAGATATTTGTTTATTTAGTTCTTTATTCAAATTTGATCTGAAAATATAATAAATTTCCATTTTTTGCGCCCAGTGCGTTCGATTTATTCTAGTTTTTAGATATTTTTTATATGCCCTTCATTTAAAGCTAGGTATTTGCTAAAAGTGCTTTGGAAAGCTTACGTTTAATTTTGTCTTGTGTGATTCTTCGCAGTCATCTGGTAAGTGCTTCCTGCTGGTACAGGAAGGAGACTCAGATTCTCATAGATTATACTGTTGCCCAAGACTAAAAGTTAGGTAACTGGATGAAGGGTTGATTTATTTAGTGATAGATTTTCAAATTCACTGCTCAGAAACAAGCAGTGAAGATTGAGGATAGTTAAAATTCCTTTATTAATCAGTCTACGTGAAGATAAAATGAAGTCTGCAAGCATGGAAGCTGTCATAAACTACTAGGGTTATGTCGGAAGCTCTCTGGAGCCAACTTAAATTGACTCCCACTGGCCAAAATATGAACAATTTGAGCATCAAAAAGGATAACTGCGGTGGATTGAAGCACATTAAATATCTTTAGACCTATGAGCTCATGATGATACTGAAGAGTCATTGCTAGAGTTTGTGCTACGTACGTACCACATTGTATCACTCAGATGCTACATCACCAGAAGCCTACAGATGGCGTGCAGATCAGAAGCTTCCAAATATACTCAGTGCTCCACACTTTTAGGCTGAAAACCATAGAGATAGCATAGTTTCAGGCTCTGCATAATAGTAACTTCTCAAAAAATATACTTTCCCACATCTGGAAGTTGTAGATTTCAGCTTCAACTTTATTTATACTATTTCCGGAGAGTTCTGATGTGGTAAACTGACAAGATAATTATGATACTTTGATGTCTCCAAACTGTTATTGGGTGGAAGGGTGATGATTGGCTCCTTTTTTTTTTTTAATATTTTCTTGGCCGTGTCGTGCGGCATGTGGGATCCTAGTTCCCTGACCAGGGATTGAACCCGTACCTCCTGCATTGGAAGTGCAGGGTCCCAACCATTGGACCGCCAGGGAGTTCCCAATGATTGGCTCCTTAAAATTTTGAGATGATGTCTTTTTTGTGTAAGTCAAAGATGATATCATTATTGAAGAACTTTATTTTAATGGTGTAGCCATTGAAAACTTCCTTTCATATATTTAAATTTTTAAAGTACATATGTTTAAAAACTAAGTCCTAAATAACACTTTAAAACCATGCATAAAAATATTAAAAATCCTTACACTAAAAAGATTTTTTTGTGTTTGGTGGATATGTGGTTTTGTAATGGGCTAAAAAATGGATAAAAGTACAACGTTTACAGAGACATTCATGTTACTGTGATCCTAAGTATCTTTGTAACTATAAATTCTATTCTAACAACATTGAGTTTGGACCAGTATGAGATTTTAGGATGGATGTCTTAAAAGGAATGAAGAAGTAAGGTTTTTCAAGTTGTCATCCAAGATTATTTTGTGTTTGTAACATAGTAACTTCATCTTAATAATTTATCTAAAATTCTGTGAGTGGACTTGAGTTGCTCACCCTTTGAATAGCTATGTTTAAGTTTAAAGTGATTGTGTCCTTCATAATTACATAACTGATCATTTAGAAAGGAAGGAAATAATGTATTAGGTATCTTTTTGGCTTTCTGAAGTGAAGGCACTGCACAAAGCTGTTACATTAACCTTCTACCAAGCCCTTTCTCGCAGAGACACAGGGAATACTGATGACATTCAAGGGGATAGGATGTAAATTCTACCAGGACTCCTACTGGGACACAGTTGAGGGGGAAAAGGTTATCCTTAACTTGAAGCATTTAAGTCATTTGTGATGAATTTTCCATCAGGCAGAAGAAAAGGAATGATTACCAAAGATCACACCCCTGGGATAAATATGAGGTTATAGCTAACTTCTTATTTCCCTCAGGGGTGTAATTAAACAGACTTTTACGATTAAGGGTTTTAGGCATTGAAAAATGTTTACTGGCAAAAAATAATAGCTCCAGTTAGAGACATGATCAATCAGAGACAGCTTACTGACTTTATTAAAGCTGTGGATTTGTTGTGAACTGTTTTTTAGCATTTGTTTGACTCAGGGCATATCAACTGAAAAAAGAATGTTGAAGAAAAAGCCAGTAATATGTTTCTAAAAGGTCCAAATCCTAAATAATTCTAATTAGGCAAATTTTCATAAAGGGGTACGTAGGATATTGCCGACACACTTGAGGTGTTCATACTTATGTTTGGTTTTAGCTTGGGAATTTTAACAGAAAAAGAATAAAGAGTTTGAGCTTCTAATCTTGGCTTTACTAATACTTGGCCTTAAGTTGCTAAAACTAGCCCCCATCGCCGCCCCATCTTTTAAATATGAAAATGAAACTGGATACTGACTAGGGAGGTCTGAGGCCCTTCTAGTTTTAAAATGATCTGATTCTCTATTTTTAAGGAATATAAGTTGACACAATTTTGTTTATTTCAGTAAGTATTTTTTGAGAACTCAGTCCATTGAAAGAATTCCACCAAGTCACAAGAAATGCAAAGAAATGATGTATTCCCAGCTCTTGGGAAACTCCAAGTTGGGATTATGTAGGAGGGAGGGGTATGAGAAGCACAGCCTGTGAACAGACAACTCCAATAGATTGTATTAAGTTCTACGATAGATTTCTCTAGAAACCCAAAAGACACCAACCCTGGCCCTCCCAATCTAGATTAGATTTCCCTGTTATACTATCTGATGTGCTTTTTTTCATAGTATTTGCCATACTTTGTAATTATGTTTCCGTATGATTATTTCCTTAAATTCATCTCCCCTTCTAGACTAAAAGGTCCCTGAGAACTGAAAATGGCCATGTTACTGTTCACCGTGGCATGCCCTGGACCTTAGCATGCAGCCTGGCATGGTTGGCATTTCATAATTACCTGCTAAGTGCAGGAATGAGAGCTCAGTTGGTGGTGAGGTCAAGCAGAGTCCAAGGAAAGCTTGCTAAGGAAAGAGTAGGCAGCATTTAGTTTCGGTTTCAAATATGCAGTAGTCATTTAGACCAAATTGGAACTCACCCCAGGTAGGACGGCCTGTGCCTCAATGTGAGTGCCCAGGGTGAGGATGCAGGGGTAAGAGAGCAGACTGACAGCGGGCCTTGTGCCTTAATGCTCGAGATACTTGATGTCTCTAAACCAGGGAGCTTTCACAAGAAGTCTGTGAATCCATGTGCACAGTGTGGATACAGACTAATAAACATGTGAGTATGCTGCCATCATGCTACAGACATACAGGTTCTGTTGTGATTAGTAACATCCAAACTCATTTAAAAGCATTAATGAATTTGTAGTGGGTTTTTATCTTGTGTAATTTCTCACCAAGTGAAACTAATATTACATTATCTTATAAAAGTCTGTGAAATTTTTTTTGCTTTAAAAGGGGTCATCTACTTTACTGTAGATTTGGCGAGCCAGTAAAGCATTTTGAAAACAGAATTTACAGTCATTTCTCCCTGGTGTCAGTAGGAGGGTAGCTTCAAGAGGGAGAACTTGAAATCAGCCCTTCTCACTGTTGTCCAGGTAAGGATGATTTCACCTTCGATAGTGGCGGAACCAGTGATTCTAAGTGCTGTTTTCCAAGCAATAGCCTAAAAAAGCAAACACCTAAGTTGATTCTTCTTACCAATACGGTGAAGGCCAAATTTAATATGACATACATATACGTCTACATGAATATTCATGTGAATATTTAATCTTTAACAGATATTAAAGAAGCTTTGTTTGTGTTTTACTTTTTTATTTTTCCCTTACGTTATTGTCTTCATCTTGCGTTCTCTCTCTTTTTTTTTTTTTCCCTTTATCCTTTTCAACTTGTGACCCTTCGGTTTGAAATTAAATTTGTGCTGTAAGTTGACTCCCTGAATCTTTTCTTCACAAGCTTTCTTTGTATTTTCTAGAAGAAAAAAAGATTAACCCAGGGTTTCCAAAATAAAAGCAAAGCTTGTGATTAAAACTGAATTAGGATCTTTATTCTCTATTATTTGCTAATAGTAAAATAAATAGCCCAGTCTTAAGGAAGATTTAAAATAAGTCCTGGAGCCTTTGTGAACTCTTGGATTTTAATTAAAGAAACACAGAATACCATCACTTTCTGTTTGTCAGTGGAAAAAATATGTATTTTAAAATTTTCCAAGCTTGGCCTGGCAGCACATGGAGTACATCTGTGGGCTTTCAGAATTTGGGGAACACAAATGGACTCAGATGTTTAGGCCCTTTGTCTTCACTGGTCTCAGCTCACCTCACCAACTGAGCATGGCACAATCCAAACACAGTTTCTGAAAACAGAGCAGCTCGAGTTCCTTCTCAAGCACTCTCCTGGGGACTGATAAAGTCAATCTCTGTTTATATAACGAAATCAGGGAGCAAGGGGTCTGCTGCAGTACTTTGTGGATGGGATTCCATTGGTGTTGTCTTTCAGGGAAAAGACTGGATTTAATAAGCTCTATTCTTACTCGCTTTCTTTGCAGGTACAGCCCACTCTAATGGATTATTTTGAACTATTTTTGTTTATGTAGTGCTTGAACCTCTCTTTAAGCTATTGGTTTTAGTAAAATCAGTAGGTTTATTGTGGAAAATTGGGATAGTGATTACAACTTTACCTGATAAAAGACTTAAATGTCTAGTTAATCTTTCTTTTTCTGTTCAGTGCTGTTGGTGTTCACTCTGTGTGTGTGTGTGTGTGTCTGTGTATTTAAATAATATTGTCTTTCCAGTGTTCTTACATTTTAATTTAACTTGAACTTTTAAAACAAACTCTGCTGGTTTATCCTCAAGTACTCATGAAATCCTTCCTATTTTTCAAAATATTTATAAGTATTCTTGAGAGTGAAATCTCATAAAGATCTTTGCTTCAGGACCAGAGTTCAAAGGAAAGTCCGTTTGGTTTTAATTTGAAAACTGTAAAAACAGAATACCCTCAAAATGGCAGGGTGAGAATTGGTAACTTCAATTTTATTGCAATCTGCCAAGCCCATCCCCAGATGTTTGCAATTAAAAGCCGAGAATGCTAACTTGGGTGAATGTCATATGAAAGCATTTCTTTACTATTCTGATTTTTTTCTAAGAAAAATAACAGTCTCAAATCCTTTAACATTAATGAAAGAAATAACTTCTCATTTGCATGTTTTTTAAACTCATACAAAGACAAATGTAATATTCAAAGAGATTTTTCTGTGTCATATGTAGTCCTGAATGCATTGGGGTTCACGTATGTCTTTTCAAGGTTCCCCTTAAAAAAAAAGCTTTTTGAAAGATAATAAAGCCCTTTAGAAACTAAAGTCATGTATTTCTGGATTTACTATAATCAAAAAGTGGACCTGTAACATGGGGAATTTGTTTTAAAAGGGGTGTTTAGTAATTTCATTGCTTTCTTCGGGATTGTTACAGGGCATTTTTCATTATAATGTAAATAATAAGTTTTTCTTTTATTTTTGATCAATTGTGCATTCCATTGTAAGAAGTACTTCTATAAGAATCTAGATAGGATGAGATAAAAGAAACCAGAATATAATTTTAAAACCATGTGTTTCATGATATTTCTCCAGATAATGCCAGGTTACAGTAGGAACCATTCATGGACTTGAAAGTTACTTTGAACACATCATTCTGTAGTAAAAAGAAAGATACCTACTGGTAGTAAATTTGAATTTATGGAAATTGGCATTTGTTCAGAGAGAAGATGGAGTTACTCTTTATGACTAAACTAATGTTAACATTTTGAATGTAAAGCAAAAAATACATTTATTTTTGAAGCTTCCCAAACCATAGACAAGGACCACATACTGTCTGTAGAGCTGAAACAGTTGTTTCCCATTTCATTTCCCGTTTGGTGAAGTTCTGACAGACATGTATTTGGGAACTCAGTGGGGAGACATGGTCTCTGCAGGTCTTGGGTCCGCCTACATTTGCTGTTGGTAAGTGCCTGATTTTTCTTTCCAAACATGGTGCTACTCAGAATTTTAGACGCACTGCAGAGGACTTCTGAGGAATCTCCAGAGAAAGCTAGTTGTTTTACCTTTGTGTTCTGCCAACACCTTGCTTGTAGTCCTTGGTGCCCTTTTCAGAGTTGTGGCCCATGCCGAGCTCCTGTCGCAGCGTCTTGTGCTTCCTTAGCATCTTGTACCCACCAGCCTGCATTTACCACTGGCTGCGAAAGTTACTGGAGCACAGCTGCCTCCCTTGCCCTAGCCGACGGTGAGTGCCTCCCTGGGCTCGTTTCATCTCATCATCCTCCATGCTGAGCGGAGTACCTGCGCATATTGAACTGTTGTGATTGTTAAGATTTTTTGAAGTTATTTTGAAAATACTTTAAAGAATTGTGAATATTTTTTAATCTAGATATAGAAAGAGAATGGAAATCAGGAACCTAGCTCTGAGTTCACCGCTACCACTTAATGATCTTATGTTTTATCTGTGCAATAGAAATAATGTCTATCTTCATTACTTTTTTACGTCAATAAGATTTAACTTGGATGATATGCAAAATCATTATGAGGGCTGTGTTCTTAACAAACACAGGAAGAACTCATTGTTATTGCCATTACCAACCAAGTGATATGGCTGAACTCTTGAACAAAGAGGCCTTTTCCCAAGTCACATTTTCTCTTCCTTTTCTTGAAATGAAGCTTAATGTGAAAAGCTATACTTTTCTTTAAAGGAAAGTGTATACCGGTGAAAGAAGGGAAGAAATATTTTCAGCTTTGGGGGGGGAAAAAGCCAAATTGACTTGAACTAGTAGTTTCCAACCTTCTTGAGTATGAGAACTCCTTTTTAATTTCAGTAACTCGTATAGATTCTGTGATGATAATGTTCTTATACTTTTAATCCTTTCCCAAAGGTTGAGAACTAGTCTTAGTGAAAATATGGTGGAGGTGCATCATAGATACAAATTCGGCAAGTGTTGATTGGTTCGTGTGTACCGCATTAACGTGCAAAACAAGAGTGTGTTAAAGTAACATCCACTGTGTTTAGAGAGAGGAGGAGGAAAGGGATGGGCGGCGTGTACTGGATTCATTGTTCATCCAGTTGTCGCTTGGAGCAGGTTTGGGGATATACATCAGGGAACAAATCAGACTGAAATCCCTGATGCGTCATTTTAGCTAGGAGTTTTCTATAGATACAGTAAAGAAGGTTAACAAGGATGTTAGAAGTCCTCTGGAAGAAAGACAGTAGAGGAGATAGGTGGGTTTCATTGAGCAGGTGACAGCTGAGCAAAACCTTAAAGCAGATGACAGAATTAGCCACGGGAATATCCGTAAGACCAGAAGAGAGAACAGTCAGTGAGAAGCCGTGAGGTGGGAGCAGGCCTGAAGTGTTCCAGGACCAGCAGGAACCCGTGTGGAGCCTGTGTGGCCAAGGCGGAATGGTAGAGGAGGAAGATGGTAGAAGACAGGCCGGAAAGGTAACGAGCGCCACGTCACTTAGGGCTCCCTAGGCTGTGACTTGGGTTTGGCCTGTACTCTGCCTCAAACAGGGAGGATGGGAATGCGGACGAATACTCCGTTTTAAAATGGATTGTCAGTAGATTTAGTGGTTGCTGGGCTTTCAGGAAGAGGGAGTGGCGAGCCGCCGCTGCTGCCCGTGGGCACAGGCTTTCGTTTTGGGCTGATGAACATGTTATGGAATTAGATAGTGGTCGTGATCACACAGCCTTACAAATACCCTAAAAACTACGCTTTGAAAGGGTAGATTTTATGGTCTGTGAATTACGTATCAATAAAAGTGTTGCAAAAAAATTGACTGTCAGGGCTTGATAGAACCTTTTCGTTTTTGTTTTTGTTTTTTTGCGGTACGCGGGCCTCTCAGTGTTGTGGCCTCTCCCGTTGCGGAGCACAGGTTCTGGACGCGCAGGCGCAGCGGCCATGGCTCACGGGCCCAGCCGCTCTGCGGCATGTGGGATCTTCCCGGACCCGGGCACGAACCCGTGTCCCCTGCATCGGCAGGCGGACTCTCAACCACTGTGCCACCAGGGAAGCCCACTGGAACCATTTTTTTGCTCCTCTTTCAACTAGTTAATACCGCCTTTGCCTTGGAAAATTTAGATTTCTAACTAGTTATACCTTAACTGAGGGAAAGTCTCCTCGTGTTGTTGGCTGTGTTTTCATTAGAAGTAAAGGGTGTTAATCTGTTTTAAAATATCTCTGCTGAAATTGTTAATGACTGTGAAATCAAATTTTTCTAGATACCCTTTTATATGCTCTTTGGCTACCTGTGTTCACTGTTATTCAGTAAGATATGACAGTGAGGTGTTTTTAACCTCTGGCTATCAAATGAATGTAATTTTTAGGCCAGAATTCTTATATTTTGCTAAACTAAGCTATTCTACATATAATTTATTTTGTGATTCTTTAGTAGTGTAGAAAACTAGATCAGCATGATAAGATGTTCTTCAAATTATGGTCTAGAGCATGGAAGTGAAAAGAATGCCAATTCATTTCATTGACCAAAAACCAAAATTGTATGCTCTCCTCTTCCAGAAGAAGCGGGTATTTTTAATAGAAATGGATCAGGACATGTATTTAGCTAGGTTTTTTTCCCCCTAGTGTTTTAGATTTAACTTCTGCATTTCCTCAAATTTTAATCTGTGACAGCCTAGTAAAGTTGATTGAAATATTATGACTATATTTTAATTTTTCCTTCTTTTCCCCGTGGGGGAGGTGTAGTATAATTTGTGTTTTACAAGTAGTCTAAGTAGTCTTCTTTAAAGAAAATAAAATCATTGAATACTACAGTTGTACTCTGAGTAGAATATTCACTCTTGTATGGCAGCTCAAAATATAGAGGCACTTTGTTTTCCACTTCTAAAACAGTGCCAGTTTGTAAACAGCTCCAGAAGTTACAACAGGTGGTGAAGTTATAGATCACAGAGTTTGCTGAACTTACTTCTCTTTGAGGACTTTGACTTGGGTAGTTACACCTCACCAGAAGTGTTTAATTAATGATGAAACACATGCATTTCCTCCTCTACATTTAGGCTTTTTAGAAGACAGCTTGTACCTTTTCCAGGCATCTTGTCTTGAACTACATTATCCTCTCCTGTGGCCTCCCCTCTTGAAATAGGTGTCCTTGCTTGGTAAAATTTCCCTCTGGTGCCGTCCTTGTTGAGTGGGCTTCTTGGGGACAGCGTGGGGGGAATCTAGAGTTCATCTTCTAACATGTAGATCGAATTGAAAGAAAGTTCTGAACAATTGTAATATAAGCCCTGTCAGACCAATCACGTTTTCAAAATTTTGAATACTTTAGAAATCTGTGGTAACTCAGATTTCTTCTTATTTACAAAAAGTCAGCACCCTAGGAGAGAATTAATCTGCTTTTACCTCATTGTTCCAACATGAATGAATGTACTTAGAGGTTGATTAAATATTTTTCCTTCTGACCATGGGAAAGTATGTCCAAATCCTTAAGTAATTACATTCTTAATACAGACCTTTCTCATTTTCTGAGCTGGAAAGGCAGGGCAGCGTTCAAGCCTCTGCATTTTTCATTTGTGTGATGGCAACTTTAAACTGAACTGCAAGTAGTTCGGTCACTTAACTCTCTACCAGCTAAGCTTAGAAAGTGTAACATTTCAAAGTGGTTTATTTCATAAAACTCTTTGCATTCTTTGATGGCTTGAGACAATATTTAAAGCACTGAAATAAGCCTGTGCTGAGGAGAAAAATAATGTTTTAACCTAATCTAAAATTTGATTTTGGATGATCAGAAGTTAAAATGTGTACATGTATGGTTTTTCACTGAGATAACCTGAGTACTTAAAGAGTTAACAATAAAATATTAAGTACTGCCTTAAAAGCACATTGTGAAAATTTAGGAACTTTGGACAGTTGTCCATGATCACACTTAATATATTCTTATGTGTGCTTTATCTTTCTCCAGGTCAGTCACTCCCAGTAGACTGTGAATTATCTAGAGACGTGCATTTGTTCATCTTTTTTTCCCAGCACCTAGTGCCTGTCGCATAGTGAGGAGTCATTTAATGTTCATTGACTGAGTATTTTTTATTGTCAGCATCATTGTTAAATCCAGGCCCTGGATTCAGGTGGCTGCTAATGAATCAGCATGTCTGCATGGAATGTATCTGTTTTTATCTTAAGAGACTCATAGTTGATGGCCGATTTCCCCCCTCCTCCCCAAAATTTGGTCTGTGCATCTTAGCCAGTCAGCATCTAGTTCTATCTTAAATTAGAAAATGGTGTCGTTTGTACGTTTTGGGTTTTATTTTGTTTTTGCTTGTTTTTTTTTTTTAACTTAAGATGATATGTTTCCCTTTCACTAGACATTCTTGGGATTCTCTTCTTTTATATGCTGCCATCACAATAGACAAGATACACCATCCATTTTTATTACTGTTTCCTTATTCATATTGGTAATCTTTTTATACTAAATGCAGAATCATAGAATAATTAAGCAAGAAGAACCAGAAAATTCTGCAGATGAAGAGCAATAAGGGGGGTTTAGCTCTACCAGATAGTATATTAAAATATAATATAAAGCTTTAATATTTAAACCTATATGGCACTGGTACATGATTACACAGACAGAAGTATAACAGAATAAATAGAAAGTCCAGAAAGAGATCTAAATATATTTGGAAATTTAGTAAGTTATCAAAAAGACATTTTAAATTTTAAATCAGTGGGGGAAATGATAATTGTTTAAAAAATGATGTTGAGGCCACTTGGTAAACATCTGAAAGAAATTAGGTTGGATCCTTTTCTTCTACCTTACACCAGAATAAATTCCAGATGGAGCATAAATGTAAATGCAAAATTGTGAAACCATAAAAGTACTAGAAAAAAACCATGAAAATGTTTTTATAATCTTGGAGTGAAAGTGACCTTTTTAGTTATATTATAAAGCCCAGATGCCATTTTAAAAAATGATAAATTTACCAGATTTCTACATGGTAAAAGAGCATGGCACACACAGTCGAAAGACAGACAAACTAGGAAAGTACAACATACTTTACAAACTAAGGGTTAATTTCCTTAATATATAAAGCATTTTTCAATTACCAGGACCATAAATCTAACAACAGAATGGGCCAACTTTATAGAAAAAAAAATACAAATTTCTTTAAACATGTGGAAAGATACATAGTGCAAATTAAAACCACAATGAAATGCCATTTCTCAGATTGGCAGATATGGAAAGTTTTGATAGTACACTGTCGATAAGAATATGGGGAAAGTAGCACTTGCATATATAACATTGCCGATGGAAATATAAAACGGCCCAACTTCAGTGGAAAACAGTTTTGTGCTATAAAACTTAAAACCCTTATACCCAGCAATTCCAATCCAAGGAGTTTACCCTAGACATATGCACAAATGATGTGTATACAAGAATATTTATCACAAATGGTTATGCCATTTTAAACCAACACAAGTTCTAGATGGTCCAAATCCTTGCCAGACATGTTTATTCGTCTTCTAAATTTTAGCCATTCTAGTGGGTATTCAGTGGTATCCTGTTATAGTTTTAAGTTGCATTTCTGGTAATTGATGTTGGGTTTCTTAGGTATTCGTATATCTTTGGCAAAATTTTTAAGTCTTTTGCCTTTTAAAAAATTTGGAGTGTTCTTATTATTGAGTTGTTAAACTCTTCATATGTTTTGGATACAAATATGTTGTCTAATACAACAGGTTTTCTTAATATTTTCCCCAGTCTTTGGCTTGCCTATTTATTTTCTTAGTAAGTTTTTGAAGACAGTGTAATTTTGATGAAGTCCAATTCATCAATTTTTTCTTTTATGGTTAATGCTTTTTGTGTTCTAAGAAATCTTTGTATCCTCCAATGTCAAGAAAATTTACTCCTTTTTTTTCCCCTAGAAGTTTTATTTCTTTAGCTTGTATATTTAGCTTCCCCCACCCCCATTAGATTCTCAAAATAGTCCATAACCAAAAAGGAAAAAAAAAAAAAAAAAAGATTTAGAACCACTGCTTTAGACTGCTATCTAGTGTTCAGATTTGTTAATGTAGACAGCACTGCATCATACTGTCTCTTTTCCCAATAAAATACTTTCTGAATTAATGGAGAGAATGACATTGCTTTTGAGAAGGTAGATATCAGTGGAATAACTGGCTTTATTACACCTCCTAAGTAAATTATTAATTCATTTCTAAATAACCCCGTGCTTCGAACTTTAATATTAGATGAGTGTGTGGCCCACCTAGACCTGCCCCTCTTCTAGGTGACCTTTATGGCTCTAGGACAGTAAGGCATCAGCAATGCCGTGAACACTGCAGGAAGATCAGAGTCAGAGACCTGAGTTCTGGTCTTCATACTTTCATGCCTTCTGTCTCAGGCAGCAAGCATTCGCGTTTCATCTAGAATAAAGTCCAAAACATGGTATCTGAAGCTGATCCCCAACCTACCTTTTCATTTCTGCATTGCTGTGTTATTTCACGTTCCCCAGAGTTATCTTGTACTAGGCCCAACTCTGCATCTTTGTTTATGCTGTAGTCTTCGTCTAGATTGTTCTCATTCCTTTTCAGCCTGCCCCAGACTTAGCCAGTGAATCTGTTCCCGTTAAAACTCCATATCCTCCTTGAACTCTTCTCCCAACCTCTTGAAAGGAATTGATTTGTTTTCATGTGTTTTATGTACAGTCTCTCCATTAGCTTACAGATTTCTGAATGTTTTGAATGCTGGGAGGGTGTGGTGTTCATTTTAAACCTAAGTGATGCTTTACCAGTTGCTCACACATGGTAGGCTGGTTATAGAGCACCTTTCTGATATAAAGCCGTGTAACAGTGCTAAGCCCTTAAGCAGCAGTATTCGTTGTCATGGGGTTTGCACTAGATAGTGTTTTTCAATCTCTGAGCTTGTGACCCATTTGCTATTTATGAAAGCAATTTTGGTGTTAAATAGTCCAAGAGCATCATTTAAAAAAAATGAAGTAGAGTAGAAAAGAAAGGATTACATAACATGGGTAAGCATTCTATAGTAAAAGATTTGTTTCTGGTTTTATATTTGCATATAGGTTTACTAGGTTGTAATGCAAAATGTATTTCTTACTATGGGTTGTAGGTTAAAAAAATTGAAAACTAATGTTTAGATTTAACCTCTATGATGAATTTTGAATTTTAAAATTTAGAGAAATGTGGAATTTTAATTAACTGATATGTCTAAAAATTTTCACTAAGTGATTTCACATAATTTGCACTATCCTCTGTTAATTGGCTACCAGATTACCCTTAGGTGAATGATTTTTTTCTTCAGTATCTGTTGTATAGTCTTTGTTTTATATTTGGGGTACATGATGGGGTTATAAATACATAAATCATTTTTTCTAAAATAGAGTGTTTGAAGAAACTTTAGAGGATTATTATCACAGATATTTTCCTGAAATTTTTGGTAATTAAAAATTTTTTTTCTTTCTTTACATTTATCAGTCTAGGTTGCTCATGGAAGCATGTTGACCAGACAGTACTTTTTAGTACATTAGAATGGAAGGAATATTATCAGCTGAGCTTACAACTTCAAAAAATTCTGACTAAGGATAGTGAAATTCCATTTTGGAAAGTGTTTATTTCATATGTAAATTATAATGCTGTCAAATGTGAAACTTCACTGTGTTATTAACTGGCACTTAAGAGACAACTTGAACTTGAAACTGGGTATTCTTAGCAGTCAGCTCAGCAAGAATCATATGCTGAATATTTCTTCCAAAAGAAAGTAGAAACTCAGATCTTCCGAATGAGCACAGGCATCCCAAATGGTGATACATTTGTTTGAGAGCCTTTTGATCAAATGCGCATTCTTGAGCTGGGAAAGCAGTTACTAATAGGGTTGTTTAGTATTTACAGTAAAGCTGTTTCTGGTTGACTTCATTTAACTTTGTGATTAAAACTTTTCCTGGAATTCTGGAGTCTAGTAACTAGGAAGTTACTGTGTTAGTAATGCGTGTGCCTTTTTTCTTCACTTCTCTTTAGGGTCAGTATAGACCGTCTGATTTGCTGTGTCCTGAGACGTACGTTTGGGTACCCATTGAGCAGTGCCTGCCTTCACTTGAGAACTCCAAGTACTGCCGTTTCAACCAGGACCCAGAAGCAGGTATGTTTGGAGCAGAGCTTGGCCGGAAATCATTGGCTTTGTTTCAGAATCTGCTTGCGTGGTTGTGACCCTTGACAGGGTCTGGTAGCTTTTTATACATTGTGGAGTGTGCGTGAGTACCTGCGCACGGACATGCGTGTGTTTGTCGGATAGAAGGAGACGCTGCGTGTGCGTACACACGCAACACCCACGCACACGACACTCACAGTCACGGTTTTGCAAATAAATGCTGAAGCCTCATGTGCTTGTGCTACGTACTGACACAGCTTCTTCCATTTGGTTAGTTTTCGCATGCTTTGAGGGCTCACACTGTTCTCCATTACTTTTACAACCATCACAGTGCATAAAAATTGTTCACTGGATTATTTAGCCAACGTAAAGAAGATAGACGTATCGACCAATTGGACCAGATAAAGTTGTGGAACGGTTTCGCGAGGGCCAGCCGGCTGTGATGGGTTTTGTGATGATACTTCCTTGACTTCTTGCATCCCTGGTGCTTCTTCTTTTCTGTCCTTTCTTCTATCTCCTGCCCAGAATAGCTCCAGCCATATTTTATCTCTTATTATTCTCCTTTGGATACTGTGCACTGGTAGCAGGTACAGACACTAAAAGTATAGCCCTGGAGCCAGACTTGCTGCATTCAGACCCTGACTCCATCATCAGCTGGTAAACTGGGTCCCCTTCGGCAGTTTAATAATCTCTCTGGCCTCAGGTTCCTGGCCTTCAAAATAGAGATAATAGTAAGACCTTTCATATTGAGCTACAATGAGGATTAAAATAAAACAAGCACATTGAGAATAGCCCCCTCTTACTGTGGTGTTGGTGATTGTTTGGCAGGTTAGGGTGCTGCATCCCATGTATGCCACAGGTTTCTTCTGCATTTGCCTTTATGTGCCCTGATCCCTCTCTCCTAGGAAGCATGCAGATCTGTTGCCCTCCCTGTCATCTGAGTACCACTCACCATTTATAGCAGTTCTCCTCTGCACGGCCCTCCCCACCCTCACCGTGTTCGCTGTGGCCTTGCTCGTCAGGCGCAAGTCGTGATGCTCTCCTGCCCCGTGATGAGTTGCATTAAGTTGTACTGCATGTCTTCCCCCAGGCTGAAGTTCCTGGGTGTTTCCGTGGATGCTTTTTTTTTTTTTTTTTTTTAACATCTTTATTGGGGTATAATTGCTTTACAATGGTGTGTTAGTTTCTGCTTTATAACAAAGTGAATCAGCTATACATATACATACGCTCCCATGTGTCTTCCCTCTTGCGTCTCCCTCCCTCCCACTCTCCCCATCCCACCCCTCCAGGCTGTCCCAAAGCCCCGAGCTAATATCCCTGTGCCTTGCGGCTGCTTCCCCCTAGCTATCTACCTTACTACGTTTGTTGGTGTGTATATGTCCCTGACTCTCTCTCGCCCTGTCAAAACTCACCCTTCCCCCTCCCCATATCCTCAAGTCCGTTCTCCAGTAGGTCTGCGCCTCTATTCCTGTCTTATCCCTAGGTTCTTCATGACATTTTTTTCCTTAAATTCCATATATATGTGTTAGCATACGGTATTTGTCTTTTTCTTTCTGACTTACTTCACTCTGTATGACAGACTCTAGGTCTATCCATCTCATTACAAATAACTCAATTTCATTTCTTTTTAAGGCTGAGTAATATTCCATTGTGTATATGTGCCACATCTTCTTTATCCATTCGTCCGATGATGGGCGCCCAGGTTCTTTCCATCTCCAGGCTATTGTAAATAGAGCTGCAATGATGCTTTTTGACCTTTCTATCTTCACAGCCCACCAAAGGAGATGCCCAACGCATAAATCCTTAAGAACACAAACATTTTCCTACTCGCCACCTGTGGTTTAGGCTAACTTTAGGAAAAAGAAGGAAAGAGGAATGGAAAGGTCAGGCAGGGGAAAGGAAGAAAGTAAATGGACAAATCAAATAGGAAGACAAAGAGGACGGGGAAAGAAATGCAGTCATTTCTTCTGTTCTAAGATGTGCATTTTTTTTTTTCACAAATCAGGTTTTCTTTCATTAAAAAATTGGTTCATGTACCTTTGTATTTTGTTATCTCCTGGAAAGGCTGTTATGAAATCAAGAGTGGGCACTTCCTACACATGATGATACCTTAGAATCTGATGAAGAGTGGCCGTAGGGGCCCATATGCCAGGCACCTCGAGGTTAGCTCCAGGTTTTCTAGGTATTTGGGTTTCGTAGAGCAGCCAAAGCTTTGCATTCCTGTACCTTAAATTACCGATCAGAGTTTCATTCTAAGTTCTACCTCATTAATTAAATAGATTTGTTGCTTAAAAACAAACGTATTGAATTTGTCCGTTCGTTTTGGAGTCAGGCTCAAAAGGCAGTAGTATTTTAGAGGAAAGCATATACGGTTGACCCTTGAACAACTTGGGGGTTAGGCGCCAACCCTCCACCCAGTTGAAAATCCATGTATAGTCGACTTAGAGTTGGCCCTTTGTACCTGCAGCCTCAGATTCAACCAACCCTGGATCGTGTAGTGCTGTAGTATTTCCTGTTGAAAAAATCCGAGTATAAGTGGACTTAATGCAGTTCACCCGTGTTGTTCAAGGTCAGCTGTACTTAACCACTCTATCCTCTCAAAAGAATTTTTCCCTTTATCTTTTCTCAAGGTCAGGTCAGAGCCAGTCCCTGTGGTGAAAATTGTTGAACATCTTAGTACACTGTTTGATGTTCATATGTAAAAATTTGTCTTTATAAGTTCCTTCCAACTGAATAATAATATGATCTCAAATTGGTTCCGACTCCCAAACTTATGACACAGTTTCACCTTCCCTTTTTCCCTCTTGATCTATTTTCTTTAAAATAGATCTGCTTCTCTTCTTGCGTATACTTGGAGATTAAAACAGTCACAGGGAAAAAAATAAAGTCACAGGCTCTCCCTGTTTTATAAAGTTGAAAAGGTGACTGCATGATTTCCATGTACTAAATGGACATTCAAGTAAAGATTCATTCATGTTAATATATTTTGAATTCATTTTCCAAAGTAAGCACTAATGAGCATTTCATGGCAAAGAAAATTTAGTCTCATACCTGCAGGTTTTGTCCAGGATGTACAACACCCTGGTGAGTGAGGAATATACAGCCTGTTCATTTCCTGTAATCTAAGTTCCATTTCTTATGACAGTAGCTTTAGCTCTTAATATTCATTGTTTAGGATTCATTTACAAAAGCCAGAGGAGTTAATTTCTTTGATAATAGTGCTTCCAAGAAAATGAAGGTCCTTTTCCATATGCTGAATCGTTGGAACTTCGAGGAGGACACCATACAGTTTTATCAGTATTGAATATCACAGTCCAGAAACTATTTGAAATCACACTTACATCCTGTGGTTTTAGGAAATTAAAATGCAGTTACATGCTGGAATGCATTGAGCATGCTGTGAAACATGGTCGTTTGAGATTCAAATGGCAATCTGTGAGAAACTGCTCTCTTCTCTGGGGCCAGTTTTACTTTTACATGACCCAAACTCTGACTTAGAAAATACAGAGCTTAATATGGGCAATATTGTTAGTCGGCATGGTGCTCTTTTCACTAAATCTTGTTTCTCCTTTCAGCTGTTCAGTAGTTAAATTTCTCGGCAAAAGGCACAGCTGGTCACCATGGGTGTCGGTAAAACAGACTTTGGTTACAAGGTGCATCAGTGGCCCTTGCAGGAAAAATTACATTTTCCCCCTGTCCTGAATTGCTGAGAACGTCTGGAAATCCTATTCTTCCCTGCCCTCAACCCATCCCCCGCAACCCGGCATATTTGGGGGATTCGGGTTCTATGGTTATTTGCTCAGCTAAAAAGTCTGCCTCACAATAAAAACCTATTGTTTTTACTGCTGTACAGTACCGGGGGGGAGGGGCTGGCAAACTAAAGTAATTCGGAAAATTTTAAAGAGATTCTTCTGTTCATAAATAGGTCTTTTGTTTTTCAATTCAGGACCTCTGCCTACTCTAAATAAAGGATTTCAAAAGTTCCTCAAATGATTTTTAAGTAAACGTGTGCTAGGTTGCTTTTTAAATTGATGGATGGATATGTATAGACTTCAAAAATTCTGCATCACAGCTACATTGTACTTTTTTGGATTAAATTAGTTTTTAAAATATTTACTGGAAACACTAGTAGAAAATTTGTTCGAATGCATAAAACCGCTACTAAGAAGGAAATGAAAGTGATTCACATTCTCGTGGTACAGCGGTAAAATCATTGTTAATTTTTTTATGCTCTCCTGATCTTTTTTTCCTGTGCATATAGCTGTGTGAATTTTTTAAGACCAAAACAAGAAATCATGCTTCACACTTTTGTTATCGTTCTTAATACTTTGTGTGGCTTCTTAGTTTCAGTAAAGTAAAAACGACTTGACCACTAATATGGTCAGTCATTCAGCAAACAAATGCCACTACTTATGTGATAGTATCTAATACAGATATTTTACAAGCATAAGATTTACAAGAGTTTTACAAGGGTAAACCGAATGTTTTGGAGTTGGTTTTACAGCCATGATAAACTGTGATTTGATCTGACCCTTAATGTTGCACAATATTGTACTGCCAACTAAAACTTGGCATTTGCCGTCTGCCTCTATGAGGATGAAGTCGCAAACGTCTGTAGCTGCTGACCTTCCACACATCCTGAAAGGAGTTCAGGGCGGAGATCAGGAATGAGGCCCTCTGTGCTCTGGGAAAACTGGCAGAACAGGGCTTCAGAGAGAGATTTTCAGGAGGAGGTTTTATGAGCCCATGTCTTGCACCTCCTCAGATCTAGAAAAGCACTAAGATCGTGAACGGAGACATCTGCTCCTCGTGACCAGCAGCGGCCTTCTGCTGAGACGTGCGCTTGACTGCACGCACCCCCTTCACCAAAATCATATGTAACACTGACCTTCCCCCCACCCCTTCGGAGCAGTTCCCCAGAGCTCTCTGAGAGGCTGTCTCCCGGGCTGTAGTCCTCATTTTGCCCCAGATAAAACTTCACTCACAACTCTCACATTGTGCGTTTTTTTTCAGTCGACAGTACTATTTTTGTTGGTAGTAAAATCCTTTTGGTTCCAGTTTTACAAAATATTAAAACTTTGTTAAGCATATGGTATTTCCCAAGCACCATTCTATGTTTTCCCCTATGTTACCTCAGTTTATCCTCAGAACATAATTGAATGCTTCATCATTGACCCCTCAGATATTATTTATTGCAAAAATAATAGCTAATAATGGCTTTTAATCAGAAATGTAAACTAATTTTAATTTAAATACTGCTCTATAATATTTTTATGGATACTTTTAGTATTTCAGAGGAGGTAATTAGAATAAGTTTTATTTCTATTTCTACTTATAGAAGTATACATTTTACCACAGATTAGTCTAGATTTCACTCTCTCTTTTCTGTACATACTTTGAAATATTTGCAGGTAATTTCCTAATTTGTCTATAATATAACTAAGTCATAAATTCTTAGGGTATTGAATTTTAATTTACTATTAAAAAAGCAGCACCTAATTTTGGTTTAGTGCTTTATGTACTTAACCCAGGTTAGAGAATTTCTAGGACACCTAAAATCTTGCCAGCAGCTGCCGAAAATCTAAACTAGTATAAGATGGTTTTTCCTAATTTGGTCCCCATCCCCCAAAACTCTGAGCCTCCGAACTGTGTTATTTTATGTTGTTTCATTTGTCTCTTTTCTTCTCTCTTTATTCCGTCCTTCTTTTTTGCTGGCATGGTTCCCTGGCATTTTTTCTATATTTCTGCAGTTTCTGTCATACATGCCCACAGAAAAACTGAGTCCCACTCTGACTGTGCCTTTGTGTGTGAAATAACCAGGTTCAGAAAGAGCTCTGGCCTATATTGGCTTGCTTGGTTTCTCCAAGCCTGGTAGCACGTCCCTCAAGAAAGGATGTACGTCAGCTATAATATCATCTTAATCACGGGGAAACAGTGCCTGATGAGAAAGCAAATTTACTGAAACTCCCTAAGGCCCCTAAAAATGTGCTGCAGTGATAACTTACAGTTAAGTGGACAGTGGCCTTCTGAATTATTTTAGATGTAGAATTAAGTTGTTGTTCTTTTAATTCTTCTCAGGGTAAAAATGTTTTCAAGTCTAGATTTGAGGTTGATCTACCCATTTGAAGTTGCGAAATGAATAATGTTGATTGTTGGATACTTAATAAACGTTAATTCTTTGTTGCCAGTAAAGATGGTGCTATTGGATATAGCCAGCTGGAGATAGAATTAACATGTAGCCTACTGCGTGTCATAAAGAAACCAGGCATCAAACCAAGAAAATATCTTTGGAAACTTGGCTCTTATATTTGGTGAATCGGAAGAATGTGGGTTTTTTTTTTTTTAAGATTTTAAAAAAATTTATTTATTTATTTATTTATTGCTGCGTTGGGTCTTTGTTGCGGTGCATGGGCTTCTCGTTGCGGTGGCTTTTCTTGTGTTGTGCAGAGCACAGGCTCTAGGCCTGTGGGCTCAGTAGTTGTGGCTCGCAGTCTCTAGAGCACAGGGGTCAGTAGTTGTGGCGCACGGGCTTAGTTGCTCTGCAGCATGTGAGATCTTCCCGGACCAGGGCTTGAACCTGTGTCCCCTGCACTGGCAGGCGGATTCTTAACCACTGCGCCACCAGGGAAGCCCTGATGAATGTGTTTTGATATGGAAAATGTAGAAAGTTACAGTCTCCTAATTTTTTCAATTTACTCCCTATCCGCTTAAAAATACCGCTTTATTATATTATTACTATATTTTCCCACTCACCTACTTTTCAGAGATATACTTTTTTAATCCAGATGTTATAGTGTAGTGCTAATATGACTCCTGGTTTAAAAATCAGAAGCTAGATTTCCCTAGTTTGCATGGTCTTGTAATGAGGACACTACGGAGCAAAACAAGAAGTCCTTCCTCCAGTGTTTATGCGTAAGAGTGAAGCAGTGTAATGTTTTAATATTTGCGTTTTCTATTAAGAAATGTGAAGCCAAGACTCGTCAAGGTAAACTTCAACAGTTGTAAATGACTGTTGTCATTTTTAAAGGGTGTTTTAAAAAAGCCAGTCTTACAGAGAAATTTTTAAGATATTGTTTTACAGATCTTTACCAGCCAGTCTTTGCACAATAAGGCATGTATGTGTGAGCAGTAAGCCAGAGGCAGACTGAAATACCACTGAAAAGTTTTGAAAAGCAGACTGAAGATTTCCATTTAGCTATTCAAGAAATATTTCTCTGATCTCTTTCTTTTTGCTTATGAAATAGAAAGTTTTTTAAGTAATTCCTTTTACAGTCATTCACCCAGTTTTCAATGTAATTAATCCTATAATAAATAATAAAAGTGATTCCAGCATCATGATAGCAGGCTCAAAATTATCGTGATGCTTCAAAACATGTCTGTAAATGCTAGTTCTGCCTGGTTCTAATGTGTGGCATCTTGCTGTGCTACTTTCTTTGTTTCAGTGAAAACTGACATTTCTGATGTCACGAAGGGGTTGTCCAAAATATCAGTTAAAGAATAAAAGTAAAGCCCACACCTGCTGTTTAAGTGCTGGATGAACTATGATATTCTGTTGAATATGAGACATCATCAATTTTAAGTCCTTTATTTTAGGTACCACTAAGAAAAAATGTTGCCAAGTAGACTATGACTGCATAAGTTGTAAGATACATTTGGGTTTTAGAAACGTCAACCACGTAAAAATGTGACTCTTAACATAGAGGAAGCGGGGTTCAGTCTGCACTGTAGTAGCTGGCAAAGCTGTGCAGTGTCGAGGAGACTTGTGTTAGAGAGCTTTGTGGCATCTTAATTCTAGGCCTTAAATATGTTATAGGTGGGGTGTGCACTTAACGTATCAGAGTTGGAAGACATTGATTTCAAATGCTTTTATATGCAAATAAGATTACTATCATTGATGATAGTAATAGAGTTCTTTTAATACTCTGATCTAGGTAGTTTAGAAAATTTGGTGAAGACATGTAAGTACTTTACAAGGATATTTTACTGTAATAAAAGTGAAACCTTTTTACTACCCCAAATCATCAAAATTCTATAAGCATTGTCCATCTCCATACATTCTGGATTAAAACAAATTAAAAAAAAATTTTTTAAACTTGTCTGGTGTTGGAAGGCATCAGTAAAAGTAGAGAATTTAAAAAACTGCTTAGCCAGTAAATTTAGCGATCTCTGACAATTGGTGGAATGCTTAAAGATTAAATAAGTAAAGAAGGGGCAAAAGATGATATCCCAGGATGTCATCAAGCTTGTCATCAGCCCTAAAATAATTTGCAGTTGACTGAACATTTTCCTACCTTGTGAGTTATCAGTAAATATTGTGTGTTTTGGAGTCTGCATCACTTGATAGTCAATACAGTGCCTATTGCCTGTTGGAGAAACTGACCCAAAGACAAATGTAACGACCTGAAGGTTTCCGAAATCATCCCCACCCAACTTCAGTGTAAGAATGGAGCCTCTGCATCTGCTTGCAAGGTATTTTTAAACTGTTTAGATTCTGTTTTGTGGATGTTAATATTCATTCTCTCTGCAGAAAAATAAGCAAGCTGTAACATGAAGGTATGAAAAAGTCTGTTTATTTTATGAGTGGTCTTTTATGTGATGTTGGCAAAATGTTTTTAATATAAACATGGAAACTTGGGTAGAATTCCTGTCCTTGTAAGAAATGTATTTTCCTAGCTGCCATTCATTTGAAATAGATATCATAGGGGAGACTTGACTTGTTCATGCTTCTGTGGAGTGTTCACTAATAATAAAATGAAATTTGTCTGTAAATAGGAAGGACAACGTTGACAGTAGGGAAAGAATTAAGTTACCTGCTTTACTAACCCCTAGCAAAATAAGAAAGCAAGAATGAAAATCTGAGCACTTCTAATGCTAAAGACACTGTCTTAGCCTGGTTTCTTTCTGGAAGCAGATCCTGAAACGTGGGGTTGCATTCAGATGATTTGTTTGAGAAATTGTCTTGGGGGGCAGGAGTCGGGGACTGGGGAGAGTGAACTAGGGGAGGGGGAAAAGAATAGAAGGATGTGTTATTGTGTGAGCTACCACTTTAAGGACTGGATTTCAGTCCTTTTGAGAGACCTCCTGGTGTGTGTCTCAGAGTTGGCCACCCAAGGGACCAAAGGAAGAAGTACTTGTCCACTGGCTTCCTCTCCACTGGCCAGTGGTTGTCTCATTGGGTGTTAACGCCGCTGCACTTTCAGTTTGTATCTGTACATTTGCAGAGCAGACTCCTATGGGCACCGCAGGCTGTTGCCTCTGAAAGGCAGGAAGCAAGAGAGACAGACCTTGCCAATCGGCCCTGATAGAACTGTACTTCATAGTTGTAGCATGAGTTGGAAGTGAGGCCAAGGGGATATAAGAGGCAATCCCAAGAGGTTTCTAATATAGGAAAGGTATAGAATGAGGTGGCATGTCCCTGATGTCAGTTGACCACGTCAGTTGACCATGTCAGTTGCATTAGGGCAGATAGAGTAAGGACGGCAAACGTGAGAAAGTAGTGGACTCTTTTAAAAAAGAAAAAAGCTAGCTTAACTTTAAATAGAGGAGCCAACGCAAGAATTAGAAACCTAAATTTGAAGTCATAAATTCATTCATTCAACAAGTATTAAGCCAGGCATTGTGCTTTATGATGGGATGTAAATTACTCATCCTGGCCCTCAGGGAATTTAGCAAAGGACACTCTGACAATTTCAGTAAAATGTGATAAGTAGCATATTGGGGGTAATAGAAGATGCAATTAATTCACATAGGAGGGTCCTCAACCCAGATTTGGACAGGGCATGGGAGGGCAGGGAACACTTGTTGGATGAAGTGATCTAAATTAGAATTTAAAGGGACAGAATTCAAGAGCTCTAGGCAGAGAAGACTTATTCAGAAGGTCTGGGGAGCAGAGAGCACTGCTAGAGTTTAGAGTGGGCCTGGGCTCGGAGTGGGGAGATGTAGCTGGCCAGTGCAGGACTTTGTAAATCATTGTGCAGAGTTCAGCTTTTTCTTCTGAAAGCGCTGGAAGGCCATGAAAGGGTTTTAAGCGCTGAGTAACGTCAGCAGATTGTCATTTCTACTCCACATGTGGAGGACGAATGGGACTTAGTTAAGACTGGAGGTAGGAAGACCAATTAGGAGGGTTTTGCGTACAGTTCTCTAAGCAGAAGATGATGGTGGCCTGGACTAGGTTGGGAACAATTGGGAACAGAGAGGGAGTGAAAGGATAGTAAAGCTATTCCGGAGGTGGGGTCCACAGGACTGGCTGGTTAATTGTGTATGGCGATGGGGGAGAGAGAGTTGTCAAGAGAGTTTTATGGGTTCTGACAGGAACTGAGTTAATGCTGACTTCATTTCTGAAATGAGGAACGTGGAAGAGGAGCAGATCTTTTGGAGAAGGAAAAGAATAGTAAGTTCTGCTTTGGACCTGTTGACTTAAAGGTATTAGAAGACATCCAGTAGAGGTGTTGGGAGGCGCCACTGTCCCTCTTCCTCACTGTTGCTATCAGAAGATTAAAAATTTTTTTTAATAAATTTATTATTTTTAAAATTTATTTATTTTTGGCAGCATTGGGTCTTCGTTGCTGGGCGTGGGCTTTCTCTGGTTGCAGTGCGCGGGCTTCTCATTGCGGTGGCTTCTCTTGTTGCGGAGCACAGGCTCCAGGCGCGCGGGCTCCAGTAGTTGTGGTGCGCGGGATCAGTAGTTGCGGCTCATGGGCTCTAGAGCGCAGGCTCAGTAGTTGTGGCGCATGGGCTAATTTGCTCCGCAGCATGTGGGATCTTCCCGGACCAGGGACCCGTGTCCCCTGCATTGGCAAGTGGATTCTTAACCACTGCACCACCATGGAAGTCCCCAGAAGATTAAAATTTCAGTTTTAGTTTTAGGTGAAGCCAAGTAGTTTCAGATAGTGAACTCTCCACTCTAGGCCACTGCTAGAAATGCACTTTACGTTGTGACATAATACACATTTCCTGGAATACCTGTGTACACGCACGTGCTCACACACACACACACACACAGCTGAAACAAAAATATGCTGAACAATGCTCACCGTTACTCAAATGCACTTTGAATTTGTTGTAGTTTTTTTTTTTTTAAGAAATGCTGTTCAGGGCTTCCCTGCTGGCGCAGTGGTTGAAAGTCCGCCTGCCGGTGCAGGGGACACGGGTTCGTGCCCCGGTCCGGGAAGATCCCACGTGCCGCGGAGCGGCTGGGCCCGTGAGCCATGGCCGCTGAGCCTGTGCGTCCGGAGCCTGTGCTCCGCAACGGGAGAGGCCACCACAGTGAGAAGCCCGCGTACCGGAAAAAAAAAAAAAAAAAAGAAATGCTGTTCACAGTCGATTGCGTTGATTTCCTAACCATAAATACCACCCACAATCTGAAAAACACTAGTCTGGGAGAACTAAGAGATGAGGGGGCCTGGATTGTCACTCCAGCTTTTCTACTTCTTCTATTTTTGGTAGAGGTAGTAGTGGTAAGCAATGACTGGTATGGTTAATATTTCCTGGTCCAAGCACTGTGCTAAATGCTTATCATGTATCATCTTCCTTCATCCTCACAATGCCTCTCTTGCTCTTTCCCCTAAATCAGTATTCATGAGGCAAACAGCTGGTTAGAGTTAGAAAGGGGTCAGGATGGGGAGCACATATTAGAATGTTCCTGTCACTGGAAAGACCTGTATAAATGACTAACTAGACATCTCACAGTTGTAGTTAACGGGAGGCCTCTGCTTAGTGGTGGATATTGTCTGTACATATCGGGTACATCCAGCCCATTGCCCTAAAAGCCGAGGTTGGACCAGGGAATGTGCCAACACAAGCGAGTTACTGTCCTGATAGGCCGTATTTGAGTGCCCAGTTACAACCCTGCACAGCTTCAGTGGAGGGCTTCCAGATCAGATATTTGGAGTCCGTATGGTGAAATTCAAGTGTTAGAAATAATGGGCTCACTCATTAAAAGACTGAGGAAAGTTTTGGCCCTAGGCAAGGGAAAAAGAAAATAGTACAAGTTTAAAGCCATTTTTATTTAATTGTAGCTGTACCTCTCTGGGCTTTCCTTGTCTGTTGCTAACAGGCGTCTTCTCTGTTTCTTAATTCTAGTGATATCAATAACTAAGATATCAATTTTTCTCATGGTTTTCATTTTGTGTTTTATTCTTAGGTATATACACATACATGAGCTTTGGGTAAGAAATGTCACTTGTTTATTGATGGGTGATAGGTTGTTTTTTTTCCCTCCTCTCCTCTGTTACAGTAGATTTAGACTTAGGACTGTAGCACAGACTCTTACATTCTTATAAAGGAGTCTCCTATTAATCTTGGTCAAGATTTTAATATTTTTATATTTTACTGGGGCCTAATTTTGTAATTTTATTGATCAAGTATTCCAAAGATTATTAACTGAAAACTGTGCAGAACTAAACAAAAATCTATTCTGTGGTATCCCACGATAATATCATTGTTTATCACATATGTTTTAGCAAGCTACACAGCCATATGCCTTATTTTTAAAATAACTCTTCACTTTTATTTGTAATGTAACAGTCTTTGTTTACCAAATGTCTGGATTCTCCAGACGCGTCTGCCTTTTGAGAAAGATGTGACCTTATAGGCTTGACTCCTTGGACAGACTCTGGACTGAAATACCATGCATGATGATTTTATTACACAGTCAGAGATGCTTTTTAAAAAATATGTTACTCTAAATGAACATTTGAATATGCTAGGGAAAATTTAAATAAAGACAGTTTGTGTTTTCTTCTCTCAATTCCTTTTTAGCTCACTGTGTCAAGTTGCATAGTTAATGTCTCCGCAGACCACAGCAGGGTCATTTAATGCGGTATTCTGAGCCTTAATGTCCAGAACTCTGAGTTCTAATTTCACAATTAGATCTAAGTTAAGTTCCCTTCTTAAAGAAGAAAATCTCTCTCTTCCGAAGAGTAGGTTGTGAAGTGTGACAATGCTTATGAGAGAATGTAATGAAAGTGCTTCAAAGAGCTGTGAAATAACACTTGGGCTATTTAAACTTTCTCATCAGCATTTTTCTCACCTGCCATCTGTACCAGCCTTATCAATCCAAAGCAAATTATTGCTCTTATGGGAGCTTTGATCTTCATTTTAAAGTAATGCCAGGTAATTCCTCCACGCTCTGAATAAAACCAAAGAAAAAATTTTCCAGGTTAATAAGTTAGAGGGTATGGGGAGGCAAAGAAAGGATTAGATACTGTGATATACTGACTAAATGTAAATAAGTTATGTTTGAGCTAGTTTACTAAATTTGCAATATCCCTGTCCTTTAAAATAATGAATAATGTTTTCAGAAAAAGTCTAGTGATTATAAATTGAATTATATTTTTAACATCTCTTTTAAAAAACACCCTATTGTTATATCCATTTTGTGAATCCTTTGATAATACAAAGGCTCTTTGCAGTGCAGTTAGTCACCATGTTATATTGTCATTTTAAAAATTAGGAGTTTTGAAAATGTTTCCTTAAAGCACTTAAACTGCATTCAAGAAGGCGAATAATAGCAGAAGGGACCATTTAGTTTATTTGTACTTTCTCAATTTGCCACTGGTGCTAGAGTTTGTTTTGAGAGATAGTCCTGTCTTTAAACTACAAACTGCAGCCGTTTCTTTTATAACTGTTTAAATCTGAAACTGATTTAAGACTTACGAAGAAGTACTTGGATTATAGGAAGACTTCGTAAAGATTTATTTTAAACTTTAAGAAACTAGAATTTACTTTAGAAAGTCTCAACTTTTAGGGACCTGTGACTGTGTAGCTGAGCAACGTGAAGACAAGACTTCATGTCTTGTCAGAATCTGTGTCTGTGTCAGAATCTGTCAGAGCTGAGGGGGACACAGGAAAGGGACCCAGGAGTGGCCTGAAACAAAACGGAGTTTCTTCTCATGCTCCTGCTGTCCAGAGGTTGTCTATATTGATGGTAAAATTTTGCCGTAACTGACTTTGGCTGCTGGTTAGCTTGTTTTTTTAATGACAAGAAAGGAGTTTTAATGTTCTTATTATAGTACCCCTCCACCTTTTCATTGTTAAAACATTTTGCTTCAAAGTAGGCATTTTCAGTGCAATGTAATGAAATGAAGACGAAAACCTAGAGCGTTAAGTCATTTGGGGAGATTTGAGTCAGCAGGTAACAACAAATGGATTCCATCCTAAGCAGATGGGAACTAGTGAGAGCACAGCAGAAACTCTGGAGGTGCATGGAACTGGACTGGTAGCCCCAGAAACGGTTGGGAGGGTCTAATAAAGGTTAAAAGCAAAAACACCAAAACCTGGGTAGCTAGAGGAGGTTTTTAAAAGAAAACATTTTTCCTCTGAGCAAGACGATAATATACCAGAAGACACGTGGCAAAGCTTATTCAGTGTCGTACTTTTTGTTTATCACCTTGGAGAGGGGGAGTTTGCTTTGTGGAAGTACGTTGCATGTTCCCATCTAGTATCCAGAGATAATAGAATTAAAACACTCAGGTGGGGCTTCCCTGGTGGCACAGTGGTTGAGAGTCCACCTGCCGATGCAGGGGACATGGGTTCATGCCCCGGTCCGGGAAGATCCCACATGCCGCGGAGCAGCTGGGCCCGTGAGCCATGGCTGCTGGGCCTGCGCGTCCGGAGCCTGTGCTCCGCAACGGGAGAGGCCACAACAGTGAGAGGCCCGCGTACCGCAACAAAAAACCAAAAAAAACCCCAAAAACCACTCAGGTGATTATGGGCATTGAACTGGGGACCAGTAACCAACGGGGCTTTTGAGCAGCAGCAAAGCAGTTTTGTAGCTCGTGGCGGTCTGAAAAGTATCTGTAAATTCTGGTCAAGCGGTTGACTTTGGCTGTGATTCACTCTTGGGTTTGGGCCCAAACTCCTCTCTTCATACAAATCATCAGTTAAGCTTTGTCAGTTACTGAAAGATCTGGAGCATGGGTGTCCTCTACACAGTGTCTTTGTTTCTGGAATTCTCAGCCTCTCTGGAGAAGCGACATAGACTAATCCAGGATGTGAGGCGTGAGGCATGAGACAGAGCCTTTCATTCCAAATAAGCCAGGGGCATTTTTGACAGGTTGTTTGCATTAGCATCATTTCCTTATGTTTTATTGTGGTTAATTAACAGGAGTTTTATGAGGATTTCAGGTACCATTCTTGTTCTAAAAATGGATCAGCACAGCATAATTTAAAGCTATTGTGACCTGATTAATTTTCACATTTATTACACATTCAAAAATGGAGAATAATCCAAGAATGATTTAATTTGAGAATTCAGACATTGAGTAATAAACATATGGTACTAATTAACATGAGAATTGATAAAAGTTGGGGAGCTGCTCTGAAGATAGGTCCCTGGTGCTCGTCTCTGAAGGGTGTGAGATTAGGATCAGCACCAGGAACCACAGATGCTTACTTGTAGTCTACCCGGCACTGCGCCTCATATGTCTGTGTATCGCCATAGTTCAGGGCATGTGGTGTCTGGGTGCTGATTCAGTTCCCACCCTTGAGGAGTTTACTGTCAGATTGGGAAGGCTGTCCACATATAAACTGATAACGAGGAACTAGAATATTGTTCCTATAAATAAAAGGTGGTTTTTTTCTGCATTAAAAAGCACCATTTTTGATGGATGTGTTAAGTGGCTTGTTTGTGGTGTTCCTTACACGATGTACACATATGTCGAAACCTCACGTTGTACACCTTAAGTACAGTTGACCCTTGAACAACGTGGGTTTGAACTGGGCATGTCTACTTACACACGGATTTTTTTTCAGTAGTAAATACTTCAGTACTGCACTCTCCAGGGTTAGTTGAATCCGAGGATACAGAAACGCGGATACAGAGGAACCACGTATATGGGCGGGTGGGGGGGATGGCTATAAATTACACTTGGACTTTTATGTAGAGGGTCAGTACCCCTAACCCCCACTTTGTTCAAGGGCAACTGTATATGCAATTTTAGTTTTTATTTGTCAAATATACCTTAATGAAGCTGGGGGGAGAAGCACCATTTTTAAGTGGCCATAATTAAGGAGAAGCAGCTAAGGTGACCTTATGATGGCTTACAGGAACAAATTGCTGGCATTTGTAACTGCGTTTTCCCAAGCGAAGTTGACAGAAGAATAAAAGAATAAAATGTGCTTTCCTCCTGCTGATTGTTTTCACATGTGGAGCTTATTGCTCGTTGCATTTCGGTCTCTAAATTGTGAGAACAGTTAGAAATGAATGAAACTGTAAAGTCTTCGCATTTTTTACAAAGGACATATGGGTTATGTTTTCTCTAATTTGTTTGCATAAAAGATTTTGGAAACTTGTACTGTCGCCATTAACTCTGTTCATTGGCCTTTGTACTCCTACTGTTGTTTGGCATTAAAATAAAATCCTGAAACATGTTACGTCTTGAATGAGAAAAGCTTTAGAATCCTAGATAAGCTGGATTATGGCTGGTGAATCTGGGGCTGGAAGAGGAGCTCCCTGTAACCTTGCTTCCTAGGTAAGCATACCTGTGTTTGTATTAAACATGGTTCATAACTTAACCCAGCAGGTCATCATTATTTTGGCGTTCAGAGAATCACTATTTACAGTGGGGAGAAGAGATGGCTGTGTGTAACTTGGCTTTACTTAACCTTTTGTGAAGGTTTTTGAGGGATCTAATTTGATGTTTTGTTTTATCTGTTGGCTTTTTTTTCTGACAGCCTTGGTATCATTTTGCTCATGTTAAATATTCCTTTTATTAAAATTTTTTTGGTAAGCCTAACCTAGGTAAGTGCTGTTCTTGAGATATCTACGTTTGCCTTAAAGGTTTGGGTGTTTTTATGTGTCAGAAAATTTAAACATTTATTCATTTGTTCATTCATTGAAAAGATACTCTGAAATGAATGTGTAGAGTCTCATTTTGAGATTGCTCTTAATTGCAGTGGATAAATGAAAGGTCCTGATAAGATTTTTTTTTTTTTCAGTTAAGGAAGTATCTTATAAATCCCCCACTCATCTTGAATAATAAATTATTAAAAAATCAAGCACAGTGAGTTCTTGTTATTAAGTCAGATCAGACTTATTATTAAAATTTGGCTTTATTGATCAGAGTATTTATTTTATAGCATTGTTTGAATTTTAAACCACAAAGAAGTAATTGGTCTTTAGGTTCAAAAGCAGACAGTCATAAACAACATGATACATAATGAAACATGGAATATTTTAAATTTGTACATAAGGTGCTACAGTTTTGCTTTGGCTTACGAAAATCAGTAAAATCTTGAAATACTACCTTTGACCACTAATCTCAGAGGTTGTTAGGGACTTTTCTGCTAAAATAACTACACCATGAAGACTTGGCACAGTGAGAACATCCTGGGTATTTTACTCTGTTGCCTTTGTGAGTGCGCGCTCTCCCCCTCTCTCTGGGGGCGGGGTGGTGGTGGTGGTGTTTCTTTCTTAATGTATCAAACAGTCCATTCCTTCTCACTGCGGCGTAGTGTTCCATGGTGTGGATAATAGATGTATGCCACGGTTTGTTTAACCATTTGCCTATTGAAGGACATCAGGGTTGTCTCCAATTTAGGACTGTTACCAAAAAAAACTACTCTGAACATTTGTTACACAGGTTTTTGTCTAGACTTCAGTTTTTGTTTCTCTGGGATAAATGCCTAGGAGTATAATTGCTGAGTTGTATGGTAAGTTGTATGTTTTTAAGAAGCTGCCAAACTGTTTTCCATTTAGTTGCTACCAAACTAAATGCCAGGCATTTCCAAAGTGGCTGCACCATTTTATATTACCACTAACAAAGTCTAAAAGACGCAGTTTCTTCACATTCTTGCCAGCATCTGGTTTTGTTACTATTTTTAAATTTAGCTGTTCTAATAGATGGGTAACGGTATCTCACGGTGGTCTTATTTTGTGTTTCCTTTATGGCTAATGATGTCGAACACCTTTTCATGTGCTTATTTACCATCCAAACATTCCCTTTGGTGAAGTGTATCCTCCTGTCTTTTGTGCGTTTTCTGAATGGATTGTTTGCTTTTATGTTGTTGAGTTACAAGAGTTCTTTATATATTCTAGATACAAGTCCTTACCAACTTGTCTTTTCATCCCTTTAATAGGGTCTTTCACAGAGCAAAAGTTTTAATTTTAATGCGGTCCAGTTTATCACTTTTTTATGTGTCATGCTTTTGGTGTTATGTCTAAGAACTCTTCACTAAGCCCTAGGTCTCAAATATCTTCTAAAAGTTTTATATTTTTACATGTAACATTTAAATCTGTGATCCATTTTGAGTTAATTTTTGTATAAGATGTGAAGTATAGGTCAAGATTTAATTTCTTGCCTGTGGATATGCAAGTATTCCACCACTATTGAAAAGGTTCTTCCTCCGTTTAATTGATTTTTTTTTAGTCAAGAATTGGTTGGCCATACTTGTGTGGGGCTATTTCTGGATTCTCTGTTCTGTTCTACACATCCATATGTCTACCCTTTGCCAGCACTCTACAGTCTTGATTGCTGTAGCTATATAACAGGTCTTAGAGATTGGATAGAGTGATTCTTCTGCAACTTTATTCTTTTTCAGAATGGTTTTAGCTCTTCTAGTTCCTTTGCCTTTCCATATAAATTTTAGAATAATCTTGTCTATATCTATAAAAATACTTTTAGGGATTTTGATAGGAATTTTGTTAAATCTATATATCAGTTTGAGAAGAATTGATATCTTCACTGTAAGTCTTATAATCCATGAAAATGGTTTATCTATCCACTTATTTAGATCATCTCTGATTTCTTTCATGAGCATTTTATAGTTTTCAGCATGCAAGTCCTGTACATACCTATTAAAGAATTAGACTTACACCTAAGTATTTTTTTAAAAGCAGTTTTAAGTGGTGTGGTGGTTTTTATTTTAGTTTCCATGTGTTTATTGTTAGTATATTGAAATACAGTTGATCTTTTAAAATTATTTATTTATTTCAATTGTAAAATATACATAGGATAACATTTACCATTTTAGCCATTTTTAAGTATACAGTTTAATGGCACTTAATACATTCACATTGTTGCACAACCATCACCCCTTTCGTCTCCAGAACTTTTTCATTATCCTATACTGAAACTGTACCCCTTAAACAATAACTCCCCATTCTTCCCTCCCCCAGCTCCTGGCAACCATGATTCTAATTTTGGTCTCTATGAATTTGACTGCCCTTAAGTACCTCATATGAGGGCTCTCAAACAGTATTTGTCCTTTCTGTGACTGGCTTATTTCACTTAGCATAATGCCTTCAAAGGTTATTCCCCATTGTAGCATGTGTCCGAATTTCATTCCTTTTTAAGATTGAATAATATTCTTCCATGTGTATATACCATATTTTGTTTATCCTTTCATCTGTCAATAGATATTTGGGTTGCTTCCGCCTTCTGGCAGCTGTGAATAATGCTGCTATGAACATGGGTATACAAGTATCTGTTTAAGTCCCTGATTTCAATCCTTTTGTGTATGTATCTATTTCTCTTCTTTGGAGAAATGTCTGTCAAGTCCTTGGCCTGTTTTTAAATCGTAAGCTGGGTTTTTTGTTGTTGACTTTTAAGACTTCTCTATATATTCTGGATATTAGTCCCTTATCAGATATCTGATTTGCATTATAGTATATTTTTGCATGTTGATCTTGTATCCTGTGTCTTTGCTGAACTTACTTACAGCTCTTGTTTCATAGAGTCCTTGAGATTTTCTGCATAGACTATTACATCATATGCAAGTAAAAATAGTTTAATTTCTTCTTTTCCAATCTGTATGCCTTTTAGTTCCTTTTCTTGCCTTATTGCATTGGCTGGAATGTCCAGAGCTATTCTGAATAAAAATTGTGAGAGCAGACATCCCTGCCTAATATTAGGGGGGAAAGTATTCACTCTTAATCAAGTTGAGGAAGATCCCCTACATTCCTAGTGTCCTGAGAGTTTTTATCATGCATGGCTGTTGAATTTGTCAAGTGTGTTTTATGCATCAGTTGATGTCATCATGTAATTTTTCTTCTCTGTAGTAGATTATATTGACGGTTTTCGAATACTGAATCAGCCTGGCATCCCTGGGATAAACCCAACTGCTAAATTCTGTTTGCCAACATTTTGGAAAGGATTTTTGCATGCATATTCATAAGGGATACTAGTTTGTAGTTTTCTTTTTTGTATTGCCTTCGTCTGTTTGGGTTCACTCCTTTTTTACTTTCTGAAAGAGATTGATAAAGTTGGTGTTAATTCTTCTTTAATTGTTTGGTAAAGTTCTCCAGTGAAACCATCTGGGTCTGGATGTTTCTTCTTCAGTGATTAATTGCAAATTCAATTTCTTCACTAATCATAGGGTTATTTACATTATCTATTCCGTGTTGGGTAAGTTGTGGCAGTTTTGTGTATTTTGAGGTTGTTATCTAAAAGTTTCCTTTCTTGCTAGGCTGTCCCTTTCCTGGTCCTTTGGTTAGATTGAGAAGGCTTTTCATGGTACTTTTATGTTTTTGGTCTGTATGTTGGTGTTTTAAGTTTCCAGCTTTTCCAGTATGCCATCTGGAATAAAAGGGCAATAAGAAAACACAGGGAGCTCACCACCGTGTCCTTCCTCGGGTCTCAGAGACCCTACTGGGCTCTCGCCTTCTCTCACCTTTCAGTGTCTTCTTACGTTTTATATATGATGCCAAGGGTTTTCAGTTGTACTTAGTGGGACAATAGGGAAAAGTAGGTCTGTTTCATCTTCCTGCAGGTGGAAGCCCTCTTGTCTTTTATTTAATTTTTAAAAAGTCCAAAGAACAATTTTTTACTAGTTAGGAATTGTTTAAACTATCACGTTTGTTTTAGCTGTGCGTTTCTGACTGTGTCTTGAAAAATATTAAACATGTTACAGGTAGTTAATGTGTGGTAAATGGATGATTGAGAAAAATCTGTAACTTTATTGCCTGGTAAAAATTGAACCTGATAAAATCTGATCCAAGTTTTATAAAGGGCTTTTTTTTTTTATCACTCTACTATTACTTCCTATATTAACTTTCAGAGTGGTTATAGCAACCAGTTTTAGGTTTAAAAATTCAGAAAAGAAAATCAAGTTTTAAAAGAGTAGATCTGTGACACTAAGCACAGTTCTGATAGATGAAACTTTAACCGAAAGTGGGATCCAGCTGCTCACCGCTCAAAAGCCAATAAAGAGGCCAGGTTTGTGGAAAGGAAAGTTTGCTTTACTTTGGATGCTGTCAACAGGGTGTGGGGGAGGGCGAGGGCGAGGGCGGACGCCTGTCCAAAGGCCGACTCCCCCTCCCCCGACAATCAGGGGGCAAGAGCTTCTATAGACAGAGGGAGGGGGCTGCGTGCAGAAGCAGCACAGCCAGCTCTGACAGTCATCTTGAAATCGGTCGTCGGTGGTCTGACCAGCGTCATCTCGATTGTTTTAGGTACAGTTAATCTTCAGTTCCAGGGTCGGTTTGTTTCCATTTCTTTGAGGCCAGTTCTCGGAATTGTGGCAGCTTATGTCATGGCTACAGTCTGGTCACCATGCAGTTCACTTCTTCCACCTGGCGGGGGTTTCAGTACCTGTAAGACAGCTCGCAGGATGTGGCTCAGAATGTTATCTGTAGCCCTTGAGGAGGAACGAAAGGTCCTTGACTATGCTTAATGACTAAACTATTATTATTTGGTCTCCTTTGACTGTTTTCCTTTGTTTCTGCAATATCTCACTTGTCTGATTAAACTTATTCTTTGGCTAAAATTTTTCCACAGACAAAAGTCAGGCCGAGGACATGGGGAGGCAAGGACCATAGGGTCCTGCTCCATTTTAATACCACTGTGACAGTCCGTTACTCCTGAGGTTTCGATGTTCTTAAATGTACTTTTAAGGGACCATCAATTTCTCTCTCTTTTTCTCATCTCTTGTTAATATATTAGCTTTTTAGTCTCCACAGATTCACTTTATCATATAACAAATAAAATTAAATAGAAATCTGCTATCTTCTAATACAAAACTAGTGAATCACATTATTGTACTAAGATGTAAGATGACAACTGAGGTTCATTTTCTCTGTGCTTGTTTGCACTATTATTAAGGCACACCTGAGTGTCACTGTCTCCATTCTGAAGCTTCTAATGGGAGCAGAAATGAAAAGTGGCCATATGAACGTGGCTGTATAGGATTTTTACTGCTACATCCTTGTGGGTGTTTTGTTTGTTTTTTAAAGTAATCCTCTGTCCTGAGCACTATTTTTGAAGCCAAGTGGCAAGAAATTGTTAATGCACCCTTATATTCATACACTGATTTTTTTAAGGTGTCATCTGTGTCTGATTGTATGATGAGGGAATTCTTCATCATTATCTGTAGGCCCCACTTCCAGATACTGATGATCCCCCAGTGTATCCTGAGTATCAGAATTTCTTAAAGCTTCCCAAGTGATTCTAACGTGCATCCAAGGTTGAGAACCACTGCACTCGAATTGAGCTTACTGTATTTAATGTGTTTTCTTTGAGAGTCTGCAGTTTCCCCTATTGTTAATATCTTAAATTTTTCTTACTTTTTTTATTAATAGACTTTTTTTTAAAAGCAGTTTTAGGTCTATAGAAAAGTTGAGTCTAAAGTCCAGAGTTCCTATATGCTCTCCAATCCCCCACTCCCAGTTTCCCCTATTATCAACATCTTGCATTAGTATGATACATTGTTATAAATGATAAGCCAACATTGATCCATTATTATTAACAAAAGTGCATAGTTTACGTTAGGGTTCAGTCTTTGTGGTGTACATTTTATGGATTTTGACGAATGTATAACAACATGTGTCTACCATTACGTTATTTTACAGAATTGTTTCATTGCCCTAAAAATCCCCTGTGCTCCCTCATTCATCTATCCCTCCCCTCCCAATCCCTTGGCAACCACTGATCTCTTTACTGTCTCCATGGTTTTGCCTTTTCCAGGTTGTCATATAGTAGTGGAATCATATACAGTCTGTAGCCTTTTCAGATTGCCTTCTTTCACTTAGTAATATGCATTTAAGTTTCCTCCGTGTCTTTTCTTTTCTTGATAATTCATTCCTTTCATCACTGAATGATAGTCCATTGTATGGACGTACCACAATTTGTTTATCCATTCACCTACTGAAGGAAATCTTGGCACACATTTGCTTCCACATTTTGCAATTAATGAGTAAAGCTGCTATGAACATTTATTTGCAGGTTTTTGTGTAGACATAAGTTTTCAGCTCCTTTGGTCAAATACCAGGAAGCACAATTGCTGGGTTATATGGTATAAGTATGTTTACCCATTCCTTTTTAATGGTTGCATACTATGATATGTATCATTGATAATACCTCCCCTCCATTGATGGACATTTAAGTTTTAAATTTTTTAATTTAAATTACAAATAATGCTACAACAGAGTTTATACATCTTTTTGCACACATACTGATATTTATGTAGAATGGACTCCTAGAAGTAGGATTGCTCTGATCAAGATAATGTGCATTTGCCCTTAGCCACACGTAGTATTATCAAGTCTCCTGAGGAAAAATTTTGGCTGGACCTGAGGGTTTGGAGGTCAGACTTAAAAATGGTAATTGAATCCACGGACATGGATGAAATTTCTGAGGGAGAAAATGTAGAGCAAGAAGAAAGAACAACCTAGAACAGAACACTAACTCCCAACATTTAACAGTCAAGTAAAGAATTGCCCTGGAGGTAAGAGAATAACCAGGATAAATGGTGTCAGGAAAGTGGAAGGCAGAGTGGATTTCAAAGAGGAGGAAGTGGTCCTCTGAGTTTATACTTCGCTGAGGGTGGTAAAGACTGCAGTGTTTTTTTCGTGTTCAATGTCAGGGAGACCCTTTGACCTTAGTGAATAGAATGAAGGTGATTGGACCAAGATACACATTGAAATAGCCTGTGGAGTGAGTGGGGAGGTGAGGAAATGGCCATTAATGTAAATGCTCTTTAAAGGAGAGAAAGAGTAAGGTAACTGGAAGAAAAGGTAGGGGTCACAGAGAGTTTTATTTGTGCCAGATAGCAGAGTCTTCAGCTTTTGTGAAAGTGAGTGGAAAGGAACTAGTAGAGAGAAAGATTCCAGAAAGTTGCAAAAAGCAAAACTTGAATTCGCCACTTGCCGGCAGCTATTTTTGTAGCATTTACACTGTATTAGGTATTATAAAATATCTAATTTATAATTAGATATAATTAGGTATAATTAGATATATATTATAAATGATCTAGAGGCGATTCGAAGTATACCGGAGGATTGCATAGGTTGTGTGCAAATACTACAACATTTTATACAAGGAATCTGAGCATCCTCGGATTTTGGTACCTGCTGGGGGTCCTGGAACCAATCCCCCATGGATACTGAGGGATGACTCAGTATGCAGATGGAGCTGAGACCAAGAATGAGGAAGAGGACAGGTTTCTGGATTGAGACCTTTGGCCAAGAAAAGTGAATTTGTGTTTGCCCCTATGGTAACTACTGTAATTTCAACTTTTATTTTACGAGGATTTGAAAATTTCCCCAGGAAATTTTCAAAAGTCTTTGCTGCTTGAAGGTACTTTTAGAAGTCTCTAGCTTAATTCCCTTGGAAGGAATCAAAATCAACCCAATGCCAGATTCACTCTTTGGAAATTAGTATTATAGCTAACTTTTGTTGTATTTGGGAATTCGACTTTGTGACCAGCAACATCATTACCATTTTGGTAATACCTTTCATGAGCTATCAAATATGGTGGAATTTAAAGGTATTGATTTAGATAAAGCTAATTTGTCAAACCAAGTGAACATCATTGATCCTAAAATGAACTGATTCAATGTATTTGATAACTAAAAAAAAATTATTAGCTATTCCTGTACTGACTTACAGTATTACCTTTTGCTTTTCCCTCTTTTCAGAACTCTACTTAAAGATTTTTATTCTTATCTTGATAGCTAAATTTACAGATACTCTGAAGCTGGTAAGGATCTCTAACTTGCCAGAAGAAAAGAAACAATATGAAAATACCTCAGTAGGCTGGGGTGATGAGAATATGTCAGAACAAAATTTAACAGTTGAAAAAAGTACAAATGTAATGCTTGGGTTCCAAACACACACACACAAATAGGAGGGAAGATGGGACGCTGAAGAACGTAGCTTAGCATTTGTTCATTTTTTTATTTGAAATAATTTCAAATTTACAGAAAAATTGTAATACTAATACAAAGAACTTGTTCATATTCTTCAGCCAGACTCCCCAGTTGCTAATGTATTTCCACATTTGCCTTATCATTTCATCCCTTTTGTTCTGTATTTTTTTCTCAACCATTTGAAGGTAAGTTGTAGATATATTGAGCTATTATCCTTAAATATTTCAGTGTGTATTGCCTGAAAACTGGAACACTTTTGTACGTAATCAGAGTACAGCCATCAAAGCCAGGAAGGTAGCATTGATATATTACTACCATCTAATCCACAGACCCTATTCAGATGCCACAGATTTTTCCAGTGATGTCCTTTATGACACAAAACCACACACACATACTTACAAACCTACTTTCCTTTTACCTTCTTTTCTTTCTGATCCAGAGTTCAGGTTGGGATCATGTGTTGCATTTATTGTCATGTCTCTTTAGCCCCCTTTTCCCTGGAACAGTTCCTTAGTGCACTCCAGGTTTTTCATTACCTTGACATTTTTGAAGAATACAGTCGAGTTACTTTGTTGAAAATCCCTTAATTTGTGTTCATCAAACGTTGCTTCATAACTAGATTCAGGTTATGTAGTTTTGGCAAGAATACCCTGGAAGTGATGCTGAGTTCTTACTGCGACATCTGAGGAGGGGCACACGCTGTCGATTCATCTGACTGCTGGGGACTCACTTCGTAAAGTGAGATATGCAGGTGTCACTGCTGTAAAGTTAATAAGTATTTTGTATATGTTAGTAAGTAAATATTTTGTAGGGAGATACTTTGGGACAATGTAAATACCTTTATCAATTAATTTTTACTTTCATTGATGATTCTTATTTGGATCATTTATTACTGAGATAGCTGGCAAATGATTTTTCTCATTCAATCATTCCTTCTACTTTTCTTAGTTGGTATTCTACTACAAGAAAGAGCCATCCCTTCTCCGTTTGCTTGTTTATGTCAGTGTGGACTCATGAAATCCTAACATTTTGGTCAATGTATTATATAATCGATTACTCTCATTATTTGTTTTGAATGCTCAAATTGTCTCAGACTTGGCCAGCAGGGTCCTTTTCAAGGTGACTCCTGTATTCTTTTGATGCATCTCCAACATTTTTTGCGCATTTACTCCCTGGCACAAAGTATTCCAGGCTCATCTTGTACTTTCCCTGACCCAGCTCTGCATTCAGGCACTTCTCCAAGGAGCTCTAGTTCCTTTTTGTGGAGAGTAATATTTAGCAAACAAGATCTGGGTAATAAGTATGCTCATTGCTACTGGGGTTTCATTGCTTCCAAGCCCTCTCAACAGACAGATCTAGGAAATACACTCACGCACTTATATCTACTTGTGTATTTGTATGTCGATACAGTGTATAAACACCATGAGTTTTCACCTGTACCTCCAATTCTGATCCAACACAGCAGAACTTATTCTAGTCTTCTCCCTTTCTAGCCCTTCTCTGACAGAGAAATCCAGCTCCCATTTTTCTCAGTATATTTATTTATACGATCAGTTCCTTTGTATGTAAATAATCTCTTGACCACACAAGCCAGGAAGGGCTTAGGCGGCTCTGGACTCGAAGACTGCCTCTTTGGCCCCAGCCCCTACACACCAGCAGCTGCACGAACCAGCTTCCTTTGTCTTTGAGAAACTCTGTAATGGTAAGTTTTACGTGTTTCAATTTACATTTATTATATTGTTACAAGTTTTTAAGTGTAGCCTTTATTAGGGTAAACATTGGTGGTGAAAAAGGAAGTATTTAAGAGTGTATTTAAGGATCAAAACACATAGAGTAGAAATTTGAAAGAATACAACCCTTATTCATCATCAGGAGGGGTTTGCTATTAGCATTTTACTTAGGTAACCAGTAACCAGCATCTAAGTAGAGTCCTCACAGAGGTGAGCTGAGGCAGGAGGTAGAGTTGGTGTGGTTTTTGTACGCTGTAGACTGTGAGTCTGGCATTATCCTGTTATCCTCTGGTGACCTTTTTACAGGGCTTTGATGCCATAACGTCAGAACTAATCTGGAGTTCTTTCTGGTAAGAATCATCTTGATGGATTAGTTTTATATTATGATTTCTGGGAGTCAAGAGGTTTTTTAAATTACCATCATATCACGAGTTTGACAACATTATGTAGTTTTTTCCCTTTAAAAAGATATTTCCACCAGGACAGTAAGGCAAGAAAATGAAATAAAAGGCATCCAGATTGGAAAGGAAGACATAAAACCATCTTTATTTGCAGATGACATGATCTTGTATATAGAGAATCCTAAAGACTGTACTAAAAACTATCAGAGCTAATAAGTGAATTCAGCAAGGTTACTGGATAAAAGATCAACACACAAGGCTGTTTTATTTCTGTATACTTGCAATAAACCATCTAAAAATGAAATTAAGTAAACAATTTTATTTATAATAACATCAAAAAGAATAGAATTGTGGGCTTCCCTGGTGGCACAGTGGTTGAGAGTCCGCCTGTCGATTCAGGGGACGCGGGTTCGTGCACCGGTCCGGGAAGATCCCACGTGCCGCGGAGCGGCTGGGCCCGTGAGCCATGGCCGCTGAGCCTGCGCGTCCGGAGCCTGTGCTCCGCAACAGGAGAGGCCACAACAGTGAGAGGCCCGCATACCGCAAAAAAAAAAAAAAAAATTAAAGGAACTCAGAATAGCCAAAACAATCCTTAAAAAGAAGAATAGAGTTAAAGACTATGTGATTCTGGCATATAGTTAGACATATGTATTAGTGGACTAGAATTGGGAGTCCAGTAAGAAACTCATATTATGGTCAATTGATTTTCAAAAATGATACCGAAGACAGTTGAGTGGACGAAAGAATAATCTTTTCAACAAATGGTCCTTGGTCAGCTGGATATCCACGTGCAAAAGAATGAAATTGATTCCGTATTTCACATGATATACAAAAATTAACTCAAAATGGATTGGATCCAAATGTAAGTGCTAAAACCATAAAACCCTTAGGGAACAAAAATAGGAGTAAATCTTCATGACCGTGGACTTGGTGATGGTTCTTAAATATGACACCAAAAGCACAAGCAACAAAAGAAACAAATAATAAATTCGACTTCATCAAAGTTAAAAACTTGTATACTTCCAAAGACATCATCAACAAAGTAAAAAGGCAGGTCATAGAATGGGAGGGTGTATTTGCAAATCATATATCTGATAAGGATCTAATGCCCAGAATATATAAACAACTCTTATAGCTCAATAAAAAGCTCAGTTTAAAAATGGACAAATGATTTGAATAGAAAGAGGATATATGAATGACCAATAAGAACATGAAAAGAAACTTACCATCATTAGCTTTGACCCAGCGCAAATCAAAATCACAGTAAGATGCCACGTCATACCCACTAGGATGGCTGCAATAGGAAAAGCAGATAAAAACAGGTGTTGATGAGGATGTGAAGAAATTGGAACTTTCATACACTGCTGGTAGGAATGTAAAATGGTTCAGCCACTTTGGAAAACGTCTGGCAGTTCTTAGTAGGTTCAACACAGAGTTATCATAGGACCCAGCAATTTCACTTCTAGGTATATATCCAAGAGAAATGAAAACACACAGAAACTTGTACACAAATGTCTGTAACAGCATTATTTATAGTAGTTTAAAAGTAAATAACCCATATGTCCATCAACTGCTGAATGGATAAATAAAAATTGATACACTAGTTCCCCCTTAAGCCTCAGGGGATATGTTCTAAGACTTCCAGTGGATGCCCGAAACCATGGATATACTGAACCCTATATACTATGTTTTTTCCTATATACATACCTATGATAAAGTTTAATTTACGAATTAGGCACAGTAAGAGAATATCCGAATTGCCAACATTACTACCCTTGCACTTGGAGCCATTATTGAGTAAAGTAAGGGTTGCTTGAACACAAGCACTGTGATACTATGACAGTTGACTTGATAACCAAGATGGCTACCAAATGGCTAACAGGTGGGATGCACTGGACAAAGGGGATGATCCGAGGGATGGGATGGGGTGGTGCGAGATTTCATCACACTACTCAAAGGAGTGCACCCTTTAAAACTGATGAATTATTTCTGGAATTTTCCATTTAATATTTTCGGACTGTGGTTGACCACAGGTAATTGAAAGCGAGGAAAGCAAAACTGCGGATAAGACGGGGGGAACTGCTGTGTATCCCTACAACAGTATATGATTTGGCAGTAAAAAGGGCTGAAGTGCTGACGCCTGCTATAGTGTGGATGAGCCTCGAAAACACTGTGCTAAATAAATCAGTCACAAAAGATCACATATTGTCTGGTTCTGTAGAGAGGTTGGTATTGCTTAGGGCTAAGGAGTTCGGAGCAGTGGGGCGTGACCGCTGATAGGTATGGGGTTTCTTTCTGGGTTGCTGAAAATGCTCTAAAATGGATTGTTGTGATGGTCACACACCTCTGTGACTACACTGAAAACCATAGGTTTGTACACTCTAAATGGGTGAATTGTATGGTGTGAGAATTGTTGCTGTAAAGCTGTTGTTGCATATTCTTTCAGAAATAAGCTAAGTTTAGATTTGTTTTCTTAGTTTTCATTTTTACCAAAAACATATTCTGAGTGAAATGACTAGCCAACAGTATTCCTTACAGAATATGAAAATGTGTAATTCTCCCTGAGGGATTTCCAAATCGATTTTTGAGTCTCCCACCAAATGGGCTTGAAGACCTCACTGATTGAGCTCAGTTAATTTCTGTCATAACTGCTGTGTATTCCCTTGCCTTGCCCTTTGCTTTCCCATACTAAAAAGCTTCCTCTCAAATTCTCTCCACCTTCCCCATACACTCCCCCATGGCAATTAAAACATTTGTTAATACCTCTTGTCACTTTACAGTGTTCTAAATCATGTTTGGCTTTGAACTTGCCAGAGTTGAGTTCGGTTTCATAGTTGGGTTCCATCATGTATTTATTTGTTCAAATTTTCAAATTCCATTATATCCCCATTTTGCCCAATGATACTTAGCTTCGTTAATGTTACCGAGTCTACCATTTATACAGCTACCTTTATGAGAAACTGTATGTGTAACAAGTATGTAACTTGTTTTTATGTTTATGTTTTCATGTTCTTGCAATGCTGTAACAATAAATAATGAAGTTAAGAAAACAGACTGTTTCATCAGTTTCTGGAAAGCCTAGAAGTTACAGAGTCTCTTTAAGAATAACGAATGAGTTAAATCCCCGTAAGAAGGAGAGGTAAAGCTTTGATCCCTAGGTTTTTTCCTTTGAAAGCACCCGTGATGTACAGTTCACCTCCTGTGAATAAAGAGCTGGGGGAAATCAAGCAGTTGCTGCCCACCAGAGTTTTCCTTGAAGATTAAAACATCACAGAGTTGACAGCATATTTGTATCACTAGAGATCAAATGCTCATCTCAGAAAAGGGTTTGCAGGATTGCCTTTGGTTTTTATTTTATGAAATTAAATTGTGATATGTTAGAGAAAGGAAAGATGGAAGAAGTTCTTGTTGGCAGACATTTTTAAGACATCTCAAAATGAGCTGGCATTTTCCCTCAGATGAGATGACAAATGGCCTTTAATCTCAAAATGGCTTTATTTTTCTAGTATCTTCAAGATCCCCTCAAGAAGAGGCCTGTTGTGCTGTATGGGTTTAGCTGTGTAGCTTTTTGTCTACAAATGCTGATAACATGTATCAGGCAAGCAACACACATGATTACAGGAGGGTTTTGTGAGGATATTTGCTTTTTTTTTAAACTTTAGTAAATAAATCAACTAATTTTCAGTGTTTTAAGTGTCTGGTAGAACTTTTCTTGTTTAGGTTTTAAATTTAAATTTTAATACTAATTATATAGATTCTACTAAGAATTAGAATCTGCCTTCATTGCAGATGAAATTGATGGTTATAGAACTGCAGACCGCTAACCCCAGAAAACACAGTTGTAGTCTGTATAACGATAGTCAGTGGTTTCTGAAGTTGACGCAATACCCATCGAAAGGGTAATTGACTTGATTTTCTGGCCGGAATGTAAGATGTGGCTAGAATGTAATCCAAAAGACGCTATATTTAAATCTTTAGCTGCATCTTATGGAATTGTTAAACTCTGAGAACGTGGATGGACATTTGGGGAGGCAAGGGGGAGAGGGGTCGGAGAGAGGATTGTGTGTGCGGGCCGACATCACTATTTCTGTATTATTTGAGTTCTTAAAAAAGCATTACTTTTATGGTTTAAAAAGATATAAAATAAGAAATGAATGTGCATTTTATTGAGTATTCAGTAATTTCATTGATGACTATTTCCTAGAAAATGTTAAGGTTAGTTCAAGTTATTGAAATATCAAGTTTTAAACATTTTACAGTGTATCTTTTCTTTGTTTCTCTTACACTCTGTCTTGTTGATCTGTTTCCTTTTTCAAAAGTACTGGTGGTTTTAGATTGATACTTTGGCACCTTTGGGTAGGCAGAATTCTAAGTTTACATTCCAAATTTGAGCTGCAATTTCAGTGTTTTTAGGTAGGGAAAGATATGCTTGATTGCTACTTTTTATCTCTATGATGTTTCAGTGCCTTTTTTTTTTTACAGTCAAAGTGTGATAATGGTAAAATTTAAGAAATGGGGGCAATTAAGAAAACTAATTTGTATTTTAATAAATTTATTAAAAGTTTTAATTAAGTCTCAGTATTTTGGTGAAATGGTGATAGAATGTCAGGAACACAGCATTTGGAATCTTAAACAAACAACAGCAGTAACAGTAACTACAGTGCCATGAACTTCCGAAGTATTTGAGCACTGAGACCAAATATATTTGCGTCTCCCATGACTTGGATGTATTAACATTGAAGGGAATGAGGAGAGGATTTTACAATTCATTATTACCACTTTTTGTGGTAATTACATGTGATGTTAAAAAATCAACAGCTGGTTGATACCTACTTTTTGAGTATATTAAGCATTTGACTACTTCAATCCAGAACAAAGGCCTCAAAAGTATTTGGAGTAAAAAGAACTATTGAACTTGATTGCTTTCTTTGCTATAAGGTTCTCTAAAAATGCTATAAATTAATTTAGAAGTTTTATGAAAATTAGATACATAAGTTAAACAGTAGACTCAGCAGCGTCACAAGCCAGTGTGTGTTTCAGTGGTTGAATCTTAAAGCTTTTCCTGTAATCTTAATAAATAGAAATGAAGTATATTTTTTGACAAATGAAACAATACAAAATTTCCTACTCTCTAAGAGGAGTGCACTCTAAAATAGTTGAGGTAAATTATACATAATGGTGGGTTTTTCCTAATCTTCTGTTTTTATTTTTATATGTCATACTAGAAAAGAATAAAAATTAGAGGGTGGCATTTCATTCTAGATAAAATAAGATAATGGCATATCAAATCTTAAGTTTTTATTTGTTAGAGTGTTCCATTCATTTGAATTTAAAAGGATGTCTGTCCTAAACTATTTTAGGATAAAGGTTTAAACTGTGAAACAACATTCTGTGTAGTTAAATATAGACATGCTTTAAAATGCCATTTTAAAAAGTCAGGGTTTTAGATTTAGCCGGTTTTGTGCAATTTTGCCACTGTCCTTGCTTCTCTCCTTTGTTCTTCTTACTGATCTTTACTAGTTTTCTATTTGTATGAGTTTCTAAGCATAATTGAATCTAACCTTTTCCTCCTAGTAGCATTTATAAGCAGGTGATGGAGATTTCTGTGTTGCAATCCATGTGCTTTAAACTGTCTGAAACCGACAGCAGGAACCAGGTCCCTGCCTTTTCCTTTGCTTGTCATTTACCCTGGTAAGGGATGTGGTAACCTAGTAAATGTCAAATATTTAGTTGTTTTAAAGTATGTGCATTTTCTGCTTCAGTTGGATAAAGTAATTTGTAAGAAACAACACATATTTTGAAGTCCAACCAGGTACACCAAAGCCACTTGAAATATTTACAACAGAGAACATTTAATTCACGGAATTGGTGATAACAGGCAGTGGTATTGCTGAGAGCCAGGAGCACAGAGATGTGACCCAGAGAGTAGCAACAGCAGGAAAGCACTGCCACCCCTGGGCTGAAGAGAAAAGGGGCTCAGGGTCCAGGGAGGGCAACCAATAGAAGCTGGCTAGTTCTAGGCAAAGGGAACAGTTAGAGATAAGTACTGTCAACAGGTTAATGTGCGTTTGTCCAGATCCTTTTCTATGCATATACTAGGCTTTTAACACTGAACCTATTTTTTTTTTCACTTAACAATCTATTTTCCTTTGTCTTTTTAATAGCTGTATAACATTTTACTGTATGGATATACCTTAACATGTTTATTAACCAGTTCTCCATTCATGGACATTTATGTTGCTTCCAGTTTTTTTAGTATTACAGAGAGTATTGCTGTAAATATCCTTACACACATATATAAACACTGGTGTGTTTGTTTTTCTAGGACAGTGGTTCTCAATCCACCTCTTAGGCTTAAGAAAATACTGATGCTCAGGTTCCACTGAGACAAGTTTTAAATCAGGATCTCTGGGAATAGGATCCAGGCCTTGGTATTTTTAAAAAAACTCTTCGGATGATTCTCATATTTAGTCAGCTGTGCGCTGATTCTGAGAACTGGTCTTGCTGAGTCAATGATTTAAAAAAAAAAACATTTTAGTAGATCTGTTAACATTGTTTTCTGTATTCGTTAGGATTAGAGCAACTGCCAACAATAGAAACCTAAAATAATTTGTCTTAAGGTAGTTTTTTTCTGTTTTATGTAGAATTCTAGACAGAGGCAGTCCAGGGCTGGAATGGCCGTTTTGTTCCACGAAGTTCTCAGGTACCCAGGTTCCTTCTAGCTTTTGTTTTTGCTGAACCGAGAGAAAGCTGCAAGACAGAGGTTAGAGCTCCTACTGTGATATTTATGCTCTAAGCGGCAGAATGAAGGAAGGGCTGAAAAAGGAAGGAGGCAAAGACCCTGGGCCAGCTGTCCTACAAAACCCTTTACTTGTATCCTGTTGGCCAGAACTTGGTCACAGGACCACACCCGGCTGCAAGGCAGGCTGGGAAACAGTATGCCCTGCTAAAAACCAGGAGTTCTTCTATGTGGAAGAAAGGAGAGCCGATAGTGGCCGTCTCCGAGAAAGCTGCAAGCATCTGCCCTCCTGCCTGCGCAGCACGAGTGCCCATCGCCCCAACCTGGCCAGTTCAAGTCAGCCCAGACTGCTGAGTCAACAGAAAGCCTCACTGCAGGGACGGAAACTTCACACAGTGAATGTTGGCTCTGGGAGAGGCAAAATAAATTTAAATCAGACTCAGGAAGGATGCTGGAGAGCTGTAAACTTCGTCGTGTAAGAGAAAATAATAAGGACGTTGAAGGCCATTTGAAAAATTGCATGCAATTCCTTGTCTCTCTCACTGATGTTTCAGCTCTCTTTGTGGAGGGAATTTACTGTCTTTCAGCAAGGCATTTGTTATTTATTAACATACTCAAGTTAGTCTTAATACTGCACAGCCTCATTTGAACATACTGCTCAGAGAAGGCATCTTAATACATAGTACATAATTTTTATACTTCAGTTAAGCATTCTTAAATTAGGAAATGAAAAGTGGTTTGATAGGTGCTGTTTTTAATCCATATTTTTTTGTTAATGCAGTGGATGAAGATCGCAGTAAGGAACCTGACCGCCTGCAGGTGTTTTACAAGAAGACCATAATGCCTTACGGTGTGTATAAGAAGCAGCAGAGAGACCCGAGCGAGGAGGCCGCCGTGCTGCAGTACGCGAGGCTGGTGGGGCAGACGTGCTCCGAGCGGATGCTGCTCTTCAGAAACTGAGTCAGCTCAGTCGCCTCTCTGCCCGGGCACTCCTGCCAGCGTTGTGCTGCTGACGTGTGCCGCGGTGCAAGTTCGTCACCCGGGGGGAGCTCTGTAACCGTCCGCAGATTAGACTTTTTAATTTTGATGGCTATATAGCTTTTCTAAAATATTTTGTGGCAGTGTATTTGTGAGAATCTCATGGTTAATATAAAGATTTTTTAAATGTGTTATGACCGAGACTCATAATTGGGGTTCATCATTTCGGAAGTCTGTTTTATGAACAAGAGACGGTAAACTTCTCTTGTTAATATTAAAACAAACTGTTTCCTCAGAGCCATTTAAAACATTAGTTTATGCTGAGAGACCTTAGGTGTGGGGAAGAAGTGGGAATTCTGTGTCATCGCTTAGAAAATGTCTTCTCAAGGCAACAAAGCTGAGCTGTTACTCAGTGTTCAGTGTTACATGACTGCCGAGTGTTATATTATGTAGTTTAATAGAAAACTTGAAAAAAAGGAAATAGTACAAACTTCCGAAAAAGGATGTTTGTTGTGTTAACATCGGATGTCTCTTTACCCAGGACAGTCCTATTCGTGTCTGCTGTCTTGGCACAGTTATTTTTCCTAGAATAATTCTTATTCGTGCTCCCTTTTACTCTCCAAAAGATCCCAGTTTGGACAATAAAATATGTGATTACCGTAGCTATATATTATACTGTCGAAACTGGGATACTTTGCGTTATTTCTCAGATCTAAGAAGTGCAGTTTTTTTTAGAAAGTTGTTGGCTCCTGCCTTGACCTCAGCCCCATCAAAGGTAAATATAGACTAATTTTTATTTCCTTAGAACTCAGGACACTTGTTTTTGGTTATTGATTAAAAATTAGTTTCTATCTGACTACTTTTATAGCTGTGCCACGCGTTGCATGTAAGTGAAGTAGGAATCATCTTGACCTCTGTTCCGGGGCAGGAGGCGAAAGCACCCGGTTCTTGTCCTTTGATTTGGGGGCCAGAGAGGAGACACTACACTTCCTAGTCTGCAGCAGAGGCGGGTCCTTCTTTCCCTCTCCCTTCTCTTAGTTGGTCCTTCACTCATTCAGCAGATGTCCCTTGTCCCCCACCTTCAAGGTAGCAGGCACTGTGCCAGGAGGTGGGAGGGGGGCAGGCGAGTCGCGCTGTGCCGGAGGTGGGGGGGGACAGAGGAGGCTTACTCTCCTGTGCTCTTTCTCAGCTGACCACCACCTGTTGCCACCTGCTTGGCCGCTGAGTCCTTTTCAATTCTCATTTTGCCCATATTTTCATTTTCTGTTGATTTATCTTTTAAAAAACCGTGTTATAGAACTTAGTGGCTTGAATCCCACTACCGATTTTTAAACTTTTAAATTCACTGAGTTTAGGTATAAAACATTAGAAAATAATTTCACCTAGCTGGAATAAAAGGAAGGGTCATAAAACAATGGTTTTGAAAATCAGATGTCTAGAAGTTCAACATCCAAATAAATTGTATTTATTCATTCAGAGGGAGAGAGTGTGTGTATGTGTGTAGCACCTACCATGAGCAGGTACTTAGCTAGCTGGGGATAGAGTAGTGATGGCATGGATTTTGCATTCTCTGGAATTTTGTCCTTTAAAATAGTCTCCCAAGAGCATTTGATAGACTCTTATTCAGAACTGCCTTCAGAATCTGTAGAACATATAAGAAAATATTTCCCTCTAAAGTGAAGATAGCTTAATTTTTTAATGATTTACGAAAATGATACTTTAAGCAGCTAAACATTAAGCAAAGCATAAATAAGAATGACCTGAAGTCCTATTGAGTTGAAAGAAATTTCAAAACAGGACTTCAGAAGCGTTGTGAGTAATCTCAGTATTATTAAAGTAAGTAGGGTGGGTCCATACCTGGTACCCTTGGCATTGGAATGTCCAGGTTGATGTCATCAGGTGCGTTACACCAACTTTCATCTTAGTGTGTAGAGTGGAATTCATTAAGATCACAACTCAAGTATCAGATGAAGAGAAAGCTTGGCTCTTACTTCTTACCACAACTCTGGTGTTTTCCTGCAGAGTTCAGTTTAGGATTCCTTCAGAGGAAAAGGATTAAGCCCCCTATTTGGAACTGTGGTGCTCTCCCTGTGCGTGGCTTTCTAGGTTGGCTCCGTTGAAGCTCCAGAGAGAGGTGGGGACGGAGATTCTTCTACTCAGTTGCTATTTTCGTGTGTTGTTTTTCTGAGAGTAGACAGTGTGTTGATCCTCATGAACAAGGTGTCTTCAAAAGACGGTTATTTGTTCTTTTGAGCCCTGCTGAGTGAATGTTGATAGTGGGCTAGAAAAGGACAGTCAAGGAAAGTGACTTGGCTCGGTCAGGTGACAAGCAGTCTAGCTGAGAAATCTGATTTTACATTAACGGCTTTCATCTAAAGAAGGATGCATGAGAACCTTTCAAAGATAGTTTATATCTTTTCAAGGCTGGAAGCTTTGCATTTACAATCTTAGTGCTGCAGTCCCTTTCTGATTAATTAAGGTAAATTTATACCTGCCTCCCTGTCTTAGGAGCAAAAATGTAATAAAGATTCCCCATGCTGTCATCTTTATTTAAATTATTTCAGTTCTGTGAGATTTTTGTTATCTTATTTTTTTTTAAATGTAATCTGAGCACTTTCTTTATATTCTGAAAGATAGAGGCTATTACCAGATGAATATATTATTCATTTGATTAAAATTATTTAGATAAGAAGTTATTACTGTTTACGTTTGCTTTCAGATATTAGCTTATTCTAATTTTTATCCATTTTTCAAAATATCAGTTGTATATGATTTCTTATGTTTTGGAATTTATTATGTAAATGAATCTTTTCAGATTTCCGGACAGTATATGGTTTCACTTGGTAAAGCTTTATATTATTTCAGTAGAATAAAGGTGAGAAAGATGATGATCAGCTACTTAAAACGTATCTACTGTTGCTCACTTTAGAGAAGGAAGTGAAGTGGGAACAATTGGGAAGTGTTTGAATTAGGCTCTGGTTACTCAAATGTGGATTATTTTCCAGAAGAAAACCAGTGACTGTAAGACAAAACACGTTTGGTTTTTGCATGTGATAGTTTTTGCTCTTGTATGTGCTTTTTGAACAGTCCATTTGATAAAGCTTGAATGGAAAAAATAAAACTCCCTGTCTGCAGCGGCTGTTGGTGGTCATTACTTAAAGGCCGACGTGTCCATCTTTCGAATTCTTGGCACATTTCACCTGCAGTGAGTATGCAGGAAGCCGAGGTCGCCACTGGCTACGTGAATGACAGTGTTTAATTTGCAGTAATTGGAATCCCAGATCACTTAGTTACCTAAATCAAAGCATGATGGATTTCTTTCTCAGGAATAAATAAAAGTAAAGTATTACCTTTGGGTAAAAGAATGTCTATTCCCTAATTTTTCACAAGATAAATCAGGGAATAGACATTCTTTTACCCAGAGGGACTCGAAATAATATTTAAGTAGCAAACTCAAGTATGAATTTCTCTTAAAAAGTTTAGTTTTCAGAGAAATTTTCATAAATACCTCACAAAGCAAAGCGTGCTTTCATCCTTCGCAAGAGCCCACAGCATATTTCTAGAATACATTTTAAAGTGTTTTGTCTTTTTACAGTTCAGGGGACCCTGGTGGGTTTATGATAAAATGAATCCTGTTTCCCAAGTGATCTGAATATTACTTATAAATCCCACTGATATTTTTTCCAGAATGGAAATAGCTTTATTATTTTTCTTATTTGAAATAGATAGTGTTCGCCAGAAGACATTTAGACAGTATAGAAAAGTATACCAGAGAAAATAAAAGTCACTTACAATCCTGTCACTATTACTACTGTCATTCACATTTTGGTGTGTGTCCTTTCAGACTTTTTTCTACTTACATTTATGTATATGTTTTATTTTGAAATAAATGTGAAGTCACGCCATGTATATTGTTTCATAATTTTTTCGTCTATTCTTTTGAACATCTTAATTTACTGTGAAAATGAAAATAGATTGGAAGAATAATCATTTAAGTGGCTGTATAATATTCCACTGTGTCTATACTCTTTTGAGACAGGAGGTTTAAGACTTTAGTCCCATCTTACGGATGACAGGAGTTGTAATTGATCGGCATTAATTGTTTTTCTCGGTTCTTTGTAACACTTGGCCACACTGTTCTTATTCCTCATTGCCTGATTCCCTTTGCCTTTCACTGGACAATAGGAATTTTCTCCTTACTTGAAGTTTCAGAAAATGTGTGGCTTTTAAAACTTAGTACCCCTCCTCTCATTGTCCCTCAAGTAAATATTTTCCGGGAGACCTACACTATTGTTTTTAGTTTGCACGCCTCTAAAATTTCCAGTTAGAAAATGTCTTAGTTAAAAGCTTAAAGTTATTTAAAACCAGTTAAGGTTCTGATTCCTTGATTCTTTGTAGAACAGAGGTCTTTAAAATGCGTACCTGGAAAGGGTGGATAACCATACCACTGTTTTTAATTTAGCTCAGTTTTTTACGTTTAAAAGCATGTTGGCTGTTGAAGATTTAATTCTAAGTAAAACTGCATTTTTCATATCCAGTTAGTGTCAAGTTGGTGTCTTCAATCCAGTCCTATCCAGAAAATATTTTCCAATTAACTGTTGCGGTTAGACCAAAAATTAAAGTTGCTGAATATGTTTTGCATGCCAAACTTTTATTCTTTTAGACTCCAGAGTAGCTTGCAGATTTGTATAGCCTGGTTTCCTCGTCACATCTCTTCACCTGCAATATGAAGAAGCAATTCCAAATAGAAGTGCTGTTTTTTTTTTAAAACAAAACAAAACAAAAAAACCCTAGCATAGCACATCTTAATGTTATGTGGCACTTGTGATTTTTAATAGTTAATTACCTGTTAATATGACACTCAAAAGTAAATGTTTCAGCCACCTTGGAGGCAGAGAAAGATATCTCTCACTTGCCTGGCAGGTATAAAGCAGACTGTTAGCAACGACCACAAATATCTTCATTTCTTTCATCGTTACAATTTTATCGAAGTCAGTATGCAGAAAGTGGTTTTAAAACGTTTATTTATCATTTATACGTTGCCAGCTAGAGCGATTTATACCAGAACGGTATAAATGTTGTGCTCCCAACTTGCATGACTCAGCTCTGTGATTTTGGATCACACTTCCCCCTGAACCTTAATTCTTCATGCTTTTGTCAGTCTCTGCCAGGATCTTAAAATCATTTAACATAGGCCTTTTTTTTTTTTTTTTAATTAGCATTAAATGAGAACTCATGAATACTTCATGAAGTCCAATTCATCACTCTGTTAATTCGGTATTCAGTGAGTCTGAATAGCATCTCTCAACTAATGGAGCTTTTTGATCATGAAACAAGAAAAACAGCATTTTAGGCTTGTGGATTCAGTGCTTAAGGCTCTTGGCTCAGTTGTATGTGGACAGTTGTATGCATTTTTCCAGCTCAGTTTAAAATATTGAGAGATGGCCAGATTGTAAGTTGGAAGCTAACCGTTACTGATGTTATTTTATTGACCATTAAAGCAAAGATTGTGTGTGTGCGCGCGTGCGCGCGTGTGTGTGTGTGTGTGTGTATGTATATTTATGTATGTATATTGGGTCGGCCAAAAAGTTCGGGTTTTTCCGTAATAACACACAGTGAGAGAGAGTGTACTTAATTAAAGCATGCTGGTGATAGTATGATTTATTCTCAGTTTTCATTCAAAGGGTCAATTTGATAAAGGGTTTGGATATGTAAGACTGTTGTAGGGACTCCCCTGGTGGTCCGGTGGTTAAGACTTCGCCTTCCAATGCATGGGGTACGGGTTCGATCCCTGGTCGGGGAGCTAAGATCCCACATGCCTCAGGGCCAAAAAAACAAAACATAAAACAGAAGCAGTATTGTAACAGATTCAATAAAGACTTAAAAAATGGTCCACATCAAAAAAATCTTTAAAAAAAAATAGACTGTTGTAGAAGTCATACAAACTGATAAAGCTGTTCTGTCCAATAACAGCCTGTAGCCACATGTGTCTATTTAATTAATTAAAATTAAAATTTAGTCCCTCAGCCTCACTAGCCACATTTCAAATGCCCAACAGCCACATGTGGCCCCAAATGCCGTGTCGTATTAGTTTCCTGGGGCTTCTGTAACAGGTTACCACAACCTGGATGTCTTGAAACAACAAGAATTTATTTGCACGCAGTTTTGTAAGCTAAAGTCCCAAATCAAGGTTTGGCAGGACCATGCTCCCTCTGATGGATCCAGGGAGAATCTTTCCTTGCCCCTTCCAGCAATCCTGGGTGTTTTTGGCTGGCAGCTGCGTCCCAGTTTCTGGTGGTTCTGCTTTCGTGTTCACGTGGTCATCTTCCCTCTGTGTTTGTTTCTCGGTGTCTTCTCATCTTTTAGGACTCAGTCATATTGGATTTAGGGCCCACCCTAACCCAGTATGACCCCATCTTAATACATCTGCAAAGACCCTGACTCCAAATGAGGTCACATGCACAGGCACTGGGGTTAGGACTTCAACATAGCTTTTGGGTGGGAGGACACAATTCAACCCAGAGGAGCTGCCATGTTGGACAGTGCTGCAGTAAGGCGATGTTTAAAACTATGTCATGATTTGATAATTTTTTAAGGTTTCTATATGGCAAAACACCATGGAACTACTACAGCAAAACGTTTGGGGCAACTTATTTGGACACTTTCTGGTTTCTCTTAATTTCCATTGTGCCATCTATTCCATCTTTGATTTACATGCATCTATCTATGCATATGTATGAATTTGTGGTATCTCATCACCCTGGGGCTGTGTCAGTTTCCTAAGTTACCTGCCATGTCATGATTTAAACTATGTACAGAGATAGTGTTTCTTCAAGAACAATTTGAATGGAAGATTAATTTAGAAATGTACAGGATTCCTGCTATTTTATTATTTCCATTTTTATATTGCATCTTTCTCATTGTTCTAGTTACATGTTAATTTTGATCAAATAGAAAAAAATCTATAAATTTGTCAAAGTCTGAATCTATAGCAATAAAAGGATCTAAGTGCATCCCCCAAAAGCAGTCCACCAAAAAATTATGCAGTGACTAACTTTGCAAAAGGAAAGTGGGAAAAATAAATGCTCATCATATCATCTCTCTTATACTGTTTAATCTACAGCTGGTGGTTACCTCACATGCATAAGTGGACTCAGAAGACAGATTAGATTGGTTTACAGCTCTGCTTTTTAAAGATTTTTTTATTCCTTTATTATTATATATTTAAGGGTAATTTGGCTAGCCTACTTCTGGCCAAAACTGTGTTGTCAATGTTCTCAACATGAAGCTCTTCAGGAGTTTCAGTAGACGCATGTTACTTAGATACGGAGAAGTTAGTTTGGAGGCACTTCACCAAAACCGCTTGCAGACCCCCGTGAGCAGAGCTGCCGGTGGTGGGAGATCAAAGGAGCCTCCGAGGTCGGTCACTGGCCACTGGGAGCTCCACACAGTGTGAGGGATGATGTCTACAGAAATGAAGAATTACCGTCTCTAGTCTCGCTGGTTTTCTGCCTATTCTTGAGAGCCACCGTGGTTTACCTAATACTATTCCATACGCTGATTTATTAAGAAGGCCAGAAGAACATCTGTGCATGGCCAAGCTGCACCTACGACAGCTGGTGGTTCGTGCTTGAGGTCATTAACATCTGACAATGTCACCAAAGATTCTGTTGGGAAAGTTTGGAAATAAAGGAACCAAGTCTAGAGAAAAAAAATCCCGAGAACAGTTTGAGCGTATTATAACGAGTGCTTTATTCATTTCTATTAGCCTTTACTGCCTCCGTTAAGCTATGGAAACTGTTACATGTCAGCATTATCGGTGAGTGATGATGAGTCGTGGGCCTTGCTTATCTGCAGGTTGCTTATCTAGCCACTTCCCCATCTGGAACATACATGGAGAATCAAAATGTAAGGGTTAAAAACAAAAAAAGGAAAGAAAACTTGCCTCTTAGCAGCTAAAATGGGCTTGAATCCAGGTGCTAAAGTTCATGCCTTACTCCTAGGAAAGCCACTTGGGCCGTGTGGTATAAGGAGAAGAAAATTTTGGTGCTAAAGTAAAAGGATAAAGCAATCTGGAAATGACATGTGAATGGAAGGAGCCACATCATCTTGCTGTATGTGCGGCCGACATTCAGCACAGCCCCCACGGACAAGGGAGACTGGGCGTGAGGAAGGAAGGTGGACCAGGGGTGGGGAGGTGCTGATACCAGACCTAGAGCAACCTTCCGACCACAGTCCACTAGCGACTGGATCCTTTTATAAGCCTAAAAAAAATAGTGCAGGGAACCTGGACTCTACAGGCAAGCCGGCTCAAGTCCCAGGATCACGTACTAATTGTGTGACCTTGGGCAAAGCCCTGAGGTCAGCAGAGCTCAGCCCCATCAGGAGCGTGAATTGGGGCCTGTGTAGAAGCCTAAGCACACTGCCTCTCTGCCCCACTGTTCTTCAGCCTATCACACCTTGCCCAAAGCAGATGTCACCAAAAAGAAAGGTAATAGAAATAAAGTTTTAACAAAATCTTAAAAAAAAAGAGTAAACCCTACTGATCCAAGGCAGGAGACCCTAAACATCTCACCAGACCCTGGGCGCACAGAGCTTCAGGCCGGCTGTAGTTGACATTGGTAATGGCGGTGCTGAATTTGTCAAGGAATTGGTCAAAAGACATTCATTATACTCTAATATAGGAAAATGTAGAATCCATTTAAAATATTGCTCTTCAAAATTGTCTTAAAGCAATAAAAGAGATTCTATTCCCGGGTAAATTACAGTTATCTGCCAGATTCACGATATTGGAACAGGTCTTCAAGACCGTGGACTTAGAATCCATTTACAATTAGCCTGTTCAAGGGATAACTGCTGTTAGGGAGTGAAAACTTTCTAATGGCTGCCTTTCTCTAATAGAATGTGGATCAACAATTATTCCTAGGAACCCACGGAGAGAGCCTCGCTCCAGTGGCGCCACTATTCAAGATTTCCTTGGTATAATGGGAGAATAAAATGGTTTTTGGGGCCTGGTACAATTATGTGCATTTTTGTTTGTTTTGTTAGAGACAAAACTGAACAACAGGATATCTGGAAAGCCAGCAGCATTTCGTGGGCTCCACTGATCGCTGCACACAGCGGGCTGCCTTATCCAGTTACGGTCTAACTGATAATGACCGGGCTGTTTTCACCTCGCCCCCAACCGCTCCTGCTTTTCTTCCTCCTTCTCCTGCATGATTCTATGCATGAAGGCAAATTTGGGAGGAGGCATTACACCTTACATTTCGCTTTGCACAGAGCCGCAGGTTAGCTGAAGAGCAGTATCAGATAGGTCGGGAAATCAAAAGCACATTTTTTAGGATGGAAAAGTGGTGACATTGTGTAGGACCGGGGAATGCTGCCTGAGGGGGGAGTAGCGAGATGAGACTCAGAAATCGATTTGTTAGCTTTTACCCCCGAAAAAGTATTTCTATATTAACGGTAATTTTCTCCAGCCTAACTAAGAGCGGATTCTGCTGTATGCGGAGGCGGGTGCCCAGCCCCTGGGCCAGCGCGGTTTGACATGGAGGCCAGCCGAGCTGTTTCCCGGGCTTTGTCAGAAACACTCTGCTCGCAGGTCACGTTCTAGCAACTGCTCCGAGAGCCCCAGTGGAAGCAGGGTCAGCATCTCAGCATCTCAGTGGCCGAATCTCCCATCCAACCAGGAGGTGGGCAGAGCACCTGCTCGCACTTATCAGAGGATGCTGGCGGTGGTCCCACCCCAACTCGCCAACCTCAGGCAGGAAGTGAGCTGTGTCAGGGAAGGTCTGAAGTGTCTAAAGGTCTGAAACGTCTGTTCTTATTTAGAGTGCTGTTTGCACAGTTGACACTGAGCGCCAAGTGGAGAAATTGGTCCCCTTTCCTTTCTGCCCTTTCTGTTAAGTTTTCCAAAAGCCACCAGGGGGCAGAAAGAAACTTCCTTGCCTTTTCCTTTTTTTTTTTCCTTCTGATTATACATGGAAAGGTGAACTTTTTTTTTCTGGTCCACGAGGGCCAGTGTTTTTGATATAAATTATGCTTCCCATGTCTGTGATTTTTTTTTTCAGATTTGGGATGTGTTTGGATTGTTCCTTCTGCAACTAAGGCGATCGTGAGGATCGTGAGGGGGGAAACTGCATATACACAGCATTTGATGTTGGTTAATGATGTAGTTACGCGACCCCCAGGCCTGAGGCAGTATCCTGATCTCTCCTTTGTTATCCTCCGTGTTTCCAGCCTCATGGGGCTAGTGCAGGCCCTCAGTACCTCTTATCTGCATTACTGCAAAAGCCTTTCAGCCAGTCTCCTCCTGGCTTCCTCCAGTCAGTTTAACTGCCCCACGCAGCGCCCATCTGATCCGGCCCTCCTGGTCCCACGTCAGACAGCGCCTCATTCCCTGCCAGCTGAAGCCTAAGCTGCCCCACCTGTGTGCCCCGACTTCTCAACCTTTCCTCCTGCATCCCCCTTCCATCAGCTCCAGTCCCAACGCTTTTCTTCCGGTGCCTTGATCGCTGGGTCTGCTCCCTCACCAGTCATGGCCAACCCCTTCCAGCGACATACATTCAGATCTTCAAGGTCAGATCAGGTGCTACCTCCTCACGAGCGCCTTGTCTACAATGTCTGAATTCCATCTTCATTTAGCAATTATTTCTTAAGGCTCGAGAAAGCCAACACCACTGGGGCCCTAGGAATGATGCACGTGGCTCTCGGTAGAGGCAGCAAAAGACTGGCCTCGTTGGGGAAACCTCCCCGGAGAACGTGTGCTGGTGTCATGGGGCTGCTGAGACCCAGCCTCCAGGACGTCAGGCGGGGTCTGCCCCTCAGAGTTAGTTTCCCAGCACAGGGTGGAAATGGGTAGGAAGCCCTTCCAAGAAGCAAGTCCAAGGTGGACCATATGAAACTTTGCAGACTCTTAACACATATGAACAGTGAGAGAAAGGAATGCACAGAGGACCCCGTGAACAACTAGGGGTTGACATGCCTCAGCAGGGAAGGGCACATGCGGGCACATTTGGCTGTTGGTAGAATGGTTGCTTTGTGTAATGAATTCCTGGCCTAATGGGCATGTGGATCCCAGTCCTTGGGGGCAGGCCTGTTTTGGTTTAGAGCTTGCACACCAAAAAAAAATACAGAGTGCACGACATGAGTTGAAAATTCTTAAAGGAGATCAGTGCAATCCCTGTTTAATTTGGTCTTTTCCTCTTAAGTTCACTTCACATATGGGAAGACATTCTTGCAATGGACACAAAGGCATTTTTACACATGCTGAACACTCTTCACCCTGGGAGAAGTCCTTGCACCTGATTGAGATGCGGAAAGGGGAAAAACCTTGCAAACAAAGTTCTGCCAAGTACAGAAAAGAGTTCTCACCGCCATCCAGGTGGCACTTGTAATACGTCTCCTCTTCAGGGTCTCACTCGTCCATGGATTCCTCCATTGCATTCGGGTAGGGGTGCTGAAGCGCAGCTAAACATAACTTGTGAAGATTTCATTGCTATGTACTTTACTTGGTCTTATATTCACAAACTCTTCCCAATTTTATGAGGTGCTGCTTTTTCTTGAAGCTCATGAGGCCTTCAAGGACAGGCCCAACCATGTGAGGCATGTTGCTCAAGGCATTTGGACCATGAGCTGCTCGAGAGACTCACGCACAGTGCCATTTGTAGAGAATCACCACGCCTCCCACTAGCAGAACATGTGCGTTACGCCTGGCTGGCCAGGAGAAGCGCTTCCAGGGCAAGCGGCCCAGCGCGTCCTGGACCTGCAAAGCAGCATCTCTCCTGGAGGCCCGGGGCTCCCAACCTGCTTGCTCTTGGAAAGCCCAGTGCAAAACCCACATCACATACCTATACTTCATTCGTTCACTTCTTGACGGATATATCCATCCAACAGCTGAGCACCTGTTCTCTGCCAGGTGTTGTGCTTGCCACTGAGTGAACAAGACAGAGGGAGTTCCCATCTTCCTGGAATTACAGTCTAGGGAGAGAGACAGATAATTTACAGGTAAACAAGTAGACAAGATTGCTGTATTGTGCCCAGTTGTACAAAAGGCCACTTTAAATGGGGTAGTTAGGGAAGGCCTTTTTGAAGCAGTGACAATAAATGTGTGTGGACAAAAAATTGTCACTCAAGGGAGAGAGAGGCATGGACATATATACACTAACAAACGTAAGGTAGATAGCTAGTGGAAAGCAGCCGCATAGCACAGGGATATCAGCTCGGTGCTTTGTGACCGCCTGGAGGGGTGGGATAGGGAGGGTGGGAGGGAGGGAGACGCAAGAGGGAAGAGGTATGGGAATATACGTATATGTTTAACTGATTCACTTTGTTATAAAGCAGAAACGAACACACCATTGTAAAGCAATTATACCCCAATAAAGATGTTAAAAAAAAAAATTGTCACTTGCCGTCTGCCTCTACAAGGTCACTAGCCACTGCAGTCGCTGACCTCCAACACTCCCTGAGAGGAGTTCAGGGCGGAGATCAGGAATGAGGCCCTCTGTGCTCTGGGAAAACTGGCAGAACAGGGCTTCAGAGAGAGATTTTCAGGAGGAGGTTTTATGAGCCCATGTCTTGCACCTCCTCAGATCTAGAAAAGCACTAAGATCGTGAACGGAGACATCTGCTCCTTGTGACCAGCAGCGGCCTTCTGCTGAGACGTGCGCTTGACTGCATGCACCCCCTTCACCAAAATCATATGTAACACTGACCTTCCCCCCACCCCTTCGGAGCAGTTCCCCAGAGCTCTCTGAGAGGCTGTCTCCCGGGCTGTAGTCCTTCCTCATTTTGCCCCAGATAAAACTTCACCCACAACTCTCACAATTGTGCATTGTGTTTTTTTCAGTTGACCGTGTGTTGAGTGTCTGAAACTGTGACCACATGCACACCTGGAGTTCATAGAGATTCAGAGGTGGGACAGTTGCTTCTCGGAGGGTTAGCCTCAAAACCAGGAGATGGAGAGTGAGCCCGACTAAGAGCACAGGTGAAATCCAGTGGATGTCCTTAGGAAGAAGATCGAAGGCAATCAGAGTGGTTTCCTGAGAGAGTTGATCTCTGCCCTGCTGTCGATTTTAGGAAAGGAAGATCAAGGTGGTCCCAGCAGAAGGAATGGTTTAAGATCCCGTGCGGAGGCAGAAATACAGGGCATGTGTGGGAGCAGCATGCAGTTTCTGCTGAAATACAGAGAACTTGAAAGAAAGTCATGGCGCTACAGCTGGACAGGCCGAGAGGACACGTCACGATGGGTGGACTCGGACGTGCCATTGTTGGCAAGCCCCAGGGGTCACTTTCACTGAGGTGAGAGTGGCCATGCCTGGACGGACGGATGGCCCGTGAGGAGTCTCCCTGGCAGAGAGGAGAGGAAGCCACGGCCTCGTCTCCCAGGATAGAAATGGAGCCCACCCGCGCAAAACCCGCAAGCCCAGATTCTCTCTTACCGTCAGCTCAATTGGCTTGTTGTTTTTACCAGGAGGCCTAGTTTGGAATATTCGAGACTCCCGAGCCTCTCCTATAGGGAACACCCAGTGTGAGGGGGCGGCCGGGAAGAGAGGCAGAGACTCCGACAAGAACAAGCCCCGGAGGATGAAACTGGGTGATGGCAGGACCAACAAATAGGATTTGCCAGAGGAAAAAGGACAAAAATGAGGAAGGACTAGAGGAAATCTGAAATTACACATATACCTGCTGTTAAGAATGTAGACATTCTCAGCTAAGGTCACTTCAGAGTCATTTTCTTGGAGAAGATATGTGGATGTCCATTTTAGATCATTTTTTCTTCTTCTAGAAGTACGGGAACGTGATAATCAAGGTGACTGGTTCCTGTCTTAAACGATAAAGAGAAAGCAAATATTCATTTTATTTAAATTGTGGCTTTGGGTTTTTTTCCTCCCCTTTGTAAGAGCAAAACTGGAAAGTCCCCACCTACACCTTTCTTATGTGTAAGGTGACTTTTGTCTCCTGCCTGGGCCTTAACTGTCCCTGCATCTGTTTGGTTGAAGCCTCTGTCTCCCCACCCAGAAGGGCCCAGCAGCTCTAAGACACCAGACAGATGCTCCGCCCACACCCCACTCACCTCTTGTATGTGCTCCCATTAGATACATAATCGAATGGATCTAATGCAACGTCTCGGGGGGATGGGTAATCTAGGAAGTCACCAATATCAAGACTCCAGGGGCCCGGTCTGGAATAAGACACCTTGTTGGATGTTGTCCTGGCTACGAAATCTGGTACTAGCGCCCCATTTCCTCAGGGGGATGTGGGACCACACGTTCCAGACCCTCACACAGCTCCCACGGACTTTAATAAGAGACAAGCGACTGAAACCACATGCCATGCTTGGAAAACGTCTGGGCTGCCCTGCATCCCGACTCTGGGGGAAGGGGATCTTTTACTACTCCTAGAGCCAATCAGGGACAATGAAAACCAAGTGTGTCCCCATTGCACGCAAGCTCACATAGATATATTCACACACACACACACCTTGCAAATATTATGTGTGCAGGTCGAGGACAGTTACTGCAGCTGAAATGTCAACTGTTGACAGGTCTATAGAGGGCAGAATGCTCAGGGCTTGAATCATTCTCTCCACCACGTTCTTTCCTCCCTGCTGTGGCTGAGAAACACTGACTTTGTCACCAAAGTGTATTCTGTGGGAGAATGGCTGCTTCCGTATGCAGTTGACAAAATGTTGTCTGCATCGAAGGTAGCTTGTATTTCCAACTCTGCAAATATTCTTCATATTTTCTTACACCTCACCCACAGGACCTGTCATCATTGTTCCGCTGTCAGAGAAGGTGCAGGGCTTTGCGTGTGCCCCGCGGTCAGGAGCTGTGACTGACCCTCTAGCAGAGGCAGGGGATTCCCACTTCTGAGAAGTGCTCTGGTCTGCAGCGCCCCTGTAACAAGCAGATTTCATCTTGCACCATGAAGGGCTGAGAGTCGCCGCACCCCCTGTGACTGGGAGGCAGGGGTTGGGGGAGGGTGACACCTGCTCATGGACCCACCCAGGACCCCAGCCTCTCGGTATACATGCCTTCGCTGGAACGTTTTGGCCAAAGTTGGAGAAGGTTTTTGGCCCCGTTTAGGGTGAAGGAGTTGTCGGTACACACCATGTGGGACAGCTTAATAAGTATTCCTTTATTCCGGCAACAGCCCCCGGTTTCTGTCTCTTCCAGCGGTGCCATCCATGCTCGTGGGGTCACCCGTCATCCTCTCCTGTGCCCCCAGCTCCACTTGCTAACGCCGCCATACTTGAGCTCCTCCAGTGTCACTTGGTTCTCCACCACCAGCTCCTGCTTCTTCCCTCTGGGACCACGAATGGCATCAGTTCCCCCGTCGTCCACCTTGCAGCCTCAGTGACCTGTCATTGACTCCTCTCTTTTGTGTCCAACATGGAACCACTTGAAAAACACTGTCAGTTCCAACTCCAGTGTAGTTCTAGCGTCTTTATCCTTCCGTTCCCTTGACACTGGTTAAGTTTGCTCTCAGCTCATCTAGTGCAGTAGGCTCCTTACTGGGCTGGCTAGCTTCAGTCTCCCCAATCCTCCTGATGTCTTGCTAAATAACAAGCAAAGGACATTTCTTCCTAAAATAAGATAATGCCTTCCATGCCTTTTCATTGATTCCTGATATTTCTTTGAGTTGACCTCTTATTGTACAATTAAATGCTAACCTTAAATTTTTAACCTCACACCCGTTAGGATGGCTGCTATCAAAAAACCAGAAAACAACAAGTGCTGGCAAGGATGTGGAGAAATGGGAGCCCTTGTGCACTGTCGGTGGGAGTGGTGCAGTTATGGAGAACAGTATGGTGGTTCTTCAAAAAGTTTAAAATAGAATTACCATATAATCCAGCAATTCCACTCCTGGCTATATATCCAAAAGAATTGAAAGCAGGATCTCAAAGAGATAGATGTACACCCAAGTTTATGGCATTATTCACAATAGCCAGAGGGTGAGGGCAGCCCAGATGAACGAATGAAAAAAATATGAATACATACAGTGGAATATTATTCAACCTTAAAAAGGAAGGAAGGAAATTCTGACACATGCTGCAACACGAATGAAACTTAAGGATATTATGTTGAGTGAAACAGGCCTGTCACAAAAAGACAAATACTGTTTGATTCTATGTGTGTGTGTGGAAGTCAAATTCTGGAAGTCAGAGAGTAGAATGTTAGTTGCCAGGAGCTGGAGGGAGGGGGAAATGGGGAGTAGTGGCTTTGTGGGTACAGAGTGTCAGTTTCGAAAGATGAAAAAGTTCTCGATATTGGTTGTACAACAATGTGATTATACCTAATACTACAGAACTGTATACTTAAAACTGGTTAAGATGCTAAATTTCATATTATGTGTATTTTACCACAATTAAAATTTTTAAAAATTAAAAAAATTTTTTACATTATGACATAGCAGCCTGGTTGTCTTTTGTGCTGTTTCACGAAGATGGATTTCAGTATTTGGGAGAGGTTAACTCTGAAAACTACATGGGATTTGTAGAGTAACAAAATGTAAATTTTAAGGGCAAAAAGTCCTCTCTTCTAAGAAGGATGAATTAGATTCATGCAGTAAATGTATAATATTTATAAGATTCTTTTAGACAAAGCTTTCCAATCGAAACTTTGTCCTGCTGTTGACATGACCAAAGGCCAATGTTTCTACTTAGCCCAGCATTTTCAGCAAGTGTAGGTAGCTGAGAATCCCGAATCTCAAGAGGGCAAATTGTGGGAGTTCATTCTGATGTTGAAGCACAAAAGGATGTGAGAGTAGTTACACAAACCTGGACCATGCCTCTGACCATTTATCGGGAGATTTTCCATCCCCATTTCAAAGGGAGAGAAAGAATAATAAGAACCGGTGTCCAGACCATTTTAATAAATACAAAGTTCCCCAAAAGGCCCACCATTCCAGACCTTACGTCTCCTGCCAAATCCTGTAAAAATAAAGATTAAACCGTACAGAATATTTGTTTTGTTCTGATTGCTGTTATTTTGTTTGGGTAATAGAAGTCCCCTGGCATCTGGCCTGAGAGTGTGCTGACGGCTCCAGCTTTGATACCCTCCTCTCCTGCCCTTGAAAAGGAATCATTTCTTCCTTGGCCGAATAATACTCTCCTTTCCTGGAATGACACACTTGGCATCACTCAGGGGGAGCAGGACAGCGCTAGGCTTTCACGTTGAAGTACTGGGTTCTAGTACCAGCCAGCCTGGGGCTCAGATTCTTCATCAGTTCTCAAGATTTTGTATTTTTAAGTAATTTCAAGCTTGTGGAAAATTTGCAAGAATAGAACAAAGAAGCCCTGCAAACCTTTCACCCCGGTTCTTCAGTGGCTGACACTTTGCCTTTCCCTCTCTGTGTGTCTCATATGATCAGAGGGCCATGATCAGAATGAGGAAATTAACCATGGGCACAACAGTATCTTCTACGGCATGTCTAATCTCACCGATCTTCCCAATAATGTCTTCTGTAATAGATTTTTCTTTCCAGTCTAAGACTGCTCATTGGGTACATTTAGGCAGTAAAGACGCACTCATTTTTGACCACCAGTTAAGCAAGGCAGCCCTTCCCCGTCTTTCCCACTCTCGAGGAGAAAAAGAAGTCAGCGATTACAAAGAATTGGAGTAGAACACGATTAACTTAGTGTTTCCAGGCTATAGGAGTCAATTATAGTTTACTCTTTAAAATAAGATGAATTTATAATATGACTTTATATTATCAATATGTATTACTCTATAATATAATTGAAAATAGCCTAAGATAAATGAGAATGTTCATTTGATTCTACGTTGAAAACTCCTTAAATAGTACAGTTTCACAGGTAGCAGTCACCAAAAATTGTCCCCCTGCGGGAGTTATGATGCAGACGCTTTAGTGATAGGCATAGTCTTGTCTGTAGGCTAAAATTACTGCTGCATCACTGCGTTAACCAAACAACTCACAAGAAATTGAACAGTAAAAAGAAAGAATAGAGAAAATGGTCAGAAGAAAAGTTCATAGACTGGGGGTGGGAGGAGGGCCTCGGATGATCCTGTGAGGGCCACCGTCCCTTGTCTACACATCCACGTTCAGTCTGGATTAAACCTCTTGGAAAATATTGCCTGTGCTGTTACTCTGTGAAACATACACTCATTTCTCTAGGAATGAAGCCTCTCAAAGGAGGAAATGTTGAGTTTTCAGAATCTGATGGTTGGAAGGAGGGAGTTACAATAATTGTCGTTATAATGCCCTTCTTCTTCCCTGCTCCCCGTCCCAGAGGCTAGTGTGTGGGGGGGGGGGGGCGATGTGGGCGTGTGTGTAGGGAGGCCCTTCTCAGGGTATCTTTGGTCAGGATATACTTCTTTAGGCCAAAGAGGCTTTCATATAAGAGGGAACGGCAATAGTGTGTCACATGGCAGGAATGGCGAACTTATGAGAATTGTGATCAATAGTTTCAGATGTTATTAATTTATCAAGGTTATTGAAAGGTGTCAGTGGGTCATTAAGGGTGCTTGGTATCAGATTGGAAAGGAGAGACTAGAACCTTTGGAAAGTATGGGTTATTCCATTAAAAAAAGAAAAGAACATTTTATTATGGAAAATTTCAAACATACAAATTAGAGAGAATAATATAATGAACCCCACGTACCTGTCACACAGACTCAACACCAGTAATCTCATGGTGTTTCATCTACTGCCCTTTATGCCGAATCCCCTCCCCTCTCCTGAATTATTCTGAATAAAACTCTGATATCATATCGTTTCATCAATAAATACTGCAGTATGTACATTTAAAAGATATAAGCTTTTAAAATAATTAACCACAAAACCACTAGCATCACATCATCCATTTTTGCAATCATCTATAATCCTTTAACATCACTGACTATATCTTCAGTGTTCGCATTTCCTCAGTTGTCTTATAAATTGTTTTACAAATTGTTCAAATTAGGATCCAAATTAGGTCCATACATTGCAATCAATTGATATGTCTCTCAAGTTTAGTTTAATCTGTAAGTGCCTTCTGCACATATTTTTCCCTTGGAAGTTATTTGTTGAAGAAACCTGGTCATTTGTCCTGCAGAGTCTCCCAAAGTCCAGGTTTTGTTGACTACATCCCCATAGCGTCATTTAACACGTTCCTCTTTCCCCTGTACTTCTAGTAAATTGCTGGTTCTATCTCAAGCCTTAATTAAATCCAAGTGTTTTTTTTCTTTTTCTTTTAAATAACACTCCTTCATAGGTGATGGTGTGTTCTCCCAATAAGAGTCAAAAAATGACTTGTTGTGTCTCTTTTTTTTTTTTTTTTTTTTTTTTTTTTTTTTTTTAGCAGCCATTGGTCATCATTGCCTAGATCCATTATTTAAGTAGGGGTTGAAAATGGTGATATTCTAATTTTATCATTCCATCTTCACTTTTTATCTATAGAGATAGCTTACCCTCATCAACTACTTGGCCCCAAAATACAGTTCATATAGAAAAGCTAGGCAAAGTGCTTCGTTTTTGCTCTTTATTTAGCAACTTTCAAAATAAGGAGTTGGTTTCTTAGCGTATTCCAAAGATAACCATTGAGTTTCTTTTAAAATATCGTATGAACTCATGGATTTAAACAGAGTTGGTGGGTTTAATCCATTGTAGTTATTATTCTTAAATGATTACTCAATTGTCCTATCTTTGGGAAATGGGAGCCTTTTCAAGTTTGTTGCCGTGGTCTTTTGACAGAACCCCAGGAGTCATTGATAGCTTCTTTGATTTTTGGTATGACAAGTTGCTCCAAGCTCATCTTGCAAATTTCTGCCCATTCCTGGAACCAGCCACTTCTCTAAGGAGTCTTAGAGCTTTTTAGAGGGAAATGGTATTTAGACACAAACTGGATACTAAGAACATTCATTGCTCCTGGGCTGGGGATAACTTTAGGCCTTTTCAAGGGACAAGCCTAGAAAACACTTTTTTAAAAATAAACTATATCATGACTTCATAATGATACTTCCAGTTCAAATGTAGGACTCTAGGGACTTTACTTAAGCATATCAATCTAATATGTACCTACTTCTCTTTTCTCCCTGTTGCAAAATCCCAGTTCCCAATGACACCAACATAATTACTCATGGAATTTATCCTGCAATGCACACACAGTAGTTCAGAATACTACTACGAACACTATCACCAACATTATATTTACTGAAATGGTTCTTTAATTAAGAGCACACTTTGTGGGGATTTGCCTGAGTGACTTAGACTCTCAGTTTCTATTTGGGACTTTGCATGTACACAGAGAATTAGACTCTCCCTTAGGATTCAGCAAACAAAACGATGACTCTGTGAAGTCTGAGTGGCCTCATCCATGGCTGCAAAGCAGGTTTTGGAAACTGTCAAGTCTAGATGAAGTCGGTCTACAAGTATCCTTCTTAAATGGCCCATTGCCATGACTAGAGTCTTTGGTCACCTGTTGTCAGGTTTTCATGTTAAACATTAATCGCCTTCCGCATAGTCTGTCTTCCTTTTAGGCCTAAACCTAATTCTGTTTGGGCTCCTGGTTTGCAGGCACAGCTTCATAGGATGGTGGATCTAAAAAGAACTGCAGATTCAGGGAACATCTAGTTCAACCCTCTTATATTACAGAGAGGGAAACTGGATCTCAGAGCTGGGTGGAATGCTTATGATATGTTTTTTTTAAACCCCACGTTTGTTTATTTATTTTTGGCTGTGTTGGGTCTTCGTTTCTGTGCGAGGGCTTTCTCTAGTTGTGGCAAGCGGGGCCACTCTTCGTCGCGGTGCGCGGGCCTCTCACTATCGCGGCATCTCTTGTTGCGGAGCACAGGCTCCAGACGCGCAGGCTCAGCAGCCATGGCTCACGGGCCCGGTTGCTCCGCGGCATGTGGGATCTTCCCAGACCAGGGCCCGAACCCGTGTCCCCTGCATTAGCAGGCAGATTCTCAGCCCCTGTACCACCAGGGAAGCCCGACATGTTTTTACCGAATGTGCAAGGTTACTCCTCATCAGGATGTTGTTGATGTGTCATTTAGTAGAAAGAGTTCTGAGCTCATCTTTCGGAATTTGAGTGTTCCCGTCTGTAAAATGATGGGACTAGACTAGATCTGACCAGACCCTAAGCTTTCCTCTTGATTCTGGGTTGAAACCGGTCAAGGGGACATGGCCAATTTGGTGTCCTTTCAATGGCAGTCCCACCATGGAGTGACAATTATGGTACCGCAGCACGATCCCCATGTATGGGCAGTCACTTACAGATGCATAGAAAAAAATCATTTAATGAACTATAATAAGGCAGACACCCCTGTAAATCCCAGACAGGTCAAGAAATAGACTTCTACCAGTTTCCCTAGAAGCCCTTCGTGTACTCTGTCCTGTTCACAAATGCCTTCCTCCCTCAAAAGCAAGTACGATTCTGACTTTTATAGGGATCACTTCCTTGCCTTCCTATACTATAGTTTAGAATTCCCTCCCATTACTTCTTTTAGTCTATAGATTTCCCTCCCACGTTTCTTTTTCTTACAGTTTATCTGTTGAAGAACACGACTTGTTTGCAGTCGCACACACACGATGCAAACCAACCTGTCTCTCTGTGCCCTTATTTCCTGCAGCCTGGCAGCTAGATCCAAAGGCTTCATCAGACTCGGGTTCTTATAACGTCTTGTGTCTGCTTACGTGATGTTAGTAACTTTCAATGCTCTGTGTCTGGGCCCATTAATTCATTGGGGGGAGGGTTGCAAAATGGTGACAGTCTATCATTTATTAGCTATAATTACATTATAAGGAAATTCTCTTCATCTACTATTGGGTTACCCTTGTGGTACCTGTCATACAGGAAATTAAGGATGAATGTCTGATCTTTCCTTTTATTTACTAGTTTTCATGATAATAAACTTGCTCCTTATTCTCTGAAGGTGACTGAGAATACACACACCCACACACACACACACACATCTGTATATAGATTGTGAACTCATGGATTTAAACATATTTAACATATTTGAACATATCCGATGAGTTTTAATGCTTTGCAATTACTAACCTCATTGAAGCTCCAGGAGTACCATCGTTGGCCAGTGGGAGGTTAGCAAGTTCTTCTTGGTAATAGATCATTCTTTCATTCGTTAGCTCATTTGCTCATTCATTTAACTGAGAGTTTTGTGTACCTATTACAGGCAAGACATAGAACTAGACAATGTAAACAGTATAAGACTAAATAAGATTTGGTCCCTGTCCACTAAAGCTTGCAGTCTACCACGAGAAATAACATAGACAGATTGCAACTAGAAGGTTGTATCATAAAAGATGTAGAAAGAAGGATGTGTTGTAGAGATTTGGAGGTAAAGCTGGTATGATATGTTGCATAATTGTCAGGTAGCCAGGCCTCTTCTTTGCTCTGCCGTCCTCAGCATGTGATCTAAGATGGCTCCTCCGTCTCCTGCCACAATGCTCACATCCAGCCACCAAGAAAAGCGGAGAGGGAAGGGGAAAGCAGGCTCCTGCCTTTTAAGGTCAGCGCCTGAAAGTTGTGTATATCACTTCCATTCTACCAATGGCCGGAACTTAGTCACACGGCCGCACCCAGCTGCAAGAGAGGCTGGGGAATGTAGTCTTTAACTGGGTGACCATGTGTCTGCTCACTCTGCTACGTGCAAACTCTGTGTAGACCATCACCTCTCCGAGTTTAATGTGCATAGGAATCACCTGGGGATCCTGTGAAAATGAAGATTCTGGTTCAGTAGGCATGGGTTAGTGGGTGGGGACCTTGGAATTTTGCATTTCCAGCAAGCTCCCAGGTGGAGCTATGCCACTGGTTCGTGGACCACATTTAAGTACCACACTTAAAGGGTGCCCATGACTGCACCGGGGGGACTGTCTGCTCTCAGGGTGGCTCCATCTTGCAGGCCACTGTGGTCTTCATTAATCTGTCACTGCTCGTCCTGTAGCTACTTGGGTAAATACTTTTGGAAGATGTTGAGTATTTGTATTAAATACCCAGATAATGGGCCAGTGTAAAAAGTGTAATTAGAAGTTCTTTGCCCAAAGTAATTTGTAACACAGCTTTTGTTTAGAATTTGGAGTTTTCCCTTAGGATTAGCAAGTTTGAGTAATAGTATTACTAGCATAAGAATTTTTAAAATGAGTTATTTTCTAAGTAGAAAACAAATCACAGTAGCACACAGATTTCTTGGCATTATAAATATTTAGATTTGTGGCCTTCATCCAGTTTTCTTCAAACCCTTTTGAAAGTGTAAATAATTATACTTCATGCCAGCATAAATAGCATTTTTATTCCCTAGAGGAATCTAAGCACTTCAAGGCCCTTTAAGTATGTTATCTTTTACATTTCGTTAATAAAAATAGAAGGAACATCCCTGGAAGCGTCCCTTGCCTCGCTGGGGCTGAGTGAGTCCCCTCTGCCCTGCTGTCCCCTGCACCCTCCACCTCCCCAGTGTGGCCCTGAACTGTCAGCCCCAGGATGGCAGGACCGCCTCACTCTCGTTCACCTCTGCGTCCCTTAGCCTAGAACATTCCCGGTCCCCGGGGCTAGAGTTTGAAGTTCGGATCTCTCCGTTTGTTTTGTCCCCAGCAACTGGCCTTTCCTGCTTGACCTGGCAGTGCCTGGCGTAGGAGCTTTGATCTCCCTCCAGCGAGGCACAACCCGGGCTTATCAGAATAACCCGGGGTCGTTAGGAGGATTACAAGAGCGAAGGTAAGTGGAAGCATTTTGTGAATCACAGAGCGTTATACAAACGCAATGGAGCACTACTCTGTGTGATGGTGATATATTATTATAATTTCTGAGCATTTACCGCATGCCAGGAAGTAAATGCCGTACATAATGCTCTCCTTTAATTATCATCTCATTTCACAAATGGAGAAACTGAGGATTCAGTAATTGGGCTGAGGTCACTCAGCCGACTGGCCAGAGCCAGGACCCTCACCCAGGTTGTGGGTCTCCAAAGCCTATGCTCTTAATGTGGACACACTTAAATCTGATTCCATTATAAGGTGAGAACATATTTCGGGATGCTTTCAGGCTTGAGTCTGGATTTTTCAATCACAGTTGTATTTCGTTTCTTTTCATATTCCAAAGTGTACCTTTACCTACCAGAAGTGGCTCGTGGCACCTTTTTTTTTGTTTGTTTGTTTTTTGCGGTACGCGGGCCTCTCACTGCTGTGGCCTCTCCCGTTGCGGAGCACAGGCTCCGGACGCACAGGCTCAGCGGCCATGGCTCACGGGCCCAGCCGCTCCGCGGCATGTGGGATCCTCCCGGACCGGGGCACGAACCCGCGTCCCCTGCATCGGCAGGCGGACTCTCAACCACCGCGCCACCAGGGAAGCCCGCTCGTGGCACCTTTTAGTTCACGGTCTTTATCATCTTTCCTTATATGTGCATCAGAGGCGCGGGGCTGTGTATAAGGTTTGTGTGTCAGCACCGTGTTTGTGGGAGATCTAAGCCTCAGTCTGTATTTTTGGTTCGCCTAACAGGAGGAGAGGAGACCAGGAACATGGGCATGAAAGAAGGAAGGTAGAGAAGCACGGACTAACAGATGCCCCCCACCCATCCGTCCGAGGTCCTGCAGTCTATCTGGACTGTTATCTCATCCTGTTCTGCATGTTTCAGTTCAGATAACGTTATTTCCCTCTCCTCCCTTCAACTTTGAAAATCACTTGTCCTACAGTGTATAAAATAGGGATGCTGTGTGCTTTAGAAAGATACACAAAAATGGAAAGGGAATTTACCTTACCTCCTCTGGGCATCCTCAGTGAGCATTTTTAAAGATGCCTAATGAAGCATGGGGCCTCTTTAGAGCAGACTTACGTTCAAGCTGCAAGCTTTGGTTTTCTTTCCTCCCCCATCTCATCTCTCTCTCCCCCCACCCCAGCTCCAAACAGCTCCCATCTACCACCCCCTAACCAGGGGGCAGATATCCCGAGGCTCCCTCCCCCAAATCAGCGCTCAGGGGGAGAGAAAGCGGCTTTGGGGAGTGACCTGAGTGATGAGCTTCGGTGAAACGTACACAATAAACTTCTATCTGGACTGAATTCTTCTGTGAAGTGGCAATCACTTCCCAGACAGACAGGCCCTGGAGGACCCGCCGTTCTGCATCTTTTAATCACCGTTGCTATGGAGAAAGCCACTATTTCATTAGAGAAAGAGCCTTAACGCAATTAACACATAGTTCAGTTGTTCTCCATCCCTTGTGGGCCCCGGAATGGAGGGGGTCCTGGGGTATTGCTTTCCCTGGGGGCCCGCAGGAAACCACAGGCCAAGCAGGGCAGGGAGGGTTCCCAGGAAGTAAATTCTGGGCTGCGCCAGACTGGACTGTAGATTAAGGGACGTCAAAAGGAAGGTCTGGCTTAAAATTAACAAAAAACTCAGGATGGGGATTGACCCAGTGCTTCAGAGCAAAGTAAAACAAAACAAAATAAACAAAGTCTCTGCTGGCTACTTGTTGAGTTTGGAAGTATACTGAAGATCTCCACACATCCTCTGGTGAAACTGATTTTTCTACTCTTTCTTATTTCAGTTAGGTTTTCCCCCAGTACTGGGACAAATCAGTAGCGGGGCTGGGTGTGTGACCGCTGCCCCTGAACCCGACCCTCCACCTGGCCGCTGTTTTAAACTCTCTTTCACAAGCTTATTTGCAAACAGGGAAGATAATATTTTCTACTTAACTGGGCCATCATAAGGAAGTTTCCCCAGGGTGCCTGCCTGGCTAGAAAAAGGAAATGCTAATAAAAATGATGGGTTTTGATGGCTATGAAATGAGCGCTTGGGGAAGAGTTTTCTAAAGTTACTAAATTCTGGGCATTTCCCAAGAGAAGGGCTGTAGCTTCATGCCCCTGTCCTTGCTTTTCTCTAGCTGTGTAAAGTAAAAGACTCAAGCAACCATTTAACTCTTAATTAACGGTATTAAAAAAAAAAGGAGGTACACTAGGAAATCCATCTGGAGAAAGAAGGGCAGTCGAAAAGTTGGCCAGCGAAACAAAGAAGAGCCATATATATCTTGTACATAGATGTTTTGCATCATCCCTAATTAGCTAATGTATTTCTTTCCACATACTCTTGGAGGAATTCTCAAGCGTGTCCCCTGCCGCTCCTGGAGACCACAGAAAAGCAAATGACACCGAATTTTCCCTTCTTAATTAAAATGTTAAACAGGGTTAAGATGCCAAGTTTCATCAGCGATATTTGCTCCCCTGGTGAACTCTTAAGTCCTGCTGGGGTTCAGTTCAATGGGAGTTATTTGAGTCAACACATGTTATTAAGTTTCCAAATGTAATCAGCCCAGATATTTTAATGGAAACTTTCTCCTTTCTTTTAATAAGCATGTGGTTTGGTTATAAAAGCACTTGGGTTGGGTGCCCTGTGTTGCCCTTCCGCAACCAAATCGCCATAGCAACAGGCAGCTGGTCTCTACAAAGCCTGGCGGGCGCTGCGAGGGGGCGACCGCAGGAGACCAGCCCCCAGTGGCCCTGTTTGGCCAGGCATAAATATCCTCAATGGGATTAGAATGTTTAAGGGGCTAAAGGCTGTGGGAAAACTTTTGTCTGCCATATTTACCTCTTCTGCTGTTGTGTCTTAACATTTCCACTCGGGGTACCAGGGGGTTAAAAGTAAGAGCGAATGTTTTGATGGGTTTATTTTGAATTATGAATTCACGGGTCTGCATAATCGCCCGTCAGCATCAACCCGCTTTTGACTGTGTCTGCCCAGGGCCAGAGATGGGTGCGGGGAGAAGGCAGTGGGAATCTACACCCGGGAGTAGCTTCAGCGTGGAGAATTAATTACATGGGGTGAGGGGAGACGCTTTTCTCCCTGGGTGGACACTGTATCTTGGAGACAGGCTTCAGGCTCACAGCCCTGCTCCTGGGGTAAGGACGATGCAAGGAGCAAGCCTTTTTTTCTGGCCAGTTGTTTATTATGGGGGGAAGAAAGAACTGGGAGGCAAGTGTTTCTGTCTCCTGGTCCTCAAACTCTACGTAAATTGGATAGGATGCTGTGTTCAGGACTGTGGACAGTATTCCCTTGTTATGGGCTGAAACGTGTACCACCACCCCCCAAATCCATATGCTGAAGCCCTAACCCCTGGCACCTCAGCACATGACTGCATTTGGAAATAGGGTCTTTAAAGAGGTGATTAAGTTAAAATGAGGTCATTAGGGAGGGCCCTAGTTCAATCTGACTGGTGTCCTTATAAGAAGAGGAAATTTGGACACACAACGAGACACAAGCTGTGCACCTGCTGAAAATGGAAGACCACGTGAAGACAGCCATCTGCAAGCCAAGGAGAGGGGCCTCAAGGAAACCGAACCTGCAAGCACTTTGGTCTTGGACTTCCAGCCTCCAGAACCATGGGAAAATAAATTTCTGTCATTAAAGCCACCCAATCTGTGGCATTCATTTATAACAGCCCTAGCAAACTATACATCCCCCCCAAACGATTTTCCAATTCTACTAGAGATGTTGACAGCCACGTGTTAGAAGAAGTAGGTATGATGACCCAGCAAAGACAACCTAGGCCACAGGTCCAAATCTCTCTCTCCCTTTCTCTCTCTGGATAGAATAAAACAATGTCATGATCATTAAGCAAAGACCCTGCTATTAAAGCAAATTTAGCATGTGCCTCCGTCAGCTCCCTTGCAAGTAGCCCACCGTTTTCCCCTGCAGCAATATCCCTCTTCAATGTTATGTGTTGTTGGCAAGTTTAACGGAGCAGATATTGAATTGTTTACATTATGTTGTAAAACTTCTGTGCTAAATATGATCAAAATGATACACTCATTCTTTTCTTTTTAAAATTTATTTTATTGAAGGATAGTTGATTTACAACGTAGCGTCAGTTTCTGGTATACAGCAAAGTGAGTCAGTTATATGTATATATATTCTTTTTCATATTCTTTTCCATTATGGTTTGTTACAGGATATTGAATATAGTTCCCTGTGCTATACAGTAGGACCTTGTTTATCCATTCTGTATATAATGGTTTGCATCTCCTAATCCCAAACTCCCAATCCATCCCCCGCCCTGCCCTTGGCAATCACAAGTCTGTTCTCTATGTCTGTGAATCTGTTTCTCTTTCGTAGATAATTTCATTTGGGTCATATTTTAGATTCCACATATAAGTGATGTCATATGGTAGTTGTCTCTGTCTGACTTAACTTCACTTAGTATGAGCATCTCTAGGTCCATCCATGTTGCTGCAAATGGCGTCATTTCGTTCTTTTTCATGGCTGAGTAGCATTCCATTGATACGATGCATCCTGGGAACCCCAGTGGTTGAGGGCTCAGGAACATCCCCACATGGATCCTTTGCTACCTTCCACCCAGCCACTCCCACTTGCACAAGTGAGCAAGGGAAACCCAGCTCCATCCGCCCTGGAGGATGTGTGAAGTTTGAAGTGGAAGGGGGTAGGCATGCCCCAATTGTAAGCAGACCTGATGTATCAAACTTGGACTTGAAAACAGACAAATTTAAGGATGATGATTTACATTGCTACAAAGTACACGTTGCAAAAGTATGTGTGTGAAGGATACATTAAAGAACAGACTCTTTTTTGGCGTTTAGAATTGGATTCAATGTAGAAAAATCTGATATGTAGGGAATTTCTTTCAGAACACTTGTTTAGTAGCATAAGTCACTGATAAGTAACCAAGATTGCTTTCTTAAGCTGCTCTGGGTCAGGAATGGGGGTACTACAGGCAGCCTGGAAGGCAAGTACAACATAAGAGATGAATATATACACACAGGAACATACATACACATCTACACATTCATCTGTAGATAATATATATATACACACATACGTATACATAATACATATATATGATTATACACACACACACACACACACACACACACACACACACACACACAATTCCTTGCAGTTGATGCCTTCATTCAAGAATTACTTACTGAGTGCCAACTCTGCTATCATGCGAGGTGCTTAGAATACAAAGGCTCTGCTCTCAAGGGTTCACAGTCTACTAGAGAAGTGAGAAATGGAAATAAGTAATTATAAGCCAGGCGATCTGAACATGGCAGAAGTTCATGCAGCCCCATGGGGGTGTTTGTCAGCCACATATTCCCAGGGTCATATCCAGTTTGTTGTACTCTCACACCCACTGTTTGTGAAGTCCAGCCTCAGTGTGTCAGGGTGACCTGCCACTTCTGCCCCTGGCTTTAGGGAGAGAGAAAGGAGAATTCTGTGCTAAGATATGGTGATGTATATACTTACCCGGTCCATTAGAGGTGATAAAAACATGCCAAATTAATGAACTGTATTGCAAATTTGTCTTAAGATGGTAATGTAGGTTTTTCTTATCTGAAATTGGTCTCAAAAGAGAATCTAAAAACCAAACAGGAGATAGTTCAATTTTTTTTTTTTTTTTCAGCCCTTACAACCCAAAGCTTTTGCCGGCCTCCTGCTGTTGAAGTTTGGGATCACAATGTTTTATAGCTCCCTGGGGAATGTCCCTGTTTCACTCACCCACGTTCTTCCTTTTACCTAACCTCTGACCACCTTCCTTCAGATTTCCCTTACCTTCCCCCGTGGAGGCTGTAGGAACCCTACGTGCCTTTGGTCACCCTACCCTGCACAATTGCAATCTTGTCACTTCTCTGATCAAAGCCTCAGCATCTTTTCATTCAGGTGTGTTTAATGTTTCCTAGCTGCCATCCGTATGCTAGCTAGAGAGTGTGCACGTGTGTGGCTTATGGAACAAAGTCCCAACCTCGAAACCAGGCATTCAGAGAGCTCCCCGGCCAGGATCTGCCTGTCCCTCAGAGGCTTCGGTCCAGCTCTGGAGCTTACTGGCATCCAGTGCGCCACCTTCGCTCTACCTGCCCCCCACACCTCTCCTCTCACGTCCCACTCACCTGCTGTGCTCTTCCCACCTGGGACAGTTTATGATAAATGAAAAAGAAAGTCATGAACACATTCATAGAAAAGAACAATTCTTGTGTGATAAACAATAAACAAACCAACAAAGCTCTTGTTCAGAAAATAATTTTGGAGGAAAAGACACTAAAATATTCAAAGTGGCAGTTTCTGGGTACTGGGGTCGTGCGCACATTTTTTTTTCTGCTTTCTACTTTTTGTGTTTCCCAAAATTTTAATATCAAATACATCGTGCTTTAATAAATGAAAAAAAAGTATTTCAAAAATAAAACCTACATCATATTCTTTAAGACCTACCTTGGGATGGTAGAAAATTCTTCTTGAGATGGTAGAAAAGAGCATGCATTTTTAGTCATTCAAGCTTAAGTTCGGACCTTGCTTCCACTACCTAGTAGCTAGTATTAGCTGTGCGGGCTTCAGTATATGTATCTGTAAAATGGGATAATGTGTTTTTCATAAAATGTGGGGAATAAAATATCCTGGCCATAAACTGCTTAGCACATTGCTGTGTACTAGGGGTTAATACATTTTCATTCCCTTCCCTTTCTCACCCTTCATGAATTCTAAAGCCCTCTCGGGAAATACTAGCTTACCTTTGTGCGTCTATCGTGGCCCTACCACTTGCTGTGATGATTTTGTACGTTTAGTGACTCCTCAACCGGATGGAGGAATCGAGAACAGGAAGGGTAGTCACCTCTGCATCCCCTGCAGCCCCTCTTCCCATAATAGCCACTTAATGAATATTTTTTGAACAGAAGTAAATAATCAAAAACTGTATTGAAATGAAGAATCTGCCAGAAGAGTTCTGAGAATCCAAGATACAATGAAAAACAGACACAACCAGAACTAGAAAACCGAATGAGAAAGGGTAGCCATTGTAAGCTCACTTTAAAGCCATAACTATCAGAAAATTCAGAATTATGACTCCCTCTCCCGCTATAACCTTTTCACATCACACATATGTAATAGAGGCCATAAAAGTTAACACAACGTTCAGTAGTACACGTTACAAACAGATCACATGATGTGGTTGAGTTACTGTGGCGATGGGAATCATAACTTTGAATTTCCTCACTTTTATGTATTCGTAATAGTATCAACCGTTACCGTGCATTAGCGGCCCGGTTTGCCCTTCAAGCCTAAACTGTATTTATACCTGGAATAAAGGGGAAAGAAGCTGTTATTCACAAGGTCCCGAAACTGCCCTGATCTCTGCGGTTTACAGGTCTTTAGGCAAGTTTTCCAAGGGACCATTTTCCAGAAAGATATTGGAGTAAATGGAATATTTTCCTCTTAACAGAGCATTTTGCTTGCGTTTACCAAACAGTATTTCTTTTCCATTAAAATAAATGCTTTCAGGCAAGGGCTGCATCACCATGGCAGTGGCTGTAGACCGAGCCACATGACATAGGTTGCAGTAGGAAGCTCTGGGCTTGGGTAAAATTGGGACGTCACAGGCCATAGTAATGCTGGGTGCCCATTCAACCCCTGTCCTCCACGCTTTCAAACACTTTGTAATGTCACCTCAAGAAGAAGCCACCGAGGAGATGCCAGACATGAAATCTTGAGCTGGGAGGTGAACTGGTTTTCCGATGTCACAAGACCCTTCAAGACCCTCAGCTTGGATCTTACAAGACCCTCAGCTCTGTGCCCGGGGGAGTGGCCTATGTTCTTTAAAAGATGGGCAGGGAATGAGCAAGGGCTGCCTTTCTGGTGGCCTCTGCCCCTCGACTAATGATTCCACGGGTTAGGACATTATGCCTTCGTTGTTCCCTTAATTTTTCATTCTTACTCCAAATCCTTTATTGTGAAGGTCTTCTCCCAAGGTGGAGAATGGACGAGACCTCTGTCTTCTCAGGAGCCTTCAGAAGCCTGCAGGTTGCAATTAAGGTTTCCTTCACTCTGTCTTTGGTCTAAATCAACCCAGCAGACCTTAAGCCTTTCTTCCCATGTCTTGTTTTCTTACCCTTTTATCAGCCTTGTCATTTTCTCCAAGATGCTCCAAGGACTCTGCTCTCTGGGACATAAACATAGTCACCAGATGAGTAAGTGTCAGCTTAAGGACTGAACTCTAAAATAATTTTGAGTCCAAGGTAGAACTTGTAATAGCTCCCAGGAAAGTTTTTTTCTTTTAAAGTACTCATCCAAATTGATAACAGGAAAACAAAAACAAAATCACACACACACACACACACACACACACACACACACACACACACACATTCAAGGGTGGTGAAGAGACTGTGGTGCACAGGGAGCTATTTATGTATTTATGTGCTTGTTTCTTCCAGGGACAGTCAGCTCATGATAAATGGTCAGGGCACTTGAAATGTTTTAAGCTCCTGAATTTTATTTTTTATTTACTTTACTTTGGTGACTGTCTTTTGGTAATTCCTGTCAGGGTTGCATTTTGGAAAATTGCAAACATCTTCTTGACAATACTTTAGAGGAAAATTCTAGGCATACCTCAGGGTGAGGGCCAAGTATTCTGTCCCTATAAATGAGACAGTGAGGTCAGTATGGTTTTCTTTTTCCCCCGCCGAGGGGAGACGGAGGGGTAAAATTGTTCACTAAAATAAAATGCCCTTGAGGTTTGTATGAAGTTTCAGAAGTACAGAAATTCTTTCAGTAATCCAGAAACAAAGGGGAAATACCAATAGTTTTATTCCTTTTGCAGGTACATCCGGATATGTGGTTCTTTGGTGAGAGAAGGGTGAGACTGGGAGAAAGCTAAGGGTTTTGGTCCCACCTATAAAATGACCTGACACACCAATCTTCTTTCATTCTCAGGTGGTAGCACAAGCAATGAGTGAACGTTTTCCACAGGGTTTATAAAAACTAGATGAAAGTTTAACATTTTTCTAAGAAATCTGATGAACCTCAAGATTTCTCATTCATCTCATCAGAGGTCTTTAAAGAACAACACTAAATCTATTAAAAGTGTCTAAACTTCTTGGCAAAGATGATTTGCTTCTGGCTGGGGACATAGTGATTATTCTTAATAGGCTCTGCTCTATTCCCTTCCTCTGGAGGGACCGTGGAAACCTTTGAGCTAAGAGGGCTTAAGCTCTTGTACCCAAGAGTCAAAGTAAATGGACTCTTTTTCCTGTTCATTTTTAAGTATTTCCAATGCTACTTTTTTTTTTTTTTTGCGGTACGCGGGCCTCTCACTGTTGTGGCCTCTCCCGCTGCGGAGCACAGGCTCCGGACGCGCAGACTCAGTGGCCATGGCTCACAGGCCCAGCCGCTCCGCAGCATGTGGGATCCTCCCGGACCGGGGCATGAACCCGTGTCCCCTCCATCGGCAGGCGGACATCTCAACCACTGCCCCACCAGGGAAGTCCTCCAATGCTACTTTTTAAGACCACAAACATTTCTGAAGGAGAATCGTGATGGCTGCGCTCAGTGTAAAGGATTATAGTACTGCCAAGTGGGTTTACCATTTACATCCTGTTTACAGAGTTTGACATCTTGAAATAAAGGCATGTGAGAGAGAGGAAAAAAAAATGTCAGAAAGAGAGATCACCAGTCACATAGGGGAAAATGGGTCATGGTGGTTGGAGATGGTTCTATCAGGAAAAATAGAAAAATGGGGCAGGATTAGATTTGGCTATGAGTCACAGTAATGTCATTCCAAAGTAAGGTAGACTTATATGAGAAAGGAGTTTATTTCCTTTTCCTATTAGGGTCCAAGGACAGGCAGTCTAGGCCGAGATGGTGGCTCCAAGATTGTCTTGGCTCCTTCTGTTATACCTCTCTGCCAACCTTAGCTTGCACCTCATGGTCTAAAATAGCTGCTCAAGCTCCAGCTGTTACATTCACCTACTAACCAGCAGGAAGCAGGAAGAAGGGGAAAGCAACACACTATTTCCTCTTGCATCCTACTTGCCAGAAGTTCGTTTACCTGGTTGCAAGGGAATTAGGGAGATATAGTTTCTATTCTGAGTAGCCATGTGCCTACCTAAAAATCAGTTCTATTTTTTTAAAAAGGGCCAAAAGGTAGTCTGGACACCCATTCATAGGAAAGGGAAATACTTTCCTGAAATTTATCTGTAAATTTTTTTTTTTTTTTTTTTTTTGCGGTACGCGGGCCTCTCACTGTTGCGGCCTCTCCCGTTGCGGAGCGCAGGCTCAGCGGCCATGGCTCACGGGCCCAGCTGCTCTGCGGCATGTGGGATCTTCCCGGACCGAGGCACAAACCCGCGTCCCCTGCATCGGCAGGTGGACGCTCAACCACTGCGCCACCAGGGAAGCCCTATCTGTAGATTATAACCATACTAGAGTACATTCAATTAAAATTGGAGGTTAATAACAATATTAGTAATTTACCCATTTTGACTTACTCAGAGGGGATGGCTTTAAGGACTGGAAACATGTCCTTCAAATGGCTGACCTCTGGGCTCCCCTTCCACTCCCCCTCGGCTGATCCACCCCAACAGGGACGCTGTCCTGGGGACTAGAAACCAAAAGCCATCTATTCTTCACAGCTCCCCTCAGCCCCTGGCTGGCACTGTGGCCTTGGGCCAACCCTCCTCGCTGTCTGAACCTCGGTTTCCTCCTGACTAGAAAGTTCACAGTAATGCCAACCTCAAAGGTGAACTTTCAAGCACACCCGAGGGACCATGGTGGTGGATGTGGCTGTTCTCTGTCCTGAGCCCTCACGTCACCCTCAACCTAATGCATGCAGGGCAGACAATAATAGCAAACACTTGAATCCCTCCACAGGCCCTGTGGCAAAGCCCTGCACGTAATGCACCTGATGGTCCGCGTTTGATAGAAAGGGAGCCTGCAGGCTAGAGTGGTGAAGGAAGGTGCTGGTGCCCCCCCAGCTGGGCAGGGGCAGCCAGGACCTCAGCCCAGCTCCGGTGATTTCTGCAGCCCAGGAGCTGACGTTTTTGGCTGTGCTAAAAATAACAAACTCGGGTTAAAAGTCTCCTCTGGCTTTTCAAGCCTCTAAAAAATTTCAAAACATTCACAATTTTCGACGTTCCTCCAGAGCACGGGGCAGTACCTGCTAATGGGTCGGGAGGGTGTGTTTATAAATTTGACACCGGGGAGTAGATGAGGATAATTACCGCTTCCTTTTGTTTGTGCTTTAAACTACTAATTAAGGATACGGAGCCGTTTTACAGAGAACCTGGGTCTGGTGCAGTTTTTTTCCAACTCCACTGGTGGTTTACAGACATCAGTCAGAGAATGCAGGTTTTTCTCATGCCCCTCAGGAATCCACGTGAACGGGCCATTGTCCCAGGGCTTGTGCGAGCTGCCTGGCCTGCAGAGCCTGCTCTCCCGCACTCTGCCCTCTGCAGCAGGCGCTCATTCTGGCGCGTGCTATTCCATCGACTCAGACATATCAAGGCATCTGCCTTTGCTTTGATCACTGGTATCTTGCTACGACCCGAAGCCCCAGAGGGAAGTCAGAGGGAGACATTTCTCCCTACACCCATTCTCTGTCCAGGCACGTCATTCAGACAGATCTTAGAAAGCTGGCTGCAGATGGAGAACGTGGGCCCCGGGGCAATGGCCCGGGGGAAAGATAAAAGGCACCCAAGTTGGCATGAATGAGTCTATGAAGCAGAAACTGCTTGCTTGTTCCAGGCCAGATGGTTGTTTCTTTCGCGTCTGTTCCAAGATGCCAAGCCCCAAAGGCCATGGGGCTCCAGGAAGGGCCGGCCTCTTAGCTGGTGCCCTTTAGCTGAGTTTTCTGCCTGAATACAGGAAAATAAGACAAAGAAAAGGATTTGTCTTTGCTTCCTGGGTATGGGACCCACAGCTTTCTCAGATACGCTTTGGAAATAAAGTCATCCAGGCCCCAAGGACACCTCAGTACCCCTTCCTTCTAGCTACCTCCTATTCTTAGATCCTGCGTTTCTGACGATCGGGGAAAAGTTCTCAGCCAGCACAGCGCCCAGATCCTGCGGGATGCCTGGCGGCGCTGAACTGAGGGTGTAATGGTCTCTAGCAGGCCATGCCCCGCAGAGGAGAACTGGGCAGATTTCATCCGGGCGGAACCTCTGTCTCAAATTTCGTGAGTGTCTCTGTATGGGGTTCTAGACATCGCCCCCTCCACCTAGACACCAGCTTCTGCCAAAAGGCAACCATGTCTTAACAGTTGGGCTGGATGTCTGCTGCAAACTTTTGGCTTCAGAAGAAGACGAACTATTTGCTCCATTACCTTCCCAGCTTTTAATGAGAGGACTGTCCCTATTCTAGGAGTCCCATGATAGCATCATCTCCAGCCCGGGCTCAAGTCCTTAATAAGCAAGACTCAGGAGAGACGGGTGACCATGCTCAGTGATGGTAAAACCAGCAGAGGGCTCGCTCAGTCTCTGAGGCTGGATGAAGGACCATTTCCTGCTCCCTGCAGGGCACACTGCCCCACCCCAATGCCCAGCTTTGCCAGTCCCTAGCCGAGTGACCTGGGACAAGTTAGTGACTCTCTCCTCTACTTAGTCTTGGTCTGTAAAATCAACAGAACCCATCTAATAGGTCGCCCAGAGCAGAGGTCCCCAATATTTTTGCACCAGGGACCATGGGAGACAATTCTTCCACAGACCAGGGCTGGGGGATGGTCTCGGGATGATTCAAGCGCATTACATTTACTGTGTACTTTATTTCTATTATTATTACCTTGTAATATATAATGAAATAATTATACAACTCACCATAATGCAGAATCAGTGGAACCCCTGAGCTTGTTTTTACTTGCCACTCCCTGAAAGGGTTTTGATATGAGTCTGCAAGCAGTTGATTTATTACGGTCTCTGTGCGGTCAGACCTCTCGGCTAATGATGATCTGTATTTGCAGCCGCTCCCCAGCGCTAGCGTCACCGCCTCAGCTCCACCTCAGATCATCAGGCGTTAGATTCTCATAAGGAGCGCGCAACCAAGATCCCTCGCATGCGCAGTTCACAGCAGGGTTCGCGCTCCTATGAGAACCTAACGCCTCCGCTGATCTGACAGGAGGCGGAGCTCAGGCGGTAATGTGAGCCATGGGGAGCGGCTGTAAATACAGATGGAGCTCCGCTTGCTCGCCTGCTGCTCATCTCCTGCTGTGCCGCCCGGTTCCTAACAGGCCACGGACTGTGAGTCGGGGACCCCTGGCCCAGAGGATTAAACGAGTCGATGCATATAAAGGGCTGAGTGCAGTGCTTGGCTCGATGACTATCCGTTATGATTTCTCTGAGAATACATAGGACATCGAGGTCTGATTGATTAGCTAGAGATATGTTTAGCCTTGACCATGTTTTCTTAGGAATTAAGGACATATGCTTGAGCCAATCTGGCAGAATCTAGGACTTCAATCCCTACTAAGCACCAAAGGGAATGATACATGAAAGAGAAAGTATAGCACAGTGGTGGTGCCTGGGGCTAACAGAGCAGGATGAAGATTAGGAGCGGGACTAACCAGGCAAAACTTGTATGATTCTCCATTCATTCATTCATTCACTTATTCATTCATACAACAAACATCTATTGAGTGCATACTGGGGGGCCAGGCACTGTGCAGAGTCCTGGGGATCCCGTGACGAACCCAGATGTGTTCATGGAGCTCATGTCCTAAGGGAAGATTGCAGGAGGAGGGGAGGCAGGTCATGGGAAGAAAACAAACACCTGAACAAGCTCATTTCAGATAGTGGTTGGTTATTCATTGCTGCGTAGCAAATGACCTAAAGGAAAATGTCTTAAAAACCATCATCTGTTTGTTCAGGATTCTGCCACTTGGGCAGGGGCTGGTGGGGACAGCTCCTCTCTGCTCCGCGTGGCATCGGCTGGCTCTGTCCCTTGGCGGGCCAGCTGTTGCTAGCTGTTGGCTTGCAGTTCAGCTGGGGCTGTTGGCCAGGGGCTTAGTTTTCCTCCGTGTGGGCTCTCCACGGGGTTTGGTTGGCCTTCTCCCAGAGAAGTGGCTGAGGTCGGCGAGGGAGTGAGCTAAGATGAGTGGTGAGAGGGATGGGAAACCACCAAAGGGTCTAGGCAGGGGAGGGATGCAACCTGACTGAGCAGTTGTAAAACCTCTCTGCCCCTCTGTTTTTTCATTCCCAAAATGAGAGACCTGCCTGAATTGCCTCTAAGGTCTCTTCCAGCTAATTTTCCCAGAAGAGAACCAGTACTTTGGTGGCTACAGTTTCTGGATTTGGGTCTTCTCTGCTGCACTGTCTCAGCTGTAGAGCAATGAGAAGCAGAAGAAGCCTTCCTGGATGCTTTATGAGACAAGACACAAACTTATTAAAGGAGGAGTCCTTGGTCCATTCTTCAGGCTGTTTTGTGAGCCGCATCGTCAAACACATGCTTCATGCAATGGATGTGAAAGGTAGATGCTTAAGCAAAGGCTCTTTTGAGCAAGAAGGACTGTCAGCCATCAAAGAATTTCAGAAGGCACAGCTCCTCGAGTCCAGACAAGACCAGCAAATAAACCAAATTCCAGAGAGCTAGTGTTACCTGACGCTCATTGGTCTGGGGGGTGGGGGAGGGGATCGGAATAGAAATTTTCTTTGGAACTTAATTAGATCGACATGGTTGATATGCTCCTTAAGGTGGGAGCTGAGCATTTAAAATTATACCAAAGATATTTTCCCCCAGGTCTCTGTAAGTGGAGACGTGAACCTATCAAAATGTGCGATAAGGGAGCTACATGTGTCATTTTAAACCAGTTCAAACCAGCTAGGCTGCTCCCTGCTCTGAGCTGCTGGCTATTAGCTGTCATCCAGCCTGGATGTGAGACAAGCAGGTGGATAAGAGAGACATCATCTCGTTAGGACTTGCAGGAACAGGCAAGCAGGGAGCCTATCAGCAACGCACATCTCCAAGGCAGGCTTGGGCTCCAGCACGAAGCACCATGGTAGATGGGCTTTTCATTTCAATGACATTTTTTTGGGAAAGATTCAAATTTAATCCTCTTCCAGGATAGAGTAATTTCAGTTGCCACTGATCCTTCCGATAAATGAGACAGGGTTTCATTTTTTTCTTGCTACCGAGGTATCTAATTTTATAAAAGCCTTCAACAATGCAATAATTTATTGTAGCAACAGGATGGCTACGAGTAAGGACTTGCCTTCTTTTCTGTTAATTTTCTAAAGGAATCTCTTCCCTTCACCCCTGAGAAGCTGTGCATGCCTTTCTCTGGGTTTCGTTAAGACTGTTTGAAGATCATTATGTTTTTGAAAGATAGTGGGTTTCAAAGAGTTGTACTCAAGAGACTTAAAAAAGCTTCATCAACTTAATTCCCGTCCTGGGCTACTTTTTCAGAGCTATGATCTGGATATGCCGTAATTGGTATCATTTTCATTACAATCTCATCCCCAACTTTTGTTGTTCTCATTACTACTCCTCCTCTTCTGAAATGACACATGTAATACAAAATTAAAGAATAAGTCAGAGCCTAGAATCCTCCATGGAATTCAGAACCAATGTAGAAATGGCTGAAGGAATCCACACGCACACACACACACACACACACACACACACACGTATGCACAAACGGGGTTACTGGACACATCCTTAACAGAGGAAAACTGAGGCAGGGGACCTTTGTGATAAGGAGTCTAGCTTAGAGATAGCCGTTTCTTACAGTCGTGCCATGGCCATGCCAGGGGTAGGGTTGGTGTGGTCGTAAGTGAGACCAGTACAGGAGTTAGTGAAAACATTTAGAAATGTCCCCAGCTTCAAAGGATGGGCACAGAGGGAAAGAAGGAAAGAGGAAGTCCATTCTGAGCCTCAGAGGCAGGATTGGGACTTTCTGCTAAGACGCAGGGCAGGGAAGGCAGGTAGGAGCTGGGCAGTTTGGGGAACAAGGAAATAATTCTCACATGTTTCTAAGTTTGACCTTGTTGTACAAGGAAGTGTTGTATTTGCATTATAATGATTTCAGCCTGTGATTGAAACCTCTAAAGCTTCCGTTTTGCAGAGAAGTTAAGTCAGGACCCAAAGATGTCAATTAACTTGTCCAAGCTCATAAAGAAAAACCATAAATTAGGATGACAGTCATGCTATTCCTAGTCTCGGCTTAACCGGCTGGGTTTTTCTGCCTGTCCTGGTGGGTGTTAGAGAAGAAAAAGGGGGTTGGTGGGGATTGCAAGAACCGGGGGGGCCTCTTCTTCCTGTTGGCAATGTGTTTATCACATCCAGGTTCTGTACTGAATGTTTTGGTGGCTGAGCCATGTTTCACACCCAATTCAGGGCCTGTTACTTCATAGGTTGGTCTAGACCTAGGACTTTTGATAGTAGAGTAGATGTGGCTCCCCCAGCCAAATGTGTCTTACTGATTTCTTAAAAGCTGGGGGGTGGGGTGGGAGGAGATAGCAATATGAGTGACATGGTACAAGAGCTCAGTCTCTTGTAGAAAAACAGTATTTTCCACAAAAGGCAAATGAATCAAAGATATTACAGAGAAATTTCCTTTTTGCTGCTCAGGAAATTTTTTTTAAAAAGTTGAAAGTGGGGGAGTGTTGTAGGATAATGTAGCTGAGGAAGAATGTCTCTCCACCGTGCAGACTTCTTTTTTTTTTAATTAATTAATTAAATTTATTTTTGGCTGCGTTGGGTCTTCATTTTTGCGCGTGGGCTTTCTCTAGCTGCGGCGAGCGGGGGCTGCTCTTCATTGCGGTGCACGTGCTTCTTACTGCGGTGGCTTCTCTTGTTGCAGAGCACGGGCTCTAGGCGCGCAGGTTTCAGTAGTCGTGGCGCACGCGGGCTTAGTTGCTCCGCGACACGTGGGATCTTCCCCGACCAGGGCTCGAACCCGTGTCCCCTGCATCGGCAGGCGGATTATTAACCACTGAGCCACCAGGGAAGCCCCCAGACTTC
>NW_020174301.1:10804880-10859957 GCF_003031525.2 Neophocaena asiaeorientalis asiaeorientalis | reverse complement strand
CCCACATGCCGCGGAGCGGCTGGGCCCGTGAGCCATGGCCACTGAGCCTGCGCGTCCGGAGCCTGATGTCCTGTGCCCTTTCTGACATGCAAACTATTGATGTTGCTAACCCCGCCCCTCTCAGCCTGATTAACTGCTTGTCCACCTGAACTCCTCTCCGAGTGATTGTTTCGTTTGATGAGCACCGCAGCTACGCTCCGCAGTGGGTTCCATGTGTAGAGCTGCTTCCCTAACTGGCTTTTTGCAATCCGCTTTTAGAGCCCGCGGCTCCTTAGTCAAACCCTGCGTTCAATGCAATGGTCTGGGATTGCCCCCACCCACCCACCCAAAGTGGGTGGCCATATGCTTTTCCATTTGGAACTTTCCCTCCATAGCTCCCTTATTTAAGATGATAGCATCTGGAAAGAATTGGTTTTTTGAATAAGAGAGAGAAGTGAAAAATACTGTGTTGTGAGGTACTATTTTTGCCTTTAAAAACATACACTCTCAGACCCACACAGCGGACCGTTCTGGTAGCATATGAGCTCAAGTCATAGCCAAGGTCTCTGCTGGTAGGAGCCCTTCCTACCCTAAAGGGACTGCTTGTTAATAGCTGCATTCATGGGAGTTTAAATTTTTGTGTGTTGATGTAAAGCCAGCTTTCCCCTCAGGGCTATTTATTTTAAAAGTCTAAAATAGTAAGGGGTCTGCAGCATATGCTGTAACGTAAGCGAACTGGGGTCTGCGCTCCAAGGAAAGCTTTCTCTGTGCTGACCTCTGCGCTTTAATGCCCTCCAGGAGGGCGCTGGCAGCCCCTTGGCTTCCCCTTCAACACATGGCAAGCTCAGGCAGTTCTCAGAATTGCCTACAAAAGCAGTTGTTCAAGATTTTCATACCTGGAGGTAATGGCTGTAATAAACAGTGCTGGCCCTGATTTGCCACCATAGGACGGAAGGGAGGGGGAAGGGGAGGTTATGGCAGAATCGGTCCTGCATGTGGAATCACTTCTCCTTCAGGGTCCAAGGTTGAGATGGATGCTGTGCTTTTAAAATTGTTTTAACTCACCAAATTTTAAAAATTAAAAGTAAATATAAAAAAGCAAAAAAGGAGGAGGAGGCCACTTATTTATTTGTTTGTTTTTTGGCTGTGTTGGGTCTTCATTGCCGCATGCAGACTTTCTCTAGTTGCGGAGAGCGGGGGCCACTCTTCATTGCGGTGCGCGGGCTTCTCACTGCAGTGGCTTCTCTTGTTGCAGAGCACAGGCTCTAGTCGCGTGGGCTTCAGTAGTTGTGGCATGTGGGCTCAGTAGTTGTGGCTCACGGGCTTAGATGCTCGGTTGCATGTGGGATCTTCCTCGACCAGGGATCGAACCTGTGTCCCCTGCATTGGCAGGCAGATTCTTAACCACTGTGCCACGAGGGAAGTCCCCGAGGAGGCCATTTATAATAATGTCAATAAATAAAGCTAGGAAGTGGCACATACGAAAATTTTTTAAATCTAGATTTTAAGAAGAAGTAGCAGCAGCAGCACCGGGCATTTGTCTCCCCAGTGCCCTTGGTTGGAGTAAGCGAGCTTCCTTAAAATGCCTCTGAAGGATCCCAAAGCCATTTCAGTTATGGAATAAGTAGCACGAGCTGTGGTGGGAAGCAAGGTGGGTCTAGCATAGACGCTGCCCCTGCAACCCCAGGCAACCCCTCCCTCTGCCACATAGTTACAGGAGGTCTTTCAGACTTGCTTCTCACTTGATTTCTTTTTTCTAAAATTTATTTTTAAATTTATTTATTTATTTATGGCCGTGTTGGGTCTTCGTTTCTGTGCGAGGGCTTTCTCTAGTTGTGGCAAGCGGGGGCCACTCTTCACCGTGGTGCGCGGGCCTCTCACTATCGCTGCCTCTCTTGTTCTTTGAGGAGCACAGGCTCCAGATACGCAGGCTCAGTAATTGCGGCTCACGGGCCCAGCTGCTCTGCGGCATGTGGGATCTTCCCAGACCAGGGCTCGAACCCGTGTCCCCTGCATTGGCAGGCAGATGCTCAACCACTGCGCCACCAGGGAAGCCCTTCTCGCTTGATTTCTATGCTTGAGCTCTTCATTTTACCCAGAGGAAACCTATACAGATAATGAGAAGGCTTGCTTCTCCCCCTTCTCAGAAGCAAGTCATGTTTACTTCTCCCTTTGAAAATATTAGTTAGGAAATTTAACAGATGAGGGATTGGGTATGAGGCAGTATGAGAAGAAAATATTAATAAGTGTAAAGTGACTTTCTCCTGTTGGTGAGAAGATTATTTCATTATTTTCTTGAAGAATTAGTAATAACTAAAGTCCTCTCTACCTGTTGATTGTATCACTCAATTGCCGTAGAGTGTGGATTTCTACATTATCACCCATGGCATCTCCATAAACTCCTTTAGCAATGCACCCACGTGGAGGCACTGTGTTTGCATAGACTGTCCACAGCCCAGGTAAAGATATGCACGAAGAGAAAAGACTCTCCTGGGGTGACAGGCTCTACAGAACCCCAGCTTGCTGTCCATGTTTTATCCGGGACTCTCGAGGTGGGAGGGAAGGAAGCAGCCTTTGCGGTGGCCGCGTTTTCCCATCCTCTGTGCCTCACTTGGGATCCATGAGTAATTGGTGCATTGTACAGGGAGCGACCTCTGCTTCTTTGGGCAAATTGAACCAAGTTGGAGCTGTAAAAGCAGGACCATAAATCAGCTCTGTTACAATGGCAAAGTTCTTGAAAGCACCTCAAAGCCCTGTATGCATTCCTCCTAGTTAATGAGCAGCAAGGTAGATCCTGAGTCGCTGGCTTGATGGAGGCCGAGTTAGAACCAGAAGATGGATATGCAAAAATCGGTCACCCAGAAAAGTCTAAGCCGTCCAAAGAAACACAACGAACTTCAAAGGCCTCCTATGCTTTCTCCTATACAATGCTTTCCTGGCTGAATAATTTGTAAAGAAAACAGCTGAGTCTTCCGTGGAACCAGCTGTTAGGTCGCATTTTGCGCGTACTCTGCTCTATCAAGGGGACTTTCTCTTAAAAGTTGTCTTTAAGTCTCCTTGAAGTGTTGTGCAGGTCCCCTGTGATGTGACGCAAAGGTGGTGATGGCCTCCTCTCGTCAAGGTTTGGAGGCCCTGAGCTTCTCTTGTTACTCCTTTTCTATGACTCCCAGGTGTGTTCGTAACAACTTGTTTCTTCCTTAACCGTTCAGGTGGGGTGAGAGCCCGCAGGTCTTCATGGTAGTTGAAACTGAACTAGATTCTTGCTGATGGACTGAAACTCTGTAGGAGTTTTTCTTTCTTTATGAGATGATGTGCCCCAAGCCTCTGAAACAGAAGAAAAAGGGAAAATGAAATTAAAAAGTCAGTGCCCAGGGACTTCCCTGGCGGTCCAGTGGTTAAGACTTTGCCTTCCAGTGCACGGGTTGCGGGTTCGATCCCTGGTCAGGGAGCCAAGATCTCACATGCCTCGCGGCCGAAAAACTAAAGCATAAAACAGAAGTAATGTTGTAACAAATTCAATAAAGACTTTTAAAATGGTCCACATCAAAAAAATCGTAAAAAGAAAAAAGTCAGTGCCCAATCCATTTGATCTTGGGGTGTGTGTGTGTGTGTGTGTGTGTGTGTATGTGTGTGTGTGTGTGTGTGTGTGTGTGTGTGTGTGTGTGTGTAATTCTAGTTTATTGGTCTTCTTCTATCACATTTTTGTGGGCTTACATATAAACCATGTAACTTTAAATTCTTTCCCTCTTCTTTTTAGAATGAATTCTTATTCACTATTTAATGTCTGGGCATAACACATACCACACATGTCCCCCAGTGCCATCAATAACATGGGGACACATTAAACAATGACCAAAGGTCCATATAGGTTTTTTGGCTCTTCAGAAAAACAAATCACCCCCCCGTCCCAAATGTATGGATCACATTTGAGAGAAAGCATTTACCTAGAGTGGTATTGATTTAATGACTTAAAGAAAATGAGTTCAATAGTTTTACCTTTTGAATTGCAAAACTCTCATCATGTCTTCCTGTTTACTAAAAGGACATGCTCTTAGCGCCCCCCAGAAAGTGCCCACGCAGTTCCATGCTGCAGGTGACACGCACAGCCGGTCCCTCAGTGTGGTTAGTTGCAAGCCATGATGTTTCAGTTTGTGCCACACCCTGGCTAGCGGGTACTGATGGTTCGGGCCAGGGCCGCTGCGGCTGTGGGCTGTTCTCTGAGCTGCCCTTGCTTAATCCTCAGAGCTCAAGCTTTGCTCCTCCTCTCTTAACCCTCACGTCAAATCATTCTCAAAACCCCCTAAGAAGAATCCAGCTTGGCTCACACAGGCATTCAGGAAAGGCTAGTTCCCCTAACAGAAGGATACTTAACCTGGAGTCCCTGGACCCTAGAAAGTCCATGAATGGGGTTTAGAGTTGCAAATCACCCCATGAGATTATATGCACAGTTTCGTATGTGCAGAGATTCTTTTGAGGTGAGGGGGTGGGCTTATAGGTCTCCATGGATTCTCAGAGGGGTCTGAGTCCTGCCGAAACTTCATTGCCATCACTAACTGGTTTCCTACCTCCAATTTCGTTCTCTTTCCCATCCATCCTGTATATTACATGAGCGCAATATCTAAAACCTGTTTTTCACGTCTGTACCACAATCCAAAGCTTCCAAGGCTCCCCTCCCCTGTAGGGTGATGTACACTGTTGCCCTGGCTGCCCTCCTGATCCCACCTCCCACTGTCCTCCGCACCTTTTCCTCTGGGCTGTTCTACTCCTTATTTCCCCAACGTGCACACGTATTTGCCCCCTCACTTGCCTTCTCTCATCCCTTCCCCACATTCTGATCCTGCAACTCTCTTTAAAGTCAAACTCTTCCGTTAAGATTTTCTTCCATCAACCAACCACCTCACTCCTGTCTATAAGCTTGTATTATCAACACACCTTTTAATCCTAAACTCCCTTCTGCAATTTTACTTATTTCACACCATTAACCTTTCATGTGTATGTTTTGCCATCCAAACTGGATTCTGAATTTCTTGAAGACAAAGGTTCATTCATTCTTTCATTCATTCATTTGCTCAGCAGACATTTATTGGGTGTCTTCTATTGATGGGGCACTGAGCCTGACGTTGGGTTTGGACTCCCACTACACCTGGACCACTTCTACACGCAGAGAACATACTCAGCGAACAATGAATGAATGAATAAATGAATTGGGGTTAAACCAAGCCATTTCAGGAGTGCTTGAGAACCTCTGAAAAGAATACACAGCCAGAGTTTCTCCTGGTTTCTGAAGCCAAAGCAGAACGCTCAGGCGTGGTGGTTGTTAAAATATAACCCTCTGGAAGGGCTAAGTCCCGAGCAACAATTTCTTTCCGCATCCCGCTGACTCTGCACCATTCATGGCAGGTTCCGGCTTCGCTGGCTCCCCTTGACTTTTCCTTTCCTGAGGACAGCAGGGAGAGAGAGTAGGATCAAATCCACCCTTTCGTAAGAGTTTGTAGCTTACCGTGGGGAAAGAAAAAGAAAACATGAGTCCGTTCTACCCACCAGAACTTTCTAGCATTCTTGCCCCTTAGGGCCTGCAGCTAAACTAATATTTCTGACAGTGTTCCTTCCTGAAGAAGCCCACCTCTGGGAACAGGGGACGGGAGTCGGGAAAGCATCATCTGTGCAGGTGGTGGGTCGAGTCTACACACCTTTAGGTGGGCACGGGAACTGGGTGCTGGGTGCACGTGGCTTTTAGAGCTGCTTGGAAAGCCCTGGGTGTTTGTCTTGGCCGGTTCCTGAGGCAGCTGGCATCTGCCACGAGAGCTGGCCAGGATTTTAGTTTGGTTTCTTTGGCCTTCCATCTTGGTTTGGGATGGGTTCTGCTGCCCTGCTCCCATTGAAGAGGGACATACCCCTGAGACTCACAGGTAGTGGCGAGCCTGAGTTCTGCAAGCCACGTCCGGAGGTTTGGGGGCTGGCCTCTGTCGCCTGGGGTTCTGTTCTCTTTGGTGCAAACCAGAAGCAGAGTGCTGGCTCTGCTCAGGAGGCCCCGAAGTCCGCTGTTATTCCTTTCCACCTCCTGCTCTCTGCTGCCAGTAAAAATAAGGGAGTGAAAGGACTTTGGTGCTGGACCTCCCTCAAGGCAAGCGTGTGCCGGGAGAGAGGGAGGTTGTGCGTATGCATTTCACCATATCTTTTACTCCTTAGGCCTTAGTTCTCTAGAATTTTTTGCACAAGTCCCCTGCGGAGGTCCTGAGCAGCTACCTTCAGAATAATATATTACAAATACACGGCATCACTGTGGGGCTGGGACCACTGACTGCAAGTTCCATGCTGGAACGGGAAAAAGTCACCTTTTACGCATTAGAAAATGGATCGATGTGAATATACGCTCGGCTACCTTTTTACTTTATTGTGGTAAAATACATATACTCTAAGATTTACCATCTTAACCATTTTAGACTGAACAATTCAGCAGTATTTAGCGCCACCGTCATCACTATCTATTTCCAGACATTTTCACCCCTAAGGGAAGGCTGGTGCCCATTAAGCAGTCACCACCACCACCTCCCCGCCCCACTCCCTGGCAGCCACCAGTCAGCCTTCTGTCTCTATGGGTGCCCCGCTTCTGGATACTTCATATAAATAGGATCAGACAATATGTGACCGTCTGTGTGTGTCTTCTTTCACTGAGCATAATAATCTCTCAAGCTTTATCCACGTTGTGGCATGTGTGAGAATCTCATTCCCTTCTGTGGCTGAATATTTATCCTAAGTTTGGGGGTTGAAGTTATTTTCTCTCCCTTGAACTTCCATTCCCACTCCCACCTTCACTCTGTCTCTAGAACTTCTGAAGTCATGACATATCTGAACTTGATTCCTCCCAACTCACTTCCCTCCAGACTGGCTGGTAACCCCCAACCATACCTGACAACAACCTGCACCAGGGCCCCCTGAAGGGCGGGTCAAAATCGCAGCTTCCAGCCCCACTCCACACCTACTAAGCACACTCTCTGGGCGTGGAGCCAGGGAACCTGCATTTCTTTTATTTATTTATTTATTTGGCTGTGCCGGGTCTTTGTTGTGGCACGTGGGCTCTTTTAGGTGGGGCACGCAGGATCTAGTTCCCTGACCAGGGATCGAACCCGGCCCCCTGCTTGGGAGCGCGGAGTCTTAACCACTGGACCACGAGGGAAGTCCCTAGGGAACCTGCATTTCTAGCAAGCTCCCTGGTCACTCTGATGTACACACGTGGGCACCAGGGCTGTGACACAGGGCTGGCCAACTCCCCTCAAACCCCAGCCCAGGACTCCTGAGTCAACTGCTGTGTCTGGGCTTCATCTCCATCTACACCATGGAAACCCAGCTCAAATGCCACATCTCCTGTGATTCAGGAAAGCTTCCTCAACTCTTGGCCTGAAACCATTTCTCCTAGACTGTGAACTCCCTGAAAGCAGAGTCCAAGCTTCTCTTTGTATCCCTTGAATAATCTTCAATCCCAGAATAAGAACATTTATTGAGTCCTTACATGCAGGTACTGTCCTAGGTGCTTCTAATCAATCAACTAATTTTATCTTCACAAGGTACAAGCAAAGGCAGTGTCATTATCCCCAAACACCCCTGGAAGAGCTACCGTTTCCAGGAAATGCCAGAGTGTTTCTGCTCGGCGGCAGACAGAGATGGACCCCTCAGTCTAAATCATGGAGTGGCACACCAGTGAGTAAAGTTGGTGGAAAAGGCTTTCAAACTCACTGGGAGTGAAAAACTGTCAGGTGGTGCTGGTAGGATTATAACCATTTTAAAACAAGTATTAGTAACATCCACGGAATAGCTGTGTCCACGCTTTTCATCCCTGGCAGAGAACCCCCTCTGTCCCCCACCGTGTGCTTCCCCCAAGCCTGGGTGAGTTCCTCTGTGTCTGAGGTTTCCTGCGTGGAAGATGTACATCTTCCCTCCTGCCTCACCTTATTCACTTTCCTCAGTCATCCTGCACTCAAAGCACGAGGTATGTGCCATTCACCGTGATAAAAGCACAAGTTAATTCATGTGACTGAGCGCCAGCAGCATAGCCCACGTGACACGTGGCTCATGTGGCTCCTGCCCAGTGGACTGGGACGGGTCTTAATCTGTACCAAGAAAGTAAAGCTTTGAAGAAAAATTGCAGGGACTTCCCTAGTGGTCCAGTGGTTAAGACTCCTCGCTTCTACTGCAGGGGGAGCGGGTTCAGTCTCTGTTTGGGGAACTGAGATCCCGCATGCTGTGCGGTACGGCCAAAAACTTAAAAAAAAAAAGGAAAAGAACAGAAACATTGCCGCTTTTCTTAACCACATGAGCCAGCAATTCCACTCCCAGGTATGTCCCCCAAAGAATTGGAAACAGGGACACAAACAGATACTTGTATATCTGTGTTCATAGCAGCAGCTGCTTTGACAATAGTCAAAAGGTGGAGACACCCACGTGTCCATCGAAGGATGAATGGGTAAACAAAAGCTATCCATAGAATGGAATATTACTCAGCCTTAAAAGGAGATATCGACAACTGCTACAACATGGGTGAATCTTGAAAACATTATGCTACGTGAAATAAGCCAGACACGAAAGGACAAATATTGTATGATTTCACTTGTATGAAAAATCTAGAGTTGGGCAAATTCATAGCAAGAAAGTAGATAAAATTTTTACCAGGGCCTGGTGGGAGGGAGGAACGCAGGGTTATTGCTTAATGGCTACAGAGTTTCTGTTTGAGGCGATGAAAAAATGTTGGAAATAGTGGTGATATCTGCACGACAGTGTGAATGTAATTAATGACACTGAACTGCACATTTAAAAATGATTAAAACGGTAAACTTTATGTTACTTATATTTTACCAAAAAAAAAAATCTCAGCTTTCCTTTCCAGCCACTATAATAAACTAAAGAACCGTGGATTTGCCAGATTCTATTATGGGATCGTTGGGTCTTAGGTACCCTTTGAATAGGGTCCATTAGAGCTCCCTGCTGTTGAAAACATAATCTGTTTAACCTCCTATTTCCCTGCCCCAGCTGCTGTGGTCTGGGGAAGAAAAGATTTCTGGCTTTCTCTGAACGGCCCCAGGGAGCACGTAGCCCAGCCTAGAGGGTAGCCCCTGCCCCAGCAGACCTTCCCCAGTGAGTCTCAGTCTGCAGATGTGCCCCAGGGCACCTCAGTCCTGGGATCAGGGTTCTGACTAATTGTCCTGTGATGGCCACCAAAAGAGAGTGTCATTTCATCGTTAGAAATTCCCCCGGTAACATTCAGGCTGTGTCCTTTTCAGGCCCTGTGGAATTTCTAACGATGATATGAGGAAGTATTGAAGAAATATTCAGGTTCACCCCAGCCTTGGGGATACACCTATGGTGACTCTGCAGACCTGGCGTGGTTAGGTCTTACTAATCCCACAAGCCGGGAAGGCAGGGACCAGGACTGGGAGAAAATCATTCCTGAGCAACAAGGCTGGTGGTAGGGTTAATGGCTGTTCTCAAATACAACCACTATTCAGAGCATGTGCTTAATAATCTTCAATCAACTCCAGTTTATTTGCACGTCAAATCGATTTTACATGCAAAAAGCATCCCGCACATAAATTAAATGCTCTGTCAGAGACCTCCATGCTTCCCAAAAGCCTCAGGCACTCACTCCAGGCTCTTGGGAAAAAACTTAGCTCTAGCTTAGGTTTCCTGTAAAGTTATTTACAGATATTTCATTTTAATTTTTATTACTAATTTATCAAGGACATATGTAGGTTTATTACATGCCAGGAATGTTCCAAAATTTTTACTAGTATCACTTCACTGATTCCGCTTAACAATACTATGAAGAAGGTTCTGTCATTTCTCCCATTGTACAGATGAGAAAACTGAGGCCCAGGCCACTCTAACGGTGATGGCACAGACTGCAAGGACATTTCCTAAGAGGGCAGGTAAGACACCAAACAACCTGCTTTTTGTGAGGTTCAGCACCCCGTTTTTTGTGAGGTTCGCACCCCATTTCCTCCCCATTGGTTATGTTCATATAAGGTCCAGGGCAGTCCACTGAAGGACGGGGCAGGAACAGGCCCGCTGCCTGGCTCTGTCTTTGATTTCCCCTCATCTCCCTGGCTTCTAGGGATATTGAGGGAGAGAGAGAGGGACCAGTGTCTCCACCTACCCTAGGAGGCTTTTGTCGGGAAAAGATGGCAGAGGGCCGATGAGAGTTTTCGGAACAACCATGGCGCTGGTACCGTCAACTTGAGTGTCCAATCATTTTTCAGAGCAGCCCTGAAATTCCTGGTAATACAGTATTTGAGAGCCACTTCAAGAGGTGACTACAGTGCCATTGTTTTAGATTTGAATCGGGGCTGTGGATTGTCCCCGTGCTGGTTTCCTGGTTTGGATGTTGTACTTTAGTGATGCAAGATGTTATCGTGGGGGAAGTGAGGTGAAGGATAGTTGGGCCCTCTCTGCGCTGTTTTTGCAACTTCCTGTGTGTCTATAATTATTCCAAAATACAAAGGTTTTTTAAATGCCATTGTTTAAGAAGCCAGGGAACTGTAGCTACTTCTCCAGCCGCGCTGTGTGTTTCTCTGTGCTATGAGCTCATAACCAGCAGACCTCTATGATGGACTTGTTGTCAGTCTCAGGGCAGAGCTGACCTCTTTCAGAGGCTGGCATCAGTCCCCCTTTTCCCTAGACGGGGGGTTCTCCTCTCTGCACTGGAGCCGGGACGTTGTAAAACGGCTTCCTCGGGCGCGGCCAGGAGGCTGCAGCACCTTCGCCTAGATCTCAGGCACGTTCAGCCCTGAGACTCCCTTCCCCTGCCCCACGCAGAGCCTGCTGCCCCTCCCACCCCCAGGTTCTTGAGAATCTGCCCTACAGTCCCCTGTGGGGCACCTGACATATGCTGTTTCATTCATTTCTCTCAACCCCAAGGAAGGAGTTTGTGAAGTGTGGGTGTCTGTGGGAGTCCCAGGAGGTGGGACCATGGGGACTGGTGTGAAATAGATCTTCTACAGACCAGCCCAGAACATTCTCTTCCCGGGGCCACTGCAGTCGGACCATAATGCACAGGGTGGTGTTACAGTAAGTGTTCTGGGGCCGGAGTCGAGAGCCTCATGGTAAATATGGAAACAAAATTCTCAGGCAGCAGTAAAACCGCCTGCCGTCCTTCTCCGTGCTTCAAGCACAAGGGGCTGTCATCTTCTGTGGGTTCTGAGAATCCTGTGAAATATTCCTAGCTCTGGGGCCAGGCTGCAGGAGGTGTACTTACAGACCTCGCCTTACAGACTTAACTACCCAAGACTCTGGATCCTAATTTATTTATCTCCCCAAAGCCTGGCATTTGGAGGTGGACCTCTTCAGGGGCAGCAAAACACAAGGGCACATTATGACACCAATAATGAAATCCCTAAACCTGCAGCACAGAGATTCCACGTGGATTAGATCTGGCTAGAACGCCTTTGAATTAGAGGCGATTTGTCACAGGCCTTTCTGGATTAGGCCCCCAGGGGTCGAGAAGATGAGCCTAGGAATTCCGAAGCGGGACTGTGGGTGTTGGGGGGTGTGGGGGGTTGGGCGGGCAGGGTTCGGGAGGCGCTGTGTCACCTTCCGGTGTCCCTTCTCTCCCTGCACTTCAGAGTCTGCTATTGCTTCAGAAAACCTGACACGCCAAATTCCCGAGGCTTCGTCCCCTGTTGTCCTGAGGGGCCAGGATGACTTTCTCCCCAAAGGAACATTGGGGTCCCTCCCAGCAGCCCCACCTTCTCCCCTGGAGCCTGTTTCCCTGTCTTTGTCTTCTCTCTGTCCTTTGATCAGCTGATAACGAGGATCCTCCCTCCAGCCCAGCCTGTAGTCTGTGTGATTCCTTCCCCACAGATGGCCAGGCAGCTTTCACAGGCTGTGGTTCTGAATTTTGGCCTCCAGTCTGAGCTTTGTTCTCACGTAGTGTGGCTGCTTTAGGGACTAAGATGGGTGCTGTAATTTTCCCCCTGAGAGGCTCCTGTCTTAGACCCTAAGCTCCCTGAGCACAGGGAGGGCAGAACCTCCCGATAGGAGCTAAGACACACCCTCTCTGGGTCTTGACAGAGGGAGGTGACCCCAGCGCTTCATCAGGGAGCAGCACGACCCTGGTCTGGAGCTTGTCCTGGGTGCTCCCGAGGCCTTGCCTTTTTCTGAGGATCTATCACGTGCCAGGCAGAATGCTAGACCTGTTAAGTGCCTTCTTTCCTTTGACCCACTTGATGTACTACCAGGCCAGAACTACTGCTCCTGTTTTACACGTAAGGAAATCAAGGCACAGAGAGGTGAAGTAAGTAGTCTGGGGTCACACAGCAACTGTCAGCATTTACCCAGGCTGTAACTTTCATGCTGAACAGCCTCCCACATGGGTAGGCACATGCATCTCAGGCTGGTGAGCACGTGAGTAGCCTTGATGCTGGAATATGGTCAATTGAAGAGCCCAGCCGGCAAGAACATCCTGACTTCTCCATGGTTAAGGTCATCCTCGCCAGTGATGTTCTTCAAGGGACAGTTTCATCCTGCTCAGTGACTGCAAAGCCTATCACATGAATGATGGTGAGAAGCCCCTTTGCTAGGGGCTCAGATCTGCCTCCACTCGCTTAGACCTGTTTTTGCAGCAGCAGACTGTTCTATTAAAGTCAAAGCAATACCCATAAAGGGAGGGTTGTTTTCCCCTTCTGCCCCTCCGGCGCCCTGGTGTCCTTCCAAAGCGGCGCCTGAGTTCCTAGTTGCTCGAAACAGCCAGCTTGGGAAGGGAAGCTCCCCGGCCCCTCCCTGGAGGGGCCTGATTCACAGCAGCTGGGGGGTGGGGGTGCGGATGGGGGGAGGAGGGAGCCCTCTGCACCTGCCTCTGCCTTTGGCCGCATCCTGGGAAGATTTCCGGCCCCACCCAAGTTGCTCGATGACTCAAGGCTACACTCAGCCCAGTTAGGGGCACGGACCAGGGGCTGTTTCCGCTGTGGGCTCCCAGCACCATGGGACAGCCTAGGAGCCTGAGGACAGGTGGCCTCAAGTGTGTGCCTCTAGCTCAAATCTGTCTGTTTCCGGCATCAGTCCTCTCCTTTTCCAATGTGTGTCCTACCTCACCAGCTCACCTCAGGCTGGGGTCCGCCTCAGGGAGATTGCCAGGAGCTTTCTCTCGCTCCCTCCTGATGCACCCACCTGGCTCTGGCCCACCCCTGAGCTGGGATGGGGAAACGGCGTCAGGAGTCTTTCCCCCACTGATGCAGGCAGTGCCCCATCCCTGCCCTCCCCCGCCGCTGTGTTATATGTCTATCTTAACTTCCAGTAATTCCTGCCAGAAATTACTGCTGAGGGCTCAGCTCCAAGTAAGCTGGCAGGAGTGGGCTGTCGGTCTGCACGGAGGCCAGTAAAGTCATCTTCTGCGCTCAAAGTCATCAAAAGTGCGCGCGTGTGTGTGTGTGTGTGTGTGTGTGTGTGGAGAGACGGGGGAAGGGTGGAGTGTAATAAACTCAGTAGAGACCATTCCCATGGAATATCCCCTCTCTTCTCCCAAATGTGCACCTTCAGGACTTTTACAGAGAACAAGACCAGATTGTCCCCCACCCAGGATGCACAGGGAAGAGCTAAGAGACTGAACAAGTTGTCAGGCTCAGTCCTGTGGCAGAGGGTAGGTCTTTGGCGAACAGTGGAATCAGAATTCAGGTCGTGCTGGCCCTGGAAATGCCCAGATGGGCATCTCTCTACTGGTGAGTTAGGCTACAGAAGGGCCAGGGCCTTCCTGGTTTGTCCTGACCCTCTATCTCACTGCCCTGTGCTGGAACCATATCGAAGCCTCCACCAGGTCCTCTCCCTGACCCTTTCCTTCCCACCGCCGTGCCTTTGCTCATGCTGTCCCCTCCCTCAGATGTCCTTCCTCTCCGATGTTTCCTCCTTATCCGTGCCTCAGGTCCCAGCCACAGGCCACCTCCTCCTCCAGGCAGGCTCCCACATTGCTCAGGGAATGAGCAGATCTAAATGGGAAACGGACAGGGGACCAATCAGACACCACAGACCTGGAGAGCCGTGGTGCACACGGACAACTAACTGTCTATTGTTTTGTCTAAGGAAGTAATGAGCCCAGCAGAAAAAAACTACAGTCCCAGGCTCCCCTGCAGCTGGGGAAGCCGTGTGTCCCACTTCTCACCAGTAAGATGGAGACAAAAGCTTGGGTGGGGCTTTGGGGGAGACTGTTTAAATGGGAACAGAATCACAGTGTGCAACCCTAATGATCATAGTCATATACTAGGGATGGATGTGGGGAAGGGCTGGACGGAGCCTGGGCCCCTGAGGGCTCTGGGAAGCAGCCCTGCCCATCCTGGACTCGTTTTGTGGGGCAGATCCACATTTTATGAGGCCTGAGGGTTTTGCAGTGTAGGAGACCTTCTCTGAGAAAAAGAATACAAAATAAAGTGGCTGGAACTTGGGAGAGGTCTGGAGGTTTAACTGTTCCTCTGCAGGATTCCCGTTTCTGCACTTCTCTAACATGGAAAAGCCCATGTTAAGCCCAGTGCCCAGAGTCCTGTTATTCAGAGCCGAACGTGATTCCGAGCCAACGCCCCACTGCCTTGTCAGGAGTGTCCACCAAGTGCCCACTGTCCTGTCAGCTTAGATCCAAGTCCTAAACCTGCTGTAGGTGACCAGTACCTGAGAAGCATTTACAGCCCTGTTGTGGGTTGAATTGTGTCCCCCCGCTACAATTCACGTATTGAAGTTCTAACCCCAGTACCTCGGAATATGACCTGTTTGGAGTCAAAGTCTTTAGAAAGGTAATCAGTCTAAAGTGAGGTCCTGAGGCTGTCCAAACTCAGTATAACCGGTGTCCTTATAAAAGGGGGAAATGTGGACAGAGAGACTGGCATAGAGGGAGGATAATGTGAAGAGCCACAGAGAGAAGGTGGTCAACTGTAGAGGCTTCAGGGAAAACCAGCCCTGCCAGCACCTTGATCTTGGACTTCCAGTCTCCAGAATTGTGAGAAGATAAATTTCTGTTGTTTAAGCCACCCAGTTTGTGGCGTTGTGTTACCACAGCCCTGACAGACTAATACAGGCCTGAGACCCAGGTCCCACCCAGAGTCTGACTGAGTGGTCTTGGGGGAGCTCAGATCTGAGAATGTTTTAAAAGCCCCTGAGGTGATCTAATTTGCGACTTAGAGGATTTAAGAAAGATTCAGAGGGTAGGTTAAGTTCAAATGGGCCTTGACGAATGAATAGGAGTCCAGTGGACAAAGAAGCAGGGAAGGTGTTCAGGCGGGGTAACCAGCCCAAGTGTGATGGAGTTAAAGTGCAAGACCGGGTCGCGGGCACTAGGCAGGAGACCGGAGGAGAGGGCAAAAGGGTAGTCTGCACGGGGTTAGTAGGGTCTCACGGAGCACGTGGGGAGATTTACAGGGCAGCAGGTAGTAGTGAAGTCTGCAGACCGAGGCCTGCTGCCATCAGAGCTGCTCTTAGAAAGGCAATGCTCACTGCTTTCTCTCTGGAGTCTGAGTTATCAGGTGTGTACTGCGTCCGCTCCAGTGTAGCACTGCCCTTCAACAGGCCTGGTCCTGAGCTTGGTGACAGTGCCATCCACAAGCTGAGCACCTTGGAAGGTGACGCCAGTGAATAATCACGAGCTGGAATCAGCTGCCTTTCCTTGAATGAACCTAGTGGACTTTCTCTTGCTTTCCTATTGCTGAATGCCCTTTCCCCCTTGCCCTGAGGGCAAACTCCTACAGCACCCTCACCACCCAGCTCTCATCACCTCCTCTGGACAGCTACCCGTCTTCCCCTGGAGGCTGCCGCTATCACATCACCCGCTCTGGCACTTTCCATGCTGCGTTACTATGGTTTGTTTATACGCCCCTCCTCACTGGTCTGTGGATCCCTGCAGAATAACGTCTCTTCTCTCGCATTCATTCAAAAATGTTAATTGAGCAACTACTGTCTGCCAGACACCGCATCCTGTAGCGGTGAGCATAACTGGTGCTCTCAGACACTGACTGAATTGATGGAGCAGGAAAAAAGACATGTGAGGGAATTGAAACTAAAGGAACAATTTTGCATCATGGCACCTTGCAAATATGTGTGGATTTGGGTGGCCAGGGGTCTGTTTGTATTGCGGGAATTCAGTTAACCACTTAAAACTCTCCAAGCTAGTTCCCCATTTATAAAGTGAGAACGGGAACCAGCTATGGATGCAGATCTCTTCAAGGAAAATCCACTAAATTAACTATATTCTATCAGCATTTAAGTTCCTTCCCTGGGGCAAGTGGGACAGGAACCTGGCACTTGGTTGGTCATTTATCTTGTTGTATCTCGGGCCCTGGGACAGCCTGGCTGGCTCCTTCTACCTCTAGGTTTCTGGCGCTGGTAGAATGTGGACATGTGGAATCTCAGGTCACACCTGCCCTTGTTGTAACTGGGCATCCCAACCTTCCCCACTGATGCCTTTACTCTTTCCCACAACTTAGTGGGTTAAAGTTCAACTTCTCCCCTGCAGCCCTGATACGTTGGCTACAGCAGCCAGTGCGTTAAAAGGATAGAGAAGGAGAAAGAAAAGCCAGAGGCCTGGCTGGCAGAGACCAAGAGAGGCAGGCAGTTTTGGCACCCTCAGCAAGGAATCCACTCTTTAGGGCGTGTCTTATTAACGTCCCCCAGGACTTAAGTCCTGAGCTGGTCTCTGCTCAGGTCCTGGAGACCCAGGGATGCAGACGACAGCTTTGCAGAGGGACCAGCGCAGGAGGGAAAGGCTCAGCCTTCTTCTGAAAGAAAACCAAGTGTTCTCAGAGGAATTCAAGAAATGATAAATGCCTCCTTGGCATAAAGCCTGTTGCAAAGGGGAGTGGTTGCTTGAGCAAAAAATTCACAATTAATAGATATTTCTTTGAACCCAGCCCTTAAGTTACAGCAACAAGCTTTCATTAAAGATCATGTTGACCCTAACATTTGGCATTTGCTTACTCGGGCCAGCCCAGAGCCACCAGGCTGCTGGACACTGAGGCAGCCCAAGCAGCCCACTCTGTATCTGTAATGGTCCTCTCCCCAGGGTGCAGAGACAGCAGCGCTTAGAGACCCATTAAATGCAATTCTAAATATTTCCGCAACTTGAAGCAGAGAGGTGCCTCCAGCTGCTTCATGCCTCGACTACCAAAAAGTCATGCACGAAAGACTCTAATGCGCTACTTTTGTGGCGGGATGAGCTACTGTTACATGTCAGTAAGCAAGGACTCACAAAGTTGGGAGAGAGAGTTAGAGGAGAGGGTGGGGTGACGGGGTCCAGGCCTGCCGCCTGTGGGAACCAGCAGGGAATCCTTGGAAAATGGTAATTTAGGTGCTCCAGCCCGGCTGAATGCAGCAAGTGGGGACCACTGTGTGGAGGACAAGGGGGCCATTGTAAGGCCTGCTCTGCAGACCCACCTGGACCCTTCACTGACCCCTGCAGATCACTGCGTGGAAGCCCCAGTGTCTTCAAGGGCTGCTTCCTGGAGGGAGAAGGTGGAGAACTGGGACACACTGAAGGGCAACCCTTACCTTCCTCACTCCTCCTGGCGGCCAGGTTGGGGCAGACTATTAGCAGTCTCGGAAACTCTGAGCAAACGCTTGCTGTGGACCTGTTTAGACCTGGGCCCCGGGCAGGGCCGCCCACAAGGGGTGGCCATCTAGTCGGAGAGCCGGGCCGGCCGAGCCTCGGCAGGTGCAGCGGGGGAGCAGAGGCCGCTTGTGGCCCTTCCATCCTCTCCTCCTCCCGCCAAACCTGTCACTTAAATCACGGTTCAAGCCTGCGCCTCGCCTGGAGCCTCTCCTGGGCTCCCCGCTCCTGAATCCTGGGCCTCTCCAACTTTCATCCTCACCTCCTCCCAGAGCTCCTGACGGCCCGGCAATTCTCCGCCCTTCCCGCGCTTCTCCCGTCCTTGGGTCCTCGACCGCCCTGGCATTTGGCCGCGGCATCTTCTCTGCCTGAAAACCCGCCCACGCCCTCGGTCCACCTCAACCTCCAAGCCCCCAAGTCAAGGTCATCTCTCCGTGTCCCACTCTGCCCCGACCTCTGCAGCTGTGCTCTCCACCCCTCCCCTCTCCTCCACGGCCCTGGCGAGTCCTGCACTGACTAATTATCCCAGGCAGCTTTCCACACTAGCGCTTCAGATCCCTCTGTCCCACTTAATATTGACCCCCAAAGGGCAGTGGCCATATAAAATAAGCCCCTGGTTCTCAATCTGACTGCACATTGGAACCCCCAGGGCGCTTTAAAAGAACACTGATGCCTGGGGTCCCATGCCCAGAGATTCTGACATAATTGGTTTCCGTGCAGCCAAGGGGGGGGCAGTTGTTTTAAACTTCATTTTTTTAAATTGAAGTACAGCTGAGGTACAATATTATATAAGTTACAGGTGTACAACATAGTGATTCAAAATTTTTAAAGGTTGTACTCCATTTATAGTTATTATAAAATACTGGCTGTATTCCCCGTGTTGGACAACATATCCTTGTAGCTTATTTATTTTATATGTAGTAGTCTGTACCTTTCACTCCCTGACCCTTGTGCTGCCCCTCCCCCCCTTCCCTCTCCCCACCGGTAACCACTAGTTTGTTCCCTGTATCTGTGAGTCTGCTGCTTTTTTGTTTTATTCACTCGTTGGTTGTATATTTAGATTCCGCATACAATGATATCCTCCAGGGTTTGTCTTTCTCTGTCTGAATAACTTCACTCAGCATGAGGCCAAGAGGGGGGTTTTTAAGAGCTTGGCAGGTGATTCTAAATGCAGGCACGTTCTGAGAGCATCTTTTTATTCTCAGTGGTATCCTGCACCTCAGGTATTCGTTGAGTTGAACAGAATCATTGAAACTTGGGGATAGAGGTGGTGAACAGGCTATAGACCAGTACAGACCAGTGGAACTATAGGAGCCACATATGTAATTTCCAATTTTTAGTAACCATGTATAAGAAAGTAAAAAGAAACAGTGAAATTAATGTTTATATCTTTTATTTAATGCATGCATGTAAATTGTATCATTTTTTGGGGGTGGGGTGGTACGCGGGCCTCTCACTGTTGTGGCCTCTCCCGTTGCGGAGCACAGGCTCCGGACGCGCAGGCTCAGCGGCCACGGCTCACGGGCCCAGCCGCTCCGCGGCATGTGGGATCTTCCCGGACCGGGGCACGAACCCGTGTCCCCTGCATCGGCAGGCGGACTCTCAACCACTGCGCCACCAGGGAAGCCTCAACAAATTGTATCATTTTAATATATAATCAATACAAAATTATTAATGAGGTATTGTACTTTTTTTATATTAGCTCTTCAGAATCTGGTGTGTATTTCACACTTACGGTTCATCTCCATTTGGATGAGCCACATTTCAGGGGCTCAATAGCCACGTGCAGCTAGCGGCTGCTGTATTGGACGGGGCAGTTATAGGCCAGAGACCAATAGACTCACGATGTCCCTGTGCGGAGCTGGCCTGGAGAGCACATGCACACCGCCGTCCTGGAAGAAGGAGAGGTGGCTTCTGTAGCTGGAGGGGAGAGATCTAACACTCTTAGCCCCAAACACCCGCTCCCTCCCTTTCCAGTTACATCACAGCACCTTCTTATCTTGCCTCACTCCCTGCTCCTCCCACCACCCCGCCCCATCTGGGTCCCATATCCAAAACAAATTTCCTCCCACCCTCAGCCTCCTGTGGGCCAGCTTTCCAACACCCAGCTGTGGACCTGCTGTGTTTCCTGTCCTGGTTGCTCTTTGGAGAGCTGGCTGCCTGTCCCTGCGGGAGGGGAAGTGTGGGAGTGCACCTGGCTCAGAGGTTGGGGAGAGGTCCGGGAGAGTGTGGAGTGCGTTCACTTTCTCCCTCACTCTCCTTTGCTTTCTCTTGTTCTCTCTGCAGGTCAAATGCTAAGCCACTGGCCACCCCTCCCCGCCCAGGCCCTACGGCCCTTCCCAACCCTTAAGAAACTCTAAACTGAGCGGCTCTCCAGGTGAGAGTCACTTGGCTATTTGCCAACCTCCCCAGGGGCAACCGTGGTGGGCACATTTTGATGTTAAAATGTGCAGAGCTGGCAAGAACAAGACTATTATGAGGCCTTCCCCCAGCATCCCAGTCACCAGCCACATGACTTGGTCCTTTGATGTCACACTGGGGGCTTCAGCCCAGCTCTCTGCGACGACTAGTATAGTATTTCTGCAAATGCTTTCCCACTGGCACATACTATCATTGTGCTCTCAGTGATTATCTTTTATTTCCAAAGGCAATTAATCTTCTTTGCCATCTTTTTTTTTTTTCCCTTGCGTGTGGCCAGTTCCCAGCCTTTGTTGCTCTCTCGAATCTGTGAATTGTTTGGGAGCATGTAGTGCATTGGCTTTTATGCTCTAAGTTTCTGCTGAAAGCTGAGATGGCGCGGATGTGTAATGAGGAATACATTTTTTTTTAAAGTGCTGTAATTCTTAGGCATGTAGCAAGCGGTCTCACATGAAAACTTGGAGAGACTGACTGTAGATGACCCAATTTCATGGCATTATAAAGTGCTTCAACATGACTGGTTCTGCAGCTCAATCACCAAAGATTTACTGAGGGGCAGCTCTGCCCAGGGCACGAGATTGGTTCCTGGGAGGTGCTACAGGGACCGACAACACAGGTCCTCCCTGTTTAATCTAGGATATAAGACATAGGGTGCAGGTAGGTAGAGGGAATAAAGGTGACAAGGTCGTGTCTGTTAAGTGGAAGTTCAGAAAAGCAATGTGACACACCTAAATGCTGCTGTGGGTGTCCAGGAAGGGGTGGGGTGATCAGAAATGATCCCAGAGGAAGTGGGTGCTTCGGCTGAACAAAAGGGATAGGCTTGTCATAGTATGGCAGCCAGGGGGGACATCCAGTAACTCTGGCAAGAGGCTCTGTACAAGTCCAGAGGGGAGCGGCAGGCTTTCTCCACCTCATGGCAAAGGTGGTGATTCTAGGAGTCAAGACCATTAGGTTCTCTCTCCAGCTCTGCTGCTGACATCCTCTGATGACTCTGGCCGGTCCCATAACCACCTCAGGACTCCTCCTAGGACCGACAGTACTTGTCACCTTGATGTGCTGTTCAAGAAAGATCAGAGGTTGACCGTTTGTCCGTCATCCATCCATCCTTCCACACATCCATCCATCCACGCATCCATTCATCCATCCATCTACACATCCGTCTATCCATAAAAACGTACAGCCATTCATTCAGACACCTATCCATCCACCTACCTATCTACCCACCCATCCACCTGTGAAGTCATCCACTTATCTGTAAACCAACCGATCCATCCATCTACCCATCCATCCACCCCTTACCCATCCACCCATCCATTTATCCATCCCTCCAGCAAAGCAGCTGTGCACTTGTTCATACATCCAGTCCTCGTTTTCTAAGGACCTACTCTGTGACCGTCACATACTAAGTGCTGAGAAATGCAGAGGAAAAAAAGCATGGTTCTTGCCATCCAGACAAGTCCAGGTTGGCAATGATACATACACAAGTATTTATACTCAAATGACAAAGTTGCTGCCATAAGACAGCAGTAAGTAAAGGCTGCCAGATTAGAGGGAAAAGAGAGCCCTGAGCAAGTGCTAACAGTGTGGGACTCACCTCCACCTGAGCACTGACCTTACGGGATCAAGATGATCCGTGCATCTTCTCCGTTAGACTCAAAGCTCTTGAACAGGGACCATATTTTCAGTACCGCCCTTAAACCCAGGCAAGAGGGATCCCTGTTCCAGTGCCCCCGTTTCAGGGCCCTGCTCTGACCCTCCCTCCTTCAACCATACCCCCCTCCACAGGGGGGAGGAGTCTCTGGGACCAGGGGGACAAGCCCACCTGGAGCCCGTGCCTCCTCCCCCTCTTTTCGGTCATGCCACAGGTAGCCAGTCCCAAACGGACACGAGGAGGCCTCTTCCCTGTGTGGACCCTCCCGAGAGGGGATCGTGTCACTGATGTGTGCATCCCTGAGCCCGTGGTCCAATGGCAGCATTTGTGGGATCTGAATAGAACTTGGACGTGCAGGCTGGGTTGACCTCCCGTGTGCCCGCAAGGCTCTTAACAGTGTGGGATAGAGTCAGGATGGCACAGGCTACAGACCAGAGACAGGAGTCTTCTCTTCCCAAGTCATCAATTCCAGCACAGAGCCCCAAGGTGTCCGAGAATTCTACATGGGAACACAGACCTCCCAGTTGCTCTGAAATTCTATTTGTCAAGGAAGGAAGAGAGACATATTTTAATTACCGATTTTTACAAGAATAACATTTAGGGACTTCCCTGGAGGTCCAGTGGTTAAGACTCAGTGCTTCCACTGCAGGGGGCGTGGTTTTGATCCCTGGTCAGGGAACTAAGATCCCCACATGCCGAGCCAGCGCGGCCAAAAAGAAAAAGAAAAAAAAAAAGAATAACCTTTAAATATTTAGACCTATGCGATGTGGGTCTCCTTCAGTGTCTTGCCCAGGTCCTGTAAATGTTAGGGATAGGACCCCACGCCCTGTCTGTGGCTGCATTGAAAGTTCCTGAGCACACATGACAAAATGTAGTGCATGATTCTGGACTTGATTCTGAGCTAGAGGAAAAAGTGCTGTAAGAGACATAATTGGAACAATGGACAAAATTGGACCATGGACTGTAGATTAAAATATGATATCAATGCTACATTCCTGAATTTGAGAACAGTGCTGTGGTCGCCTAAGAGAATATCCTTGTTCTTAGAAAGTACAAGTGGCAGTACGAGGGGTAGAGGGACTGATGCCTGCGACCTTGCTCAAGTTGTTCAGAGGAAACAAAAAGACACTGATAACAAAATGAGAACAGAATGTTAAAAACCTATGAAGGTGGGGAAAGGGTATATGGAGGCTCTCTGCATTCTTGGAACTTTCTATCAATTGTAAGCTTGAAATCATTTCAAAATTAAAAGTTTAAAAACAAAACGGCACAATGGCTTGGGCAGAGTAGGGATTTAGTAAGTGTTGGCTGGAGTGACATTTTGAGGCCAAAGAGAAGAGTTCTGTGACTTTCTAGAGGGTGTGGATTATAAAGCCCCTCCCCCATTCCCCTGCTGAGCTTGTCTCTGTGGGGCTTCCCAGAACCAAGACGCTGCACACGTGGGTGGCCGTGTGTCCCATGAGTTTGGATTGCCTCTGCCTTACACAGAAAGACCTCAACTAGCACGGCCTTCAGAGGAGGAGGAGAGTTTTAATGTTACCTGTTACTGAAAAAAGTCACTTCTCATTTGAATTGGACCAGCATGTGTAGCATTTTGTACGATAAAACCACTTTTCCCTTGAAAGTAAGTTTTCCCCTGGAGAGCTAGTGATTCGTACCTGTGCTCCCTGATGCACAGCAGGCCTGGAAGGGCTACAGAGATGGTGCCGTTCTCAGGAAGGGGAGCTGGAGCCCCCCCGTCTCCGCCTGCACAAGCCGCACAGCGCGTGGGCCCAGCGGATGTGGGTTTTCCCTCTCCCCCCTGGAACCCAGGGCTCTCTTCCTGCTATCACTTCCACCAGTGTTGTTGCTGACCTGAGGCCAGGCCCCCCCGGCCCAGTGTTGATTCCATATTCCTCTGGGTCACGCTGTCCGTGTTGCCCCTGGCACCACGATCCCTGGCTACCCAAACAGTTGGAGGAGACACTTGGAGGGCTGCTTCCACACTTGGCTCTCCCCACGGAAAATGCCGGCTGCTTCGTACCACCAAGCGGGCTGGCTGCCTGCCGGGTCTCCCCGCAGCACCTCCTTGCCCAGGGCGCCCCCCATTTTGGGAACTGATCCTTCACCTTTGCTTTCTCCGAGGCTGCAGTGCCAGTGGGCGTCCGACCTCTCCTCCTCCAGGCCTGTAAGTCGAGTCTAAGGGCAGGAACCATGCAGAGAGTCGATGTGACCAGCTCCTGGAGACCCACCTGGCCACCCTCAGCTTGTGAAAAGCCAGGGCCAGGATAACCAAACAGACCTTTTAGAGCCTTGGACAGGATTCTGTTTATAAAGACGGGGGACTTTTTCCAGCCTCCACCAAGACCTTCTGGACACTGACCTCCACAGTGCCCGTATCTCTCACCACTCTGCCCAAGAGCCTCCCCTCTGCATGCACAACACCCACACGCAGTAGGCACCCCACAAACAGCTGTTGAGAACATGCCTCCCCTCCAGCTGGGATGGATGCTTTCTACTCCTCCAAACCCCAAGGCTCCTTCAGAGTCCAGGTCCGGCCCTCCTCCCCTGTGAAAATGTCTTGAAGTTCTTCCCCCAGGAACTGCTCCCTGTTTTGACACCTAGAAGCAGATGTCTGAACCCCTGGTCTGCAGCACATACTTTTCCTCGTTCATTATTTTCAGCAAACGTGTGGTTGGCTCGTAATTACCAGAGCAACAAAGTGCAAGTTTTCCTGGTTCCCGCTCTCAGAGAAGAGTCCCCACAGCGTGGTTAGAGTGATGCTTAATGTAATGTGTTAGTTCGGTTGGGCCACAGCGTCCAGGTATGTGGTCAAACATTATTCTAGATGTTTCTATGAGAGCGATTTTTTTTAAATGAGATTCACATTTAGATTGATGGACTTTGTGTAAAGCGGATTGCCCTCCACAACATAAGTTGGTCTCATCCAATCAGTTGAAGGCCTGAATAGAGCAATGATTGAGCTCCCCAGTGCAAGAGGGATTCTGCCAGCAGACGGCCTTCAGATTTGAATTGCAATGTTGGCTCAACCCGGGTCTCCAGGCTGAGGGCCCACTGTGCAGATTTTAGACTTGCCAGTTTCTATAGCTGTGTGAACCAATTCCTTAAAATAAAACTCTCTCTCTCTCTCTCTACACACACACACACACACACACACACACACACACACACACACACACACACACACACACACGGACACACACATCTTATTGTTTCTCTGGAGAACCCCAATATGGTGAGGGAGCCAGGTCAACCAACAGAAGTGCTACAATGTGAAAAGTAGGGGAAGTACAAAGTGCCTTCAGAGCAGAGGACCCTCTAACCAAGCTGGGGGTCAGGGACAGCTTCATAGAGGAGGGACCCCAAGCCAAGTCCAGAAGGACACCTTGCCATCTTGCCTAGGTACGAGCTGCTTCCAGGAAGAGAGTTTCTTTGCTCCCCTGAGGGCCCTGCATGGAGCCCCATAATGCCCATGGTCATATTTATTGACAGTTGATCACTTCTCTAGCCAAGTTATTTAGCCCATGTTATTTCCTACTCTGCTCTAGACAGACATGGAAGGCAGCCAGCCTGCCTGTGGTCATCATTTGAATCTACTTAGTGAGGCTTCTCCTCACTGTGCAAAGGGAATCAGGAATGGCTTTGCAAGCCTCCGTGGGCTTCCTCACCAGCACCCTCAGGGAGAAGTCAAGGAACGTCAAGAAGACCATTCATCCACATGTGTCATCCTTCTCTCCTTCCCAAGCGCAGCTCTGAGTCTAGGTCTCTCCTCAAGGCTGCTTTGCTTCTCTCTGACCTGAATCAGGCCTGAACAGATGGGCTCAAGTGACGTCATGAAGTCAAGATCTGCTCGTTCTCCGAACTTAAATCCCCAGAGCTGACCTGGTTCTGGTCTCTTCCAAGATATGAATCTTCAGTCTTTCCTTCAGTTCTGTTAGCAACTCCATCCTTCCAGATAATCCCGTAAATCAACTGGAGCTGGTTTCTGTTGCTTGCAACCAAGGAATTTTATCAACTTTTCTTTGTGGACAGGGACACAAAGGTGGTGAGGATGGGATGACACAGGGACAGGGGAGCCTCTTGTGTATTGAATATTCCTCCAGGCCAGGAAATGTGGCGAAGCCTTGTATTCCATGGATTTGAATGTGCACATTCCCCCAACACATGCACATTTTAACATGAAAATAATCGGCATGATTCGATCCCAGCTGTCAGTCACAGAGCCAGCTGGAGGTGCGTGAATATCACTCCTTGCAGGGTCAGCAGCTTAGACAGAAATCCCAGAGATAACGACGAGCAGTCTTTCAGGAAAAGCTGCCTTCTACCGGAATGAGGACTCTAAGAGATGCTGTGTCCCCAGCAGGCACAGATGGTAATGCTGTGTGCAGAAACATGGATGGACAACTCTTGATTTAAAAGATAATTGGGAAGCATAGGACTCTGAATGAGGAGGGTCAGGGCTTTTTTGGCCAATTCAACTCTCTTAAATTTCTCATTTCATCAAGAACGCAGTAGAGTGGTACGCGATTTAAAAAATTCTCTGTCCATATAAGTCCAAGAGAGTTCTCTTAATAAGTATAAAATAAATATTCTAAACCAGGGATGGGCAACATTTTTCAGGAAAGGGCCAGACAGTAAATATTTTAGGCTTTGTGGGCCAGACAGTCTCTGTCACAACTATTCTGCCGTTGTAACACAAAAGCTGCCACAGACATGTAAACGAATGCGCAAACTGTGTCCCTACATAGGTAGCAATATCCTGTAATATTTATTTATGGATACTGAAATCTGAATTTCAAAGAACTGTTGTGTTTTTTTAGAACCATTTACAAATATAAAAGCCATTCTTAGCTCATGGGCCATACAAACATAGATGGCAGGTTGAGAGGTTGCCAGCCCCTGTCCTAAGTGATGGGAAAGCGTTGTGTCATGGTCCAAATGACAGTGTTCTTCCTTAGCTCACTGATGGTTCAGTAATGATGTACCTTAGAATCAACGATATAAACTTTACAGCAATCCTATGAAGTAGGTGACATTCCCGGATGGTGACAACAAGCCATAGAGAGGTTTCATTGCTCAAGCTCAAGCAGAGGGTAAGTGGCTGAGTTGAGGTTCAACCCTCGGTCTGGTTAACAAAAAAAAAAAGAAAAGAAAAAAAAAAAAAGATGCCTCTTTAAGGATGGCAAGTCAGATGTTATCACTGACACGATGTCTACAGGTAAAATCTGGAATGGATCTAGTGACTCTAGCTGCCTTTTGTTCGAATCTGCCTCACCCATACAGCAGATTATAGGAATTTGGGTCTAGATTTTGGGTCACCATAGCATGAATGGCCAGGTGAGTCATTTTTCTAACTGAAAGCTGCTGGTGTGGGTACCATGACTGACACCTGTTTTGGAGTGTGAAAATGTTCCTAAGATTTATCAGACTCACTGTGCTCTCTACCTCTTGATATTAAGAAATGCATTTTTCTGCCGAGAAAAAAGTGCAGGTAAAGAGAATAGAATTAAGACTAGCTTATAATATGTGTAATTGGCCTCAGCCGCCTCCCTGGTCTGATCACACACTCCTCTTTCCGTAACACTGGCAGGGAATCCGCTGCCCCGGTTAGGTCCCCTGGAGGCCTGGAGGAGCGGAGGTGTGGACCGAGCCAGCCCCGTGGTGGATGGAGCAGGGGCTGGCACGGCCCGATGGCCCCAGAGCCACAGAAGACATTAGCAAGCATTCTGCTTCATTCTTCCAGGCGCCGCGCTCCTGGACCAGCCGTCAAATGAATTCTGCAAATGGGCTTCCAAAATCAATAGTCTGCAAAAATCTATCCGGCCTGCAAACTCTTCCTTGGTCGCCTTCACATTCATCAATGCCTCTCTCTCTCTCCGCATGCGCACCTCCCTCCGCTTCACCCCAGCCCCCAGCGCTGCTCGGCGGGCAGGACAGGCCCGGGGGGCGGGGTCTGGCAGGTCACTTCACAGCTGCGAACATGGGGACCTGCGAAATGATTCCAGAAGCGAGTGGCAAAAAAGATTGACCCGGTGCCTCTCGTTGGCAATAGCTCCAGGTATGCTTATTTCCTTGGCTGCCCTAATGGAGACCCTGCCTTCCCCTCTTCGGATGGGGCCCTGGAGTGTTGAACGTCTACCAATGACTGTCTGGGTCTTGCTTCATATTATTAATAGCTACCATTTACTGAGCAACTTCATGGTTCTCGGAATGCCAGAATCGTTTCTTTCTCTCCCTTTTCCTCATACCGGCCCTCAAAGTATTATCTCTTCACAAATGAGGAAATGGAGGGTCAGGGAGGTAATGAACGTTCCCAAGTCAAAAAGTGGCTTCCTGCCTTAGCTGGGATTCGAACTGGATTCCATCTTCCCTGGAAGCCTGTGCTGATTTCACTTTACAGAAGCAGAGAGTTTGAAAGCCAATCAGAACTGCCGTGTTAAGTCAGAAACTTGGCCTCTGTCATGTTCCTGGGATCATTTCTCATTAGAATAGCCCTCCCCCTCTGTCAAAGACAAATTCAAATCACCAGGTGAGAGCATCCCTCAGCTTACCACGATTTTGGAGCTGCTGTGACATTATCCCATCCTTCATCCTTGATTTCCATGCTGAATTTGTGTGTGCAAACTCCAAGCTTGGTGGACACTTGGGATGGAAGAGAGTTTTTATTATATAGACGGAATGTATTTGTGAACTTACAGGTTCCCTTGAAGGTATTCTAATTCTTCAGGTTGTATGTTAGCCTGAAAATAGTAGTGGGTTGTTGAGAGCAAGCTGCACATTTCTAATCCGGCTGGCGATTGGAACTACCCATGCAGAGAATGCAAAGCATGTTGCATTGTTTATGGGAACCTGAGACACACTTGTGACTACACACTGCTACACGGACCTAACTGCTGGCTAGTATGCTGTGGTTGAGGAGAAGAAATGAAACCAACAGCTCTAGAGACGCGGAGACCCATCCATCCCGCTCCTTACCTCGAGGGAGCCGTAGACGTGCAAGCGCGGCTTTAGAAGGAAACTCCCCTATTTTGTCTTGCCAGTGTGACCTGAAAACAAGTTAAGGAATTCCAACCAACTTTATGTTGGTTTCGCATCCATCTGTGCTACGAGGGGACCTCAGTGGTAAGTTTTCTGATGAAAATGGCTCTGGAACATCCTTAAAAGAATTCCAGAAATTCACAGATACTTTAAAATGTCACATTTCGTAATAATTCAATTAGTCGTTTTAAACTAACTTTTCAAGTTATTAAATCTCAAGCAAAGATTTCAAAACCAATGGCTCCAGCTGTTGGCAGACCCAAGGACACTCGGAGATTAAATGTGGACACGTTGAGACTAGCCCTGGAATGCTTTCTGACAGTGCCTCGTGGGGGAACCAGGACAGGGAGGGTCTGCCCCCCTGCCCCCCACCCAAGGACTGACACCACTTGAAGAGAGGACGGAAGAAACACGACCAGCGAAGCAGGCAGGATCCGCCCAGGGTCAAACAAGGGGACCTAGAGTGCAGGGTTTCAGAGGAGTGAGGGATTGCTGGGATCTGGGTCTTCACGTGGGAGCTGGAGGACGGGGGAGTCAGGACGAGCGTGGAGGGGGACACAGGGAGCGCTTGCGAGGGGTACAGCAAGCAGACAGATTCGGCTGTGGCAGAGTATTTGCCTTAAGAGCAGATCAGGATGTGGATGGGCGTGTGGGTTGGGCTCAGGTTGTGGGGAATTTAAAGCGAAGTGACAGGGTTTGGATTTTTATTCCGGGTGCACTCAGGAGCACGGCTCCAGGGGCCCACCCTGCCCCCACTTGCTCCTCACCCCGGCTTCTCCGTCTTGGTACTGTCATCCACCCAGTTGCTGAGGCCCCAAACCTGGAAGTAGCCTAAATTCCTCTCTTTCAGCCCTCCCCACCCTGCTCACCCTCCTACAGTCCATCAAAAGTCCTGTCATCTCTGTTTTCAAAAGATATTCCAAATCCAACCACTTTTCATCCCCTCTCTGGCTCTCATGCTGGTCCAAGGCTTCATTGTTTCTTGGCTGCACAAATACAGTGGCTCCTTCGCTGGCCCTGACTTCCATCTCCCCAGCTCCTTACCCAGCTTGCAGAGTCCTGTGGGACTGGCCCAGCGAACCCCCTTTCTCCACGTCTATCCCCCCACCCCCGGCCTCCTCCAGCCGGACAGCAACATGCCCCTCTCAAGCCTACCTCAGGGCCTTTGCATTTGCTCTTATCTCTGTGCCTGGATCATTCTTCCCCCAGCTCTTTGTACTGTTCACATTTTCAGTCAGGTCTCTGTTCAAATATCCTGACCCGCAAGAGCCCTTCCTGATTGCACCACCGAGAGTCCCTCCTCCACCAAGAAGTTATTTTCTTCACAGTAGTTGTCACGAGGTGAAATTATATTATTTATTCATTTGTGATCATTCTGTCTCGCTCCCTGGAGCGTAGTTCTGTGGGGGGTTCATTTGCTCTTGTTCATTGTCAGAGACCCACATCCTAGAGGTGGGCCGAACCCCAGGCAGTTCAGGGCTCCTCGGGCCATCTGGTGAACTTCTCAGAACAATGTTTTTAAAAGCATAAAATAAAGCATGTAAGGGACTTCCCTGGTGGTGCAGTGGATAAGAATCTGCCTGCCAGTGCAGGGGACACGGGTTCAATCCCTGGTCCGGGAAGATCCCACATGCTGCGGAGGAACTAAGCCCGTGGGCCACAACTACTGAGCCCGTGCTCTAGAGCCCACGAGCCCCAACTACTGAAGCCCGAGTGCCTAGAGCCCGGGCTCCGCAACAAGAGAAGCCACTGCAATGAGAAACCCACGCATCGCAAGGAAGAGTAGCCCCCGCTCGCCGCAACTAGAGAAAGCCCGTGTGCAGCAACGAAGACCCAACACAGCCAAAAATAAATAAAATTAAATCTTTAAAAACAAAATAAATAAAACACGTAAGATTGCAAAGAATATTGGAAGTTCCCTGGCGGTTCAGTGGTTAGGACTCCCACTTTCACTGCGGTGGCCCTGGTTCAATCCCTGGTCGGGGAACTAAGATCCCGCAAGCTGCGTGGCCAAACAACCAAGAATAATAAAATATAATTGAAATAGTTATTACAATATTAAAAATGTATAGTATAATAACATATATGCTTCTTTATTAATATACTAAATAGTGAAATTCTGTATGGATGTAATAGCTACTGTAATAACTGCATTTCAAGGTGATGATGAAGGTAACTGCTACTTTACAACGTCTGCAGCAATTATGATCTGACATGAAACGATCTGAGCTTTCTATTGGTGACAAATGTCTAATACTACTGTGTTTTACCATTCATCATTGATGAAAATACTGAATATTACCTATAGGTTAGTAAAATTAAAGATTTCAGTTTTTTTCTAGTCTACGTTCAGACTCCCTGAATTCAGGGACCCCAGGAGTAGACACTCTGTAGTAGGTGCTAAATAATAATTTGTTGGGAAACAAATAGATGAGAGGATAAAGGTTTTGGAGCAGATGAGGCATGATGTCTACATTTAATACACATCAGAAAAGATTTATATTGCTTTGGAGAGCCAGACTCTGTGCTAGGTACTGGGTATAATGAGATGGAAAAGACACAGCCCATGACGAGTTTCCAGTCCAGTTGGACAGAACAATTGTACACAAGCAGAGAATTTCAGTACAGCATGGCACATCCTATGTCCTGTACCAAGGTACTGAGTCCACACAGGGACTGCAGAGACAGCAATCCATGGAGCTGAATGCTGGAGAATAAATTACACTTGTCCAGACAAAGGAGGGGTTGGAAGTGTGTTGTAGACCCAGGGAACAGCATGGGTGGAGCTCAGAGTTTTAAGGGGGTGAGGAGAGCAAAATGCAAGGGGAAGGTTCCTTCCTTCCTTCCACAAATATTTACTGAGCACCTGGTAAGTGCCAGGCCCTGTTCCAGGGACTGGGAATTCTGTGCTGAAGGAGATAAATTCTCCATTTCCAATGAGGTTGCATCTCAGTAGAGTCAGAAAACAAACAAGTATATACTGTAGTGTCCAACAGTGATAAGTTCTGAGAAAAACAACAGGAGGTAAAGCTGAGGTACCCATAAGCGCTGTGGTGTGGGGAAAACTCTGTAGGCCACGCTCAGAAACCTTGGGAGGTGATGGGGGACAGTGGTGATGCAGAGAGATGTTGTTATGACTGAACTGTCTCCCCCAAATCCCTGTGTTGAAGCCCTTACCTTCAGTTGACTGTATTTAAAGATGGGCCCTTTAGAAAGGTAATTACGATTAAATGAGGCCATAAGGGTGGGACCCTAGTCCAACAGGACTGGTGTCCCCATAAGAAGAGGAAGGGGGGCTTCCCTGGTGGCCCAGTGGTTGAGAGTCCGCCTGCCGAGGCAGGTGACAGGGGTTTGTGCCCCGGTCCGGGAAGATCCCACATGCCCGCGGCTGGGCCCGTGAGGCATGGCCGCTGAGCCAGCGCGTCCGGAGCCTGTGCTCCGCAATGGGAGAGGCCACAACAGTGAGAGGCCCGCGTACCGCAAAAAAATAAAAATAAAAAAAAAAGAAGAGGAAGGGACACCAAGGATAAGCTCAGAGGACACCGAGAGAAGGTGCCGTCTGCAGCGCAGGAGGGATGCCGTGACCTTGGACTTCAGCCTCCAGACAGTGAGTGAATTCACGTCTGTCATTTAAGCCCAGGTCTGTGGGGCTTGTCCGGGCAGCCCCGCCTGACTGGTGCTCACGTGCATTGTTAGAAAGACACCCCCCCGCCCACCTCCTTCCCCGTTGGCCGCAGGTAGAGGAAGATGAAGGAGCTAGAGGGACCACAATGCACAGTTGGGGAGTCAAGGAAGAGTCCAGACGGGGGAAGAAGCAGGTTCAGCCAGGACCGCAGATGGGGACGTGGAGATGAGGGGACTGTGGAGGAAGTCCGTTGGCGGGGCTGGGAAATGGGGCAGATGCAGGGTAAGGAGTTGGGCGGGCAGCAAGGTTTCAGAGGAGGTGAGCATGTGTGTGCAGTAAGAACCTGGCCCCCCTGGGTCACTGAGCCACTGAGACCTCACAGCGCTAGATCACTTCCACCTCCACATTTCCACGCAGACTAGGAAATGGGGGAAGGGAGGTCATTGTCCGGAGACTTCCTCTCTGGTCTCCGGGGCTCTTGGGGACTCTATTGTTCCCACACAAAGGGGCAGTGATAAGTCAGTTGTTTGCCGTTTCTGGTGCCAGTGGGAGAGGCTCCCTCTTCCCCCTGCGTCCTGCTGCCTAGGGTACCAGATGATGCGAGGCCTCTGAGCTCCCCAGTGGTAGCAGAGGAGGGGCTTGTACCTGAATCACAGATGAGGCATTGATGGGCTGTGGGGCGGGCGGGGGGAGGCCGAGGACAGAGCCGGACAGCACTGGGCTGGCACAGGCTGCTCCTGGGTCTGTGGGCAGCATATCTGCTTCTCTGTGCTTCTGTCCCATCGTCCTTCAGTCCTTTCTCCCTCCCTCCCTCCTCCCTCTCCTTCTCTCCTGCCGTCTTCTCCCACTTCCCTTCCACTCCTGTTACTTGCACCCTTCCAGCCTGTGCAGAGGTGTCTACTGCTCCCCTCCCCCAGGCCTTACCCCCAAGAGCCCCGAGCCCTCACACTAGCTCCTCTCTGGCTGGTGCCCCCAGCCTAGCACCCTGCACCCCTTGTCTTCAGATTAGTCCCCATCTTGTCTTCTTTTCCTCTCTCCCCTCATCAAAATGTACCTGTCCTGTGTCCCAAGGCCCTCAGAACCCTACTGAGTGGATGGATGGCTTGGTGCTTGGCCCAAGGACTTGTTTACCGAACCAGTTATCTGGTTGATCTGAGCTCATGTGGGCTGATGCGGCTACTGGGGACAGTGACTTAATGTCTTCTCCCTCTCATGTCACGTTGGCATTGTCAAGGCTCTTCCTTGCCATGATCCTGCAGCTGCAGGAAGATGCCCCGTGGCTTTGTGTGCCCCACTTCTCTCCTGGCTGAGCGGCCTGGCTTTCCTAGGGACCCAGCAGGTGTTCTGCCTCTTTGAGCCCAGGACAGGGATGGACATTATACTCTGGCCCAGACCCCACGTCCTGGGCTGCCGCTCTTCTGCGTACTTCGTACGTGCCTGCTTCTTACCTACCAGCACCTTTCTGCTTTCCTGGGTTAATCAATAGTCTGATAAACTAGTTCACACCAAGGCCACGGCTCCTAGTTTCATGAGCCTCTGCATTTTAAGTGATATAACCTGAGGGACACTGCTGGTCTCAAAAGAGTGGCATTTCAGCGAGGTGGGCAGGTGGATTGGGTGACTCCACATAAACACCCCGTGCTCCTCCCAGCAGAGCCCTGCCTTCTTTAATTAGCATGGAGTGGTTCCTCCTGCGTGTTTGCCAGTGAAGGTGTGGGTGGGAGAGTGCAGAGGGATGAAGCCACGTGTTCATACCTATCAACTGCTCAGCCCTGGGATCAGAAGGTATGTTCCACGGGGGAAGATCTTTCTGTCCATCTTGTTCTGTTTCTGCAGCACCTACAAGAGTGCGTGGCCCGGAACTGGCACCCCAGATGCTTTCTGAATGAATGTACTTTTCAATGGCATTCAATACGTTCACAATGTCATGCTATATAAGTTCCAAAATATTTTTGTCATCCCAAAAGAAGACTCCACGCCCATGAGCAGTCTGTCGCTACTCCCCCTCCCTTGGCCCCAGACGACTGGTAATCTGCTTTCCACCTCTGTGGATTTACCTGTTCTGGGTGTGTTGTATTAATAGGGTCATTTAATTTGTGGTCTTTGCCGTCTGGCTTCTTTCACTTCGTATAACGTTTCCAAGGCTCACTGGTGTAGCAGGTGTCAGTACTTCATTCCTTTCTATGACTGAATAATGTTCCTTTGTAGGGGTCACCACATTCTGATTATCCTATCTAGCGGCATTTTAAAGAGGTTGCGTGAAGAAGTTTCACTTTCCTGGGACCTCACATTCCATGCAGATGCCTTCGGACCAGGTGCCCTGAGAGATGGCTCTTCGCCTTGGCCTGGTTAAAGCTCACTTCCGTCTGAAGGAGCCCGCCGAATGGTCGCTTCCCTCAGGGACACTGAGAAGTCCCCGAGGAGGCAAAGTGAGGGTCAGGAGTGGGGGGAGATCCCACTTTACCACGTGCCACCCAGTGAACCCAAAGGAAACTGGACCTGAGAGGCCAGCATGGGGACGACACCAGCGATGGAGCCAGGAGGCAGCTCTCCTCCCAGCCCGGCTGCACATTTCACCGGCAACTTGGGGGAGACCTTTCCTCTCTGGGCTTTGCTCCCCTCCCTGTGCAGAGGAAGAGAGGCCTGGGCCCCGAGCCCCTCCTGCCTTTCAGGTTTGAGGTTCTAATCTGTTCGTTCCCCTGTTCCACGGTTAGTGTCCAGCTTTGGGCCCAGGTTGTTTTTCCCTCCTCCTGCCATGTGGAACTCTTCAATGTTCACTAGAACCTTCCTCAGGTTCTATTCACTGGACCACCTTGGGGTCATGGGTTCATGAACAAGAGTTCCTGGGGCAATTCCACGAGTTCATTGCATGAAGTTTCTGGCTCATGGTAAGTGTTCACTGACTGTAGCTGTGAATACTGTAATAATAATAGCGATAGTTATTAATATTATAATTTAGTGCATTGGAAAAGGCAGTACAAAAATGTGACCGGCTTGTCTCATCTGCTGGGTAAATTTCCCAGTTTCCCTGCATTGGTTTGAAATGGGAACTGAGCCCCTGTCTCGTACGGAGTTAAGCATCACCACCTGTGGCTGCTTGGACGTGAACCACGGCGTTCGTACCTCCTGGTCGGCCCCGGAAACGAAGAGGAGCTGGCTCTGCGTGCCAGTTTGGGGTCCATAGTTAACAAGATTCAAACCAGAGACAGCTTCCTCTGCAGCGTACCCACCCCACATCCTACTCCCAAGTGGCTTTGAGGATGACGCCAACTGCTCACACGATAGCATACCAGGAGCTGATTGCAATCTTGGATGGTTCAGCTGAAACCCAACAAGCACCGTAACCTGGTTTTATTTTGAACTTTAAGGCATTTACAAACCAACCTTGTCAAGATGTAGAGGTCGATTCGGCAAATCTGGGGTGGAGCCTGGGACCCTGCATTTCTAGCAAGCTCCCAGGTAAAGGGGGGCTGCTGGTCCTCTGACCACTCCTGGGGTGCAAGGCCCTATATGTTTAATCCCTTGCCTAGTCTGTGTGTGTGCTGGCTAGGCCTTCATGGGAGCTTCTAGAAAATTCCTAACAGGGTTTCTCCACCGTTCTTTTGGTACGAAAGCCTCATTCCTTGATGACATTTGGAGAGGGAGTCCTGGCAGTAGAGACCAGCCTGGCTGACAAGAGAAGGGGCTGCGGCCTTGCTGTGCTAATGGCCGGTGACCCGGCGCAGAAGGTGCCCTTGTGGTCTGTTCAATCTGCTGCTCTGAGCCTGAGGCCAACTCTCTTGCCCATGGGCACAGCCAGGCTGCTGGGGGCACTCAGCCCATCGGTGAGGGGTCAAGCGCAGAGCTCCAGGGGATGTACTGGGACCGTGGGAGTCTGGGCCTCTCTTACCCGCCTTGGTCTCTGCTCTCACTCATATGGCAACTGTTTGTGTGACTTTGGGTGTCGTATTACTGCCACATGGGCTGCACCGTGCTGCAGGGGGCAGGCACAGGGTCCAGCTCCCCTCCTCGGGCCACCCAGACCAGAGCCCACGCCACCTGGTCCCCCAGCTGGCGCTCTAGTGTCTACTGGAGGGTGGACACGTTGCAGAGACTATGGGTGCACTGAGGCATCTGGAATATTCTAAAAACAGAAGAGAATGCGTACCCCAATCCTGAGAGAAGGTGAGACAAGAGCGCTGCACATCCCCTGGCCCAGCAGTGCTGGCACCCGTTCCCTGTCACCCCACCCTTGGTACCATTGGCAGCCACCAGGCCTTGGACCTCAGTGTCTACTCGTAATTTATGGGACAACAGTTTCCTCTAGGATATGGGCTGGAGAACCAGAAATCATATATTTTGTTCTTTCCCTTTCTTTCAAAGGGAGTAAGAATGTTCTTGGCAAAGGAGTCAAATGTGTGTCCCCATTTGGGTTTCATAAATTTCAGACACATCTCGTAGGGCGAGGTGTGACTGGGCTGCACTGGAAATTTTAAAGTGTGAGTCGGGGGCGAGTGGTCTGTGGTGAAAAGAACCGCTTTGAAGCATCTTTCAAAGCTCCTATTCTTCAGACTCAGGACAGACGCGCCAGGGCCAGGGGCTGCCGGGCAGTCGGGAGTGTGTTTGGATGCAGGGAGATGGCCGAGCAGAGGCGCTGCGGAGAGATGCTGACCCTGAAGGTGCCTCCTTGGTCGGTGGGAAATAGAAAAGGAGGCACCAGAGTGAAGGCCGATGGGGGGCGAAATGAGGGGTTTCTTCTCAGAGCAAGAGAGGAAGGTTGGGAAAGGCTGAGGATCGGGAGAAATCACCCCTGAGAAGGAACTAGCTGTCACCAAGAATCTTCCCGGGAGTGAGTGCTTTATAGGCATGTCGACTCACTTAATCCTCAGAGGATCTCGTCAGGTAGATGTTTTTATGCCCGTTTGACAGTTGCAAAAATGGAGGCTCCTTTAATGGATGCAGCCATGTAAGGCCTCGGTGTAGCCACCGGAAGACAGAGCCTCAAGACTGTGTCTGTAAGCAGTCTGCGGTGTACCAAGGCCTCCAGCTGACTCTGGGGCACGTTTAGTTAGAGCCACGTGTCAGGGGTTGTGTGGCGGTGACCGTTCTCTAGAAAGGACCATTTTGACTTTAAAAACTGAGACGTCGCAGCTATGAAAGCTCAATAGAGAAAAATAGCATGAGATGACCTTCTAGAAGCATTTTGTGGATTCTGCAGTCACCTAATTTCTGAGCGTGGAGTAAGGACCAGAAGAGTTTTACAATTACTTGGAATTGGCATGTGGAGACGGTGCTTATTATCTTCTTGTGGACAGTGGATGGTGAGTTAAAGTCCCTCTGCTTTCAAGCAGAATCAGGACAAGCTGATAGTTGCTGTGTATTTGCTAATGTTCCCATAAAGACCTTTGTCTTTAAAAGATTTTATTGACTCAGGGCTTTTATTTTATTGCCTTATCTTAGTCTGTTGCTGTGCAGGACCTGAGCTAATACATAAATATTGAATCAATGGTGGATGTTTATTGAGTGCTGACTATGTGCCAGATATTTTTGAATGTACTTTACGTGTATTGCCTCCTGAATCCTCACAGCAAGCCTATGAGGCAGGCGCTGTCATTATTGTTATTTTATAAATGGGGACATTGAGGCCCAGAGAGGTTCAGTAACTTTCCCTTGCTCACACAGCCAGGGAGTGTTGGAGCCAAGATATGAGCCCAGACAGGTACGTTTGTTTATTTGTTTTTTTAAAGTTTTTATTTCAGAAAATTTCAAACACATACAAAACTAGAGAGGATTACACAACGAATATCTCTGTGTTCCTCATCCACTTCAACAGTGGTCAACATTCTGCCGCCTGGTTTTATCTTTCTTCCCCACATTTGTTGTTGTTTTCTGGAATATTTCATTCCTGGGTATCATATCATTCCACTTGTAAATACTTTAGTGACTTTATGTAATTGATAAGGACTTCTTTTCCTTTTTATATGACTGTAGTACTATAACCCCCCCAAAAATATTCCTTTATATCATCCAATACTTGATCCAAGTTCAGTTTTCCCTGATTGCCTCCAGAATGCCCTTTGGCAGTTAGTGTGTTTGAATCAGGGTGCGACCACCAAACATTGCATCTGGTTGATGTTTTTTGTCTTGTAACCTATAACTGTGGCCCACTTTTCCCCCCATGTCATTTACTGGTAAAATATTCTGGATTTTGCTGTTTATATCTTGGTGGTATCGGTTAACATGTTCCTCTGTCCCTTATATTTCCTTTAAACTGGGAGTGAGAAGTGGGATTCCATTCAGGTTTAATTTTCTGGAAAGAATCCTTCATGGGTACCACTCCTCCTCTCTGTTACACGGGCTGTCTGGTGATTCAGTTTCTAATGATGTGGAGATTGTTCTGTGGGTTCAGGTGGTGTCAGCCTGGTCACTTCATGACACAGCTCCCGTCCCTCTTTCATCTGTCTTAGCGGCGTTCGGCGAATGCCGTTAAGGTCCCTCTTTCATCTGTCTTAGCGGCCTTCGGCGAATGCCGTTAAGGTCTGTTGTATCATAGGGGATAGCAACACATTGACTTCTAGTCCTGTCTTTCTGATCTGTATTCCTTAGCTGAGCTGCTTCTCTGAAGAGTTTTCCCGTATGAACTACCCGCTAACCCAGGCAGTTTGACTTAAGAGTTTGTACTCCGTCTGTGCTTCTCAAACTTCCATGTTTGCACAGGTCGCCTGAGGGTCTTGTTAACATGCAGATTCTGACTCAGTAGGTCTGGGGTGGGGCCTGGGATTCTGCATTTGTAATAAGCTCCTAGGTGATACAGATGCTCCTGGGTCTGCAGACCACACTTTGAGTAGCAAGGCTGATGGATCACCCGTTTTGCCTCTGACTGGTTCTTTCCTCTACAGAATTATTGGCTTATCTTCACATGGGCAAGCTACTCCGATGCTAAAGGGTGGTTTTGCGTCTTCCCTTATAAAGGCAAGGTGAGTGGGTTGTAAACTTCTCTCTCCCTTCAGAGTCGCTTCCTGCTTTAACCTAAGCTGCGGAGGGTGTTATTCAGATGATCAAATTTTATTAAAGCTTAGAATTTTCTGAGAAAAGTTGACCCATCACATAATATACTAAGAGTGCAGTTTTATTGGTGTGCGTGTGTGTACGTGTGTGTGTGTGTGTGTGTGTGTGTGTGATTTCATTAAAAGTCACCTGTGTTTTAAGGGAAAATGGCCTGGTGGTGTTGCACCAGGAGAATCATCATTTTCTGATACTAAGTTTATAAACAGCCGAGGATTCTGCCTGCCCTGCCATCCAGGTGCCCTTCTTTTTTTTTTTTTTGTGGTACGCGGGCCTCTCACTGTCGTGGCCTCTCCCGTTGCGGAGCACAGGTTACGGACGTGCAGGCTTAGCGGCCACGGCTCACGGGCCCAGCTGCTCCGCGGCACGTGGGATCTTCCCGGACCGGGGCACGAACCCGTGTCCCCTGCATCGGCAGGCGGACTCTCAACCACTGCGCCACCAGGGGAGCCCAAGGTGCCCTTCTTTTGTGAGCAGAAACCTGGTGTTGCTTTGGAGAACTATCTTCCCAGGTAGTCTTCCCTTGCTTAGTCAAGTGGTGGACCAAGCAGACTGTCTCTCCGTGACCTTAAGTCTCGAGTAGAGTGACACTGGGACTGGCTGGTGCTGATTTATTTCAACAGCAACGCCGAGAAGGGCCCATCTTCTGTGTCCTCCCTCTCAGGTGCCTGGAGCTGCCTTGGTCCTCTTTTCTGGGTCTGGGTACTCAGTCTTTCTTTGAATGTGTGGGCTACCCCATAATTCTCTGTGAATTCTTTTTCTGCTTAAGTTACCAGAGTGGTTCTCTGTTGCTCACAACCAAGAAACCTGAACTGGTAGAGCCTCCGTCCTAGAATCTCAGAACGCTGACACTTACCCGCTTGTGCTTCGGCGGGAAAGCTGACTGGGTGGTGCTTTGGTCATTTGTCTTAGTAAAATCAGAGCACTGATCGTTCCTCAATAGCAGTGACTCATCAAAGGACCTGAAAGCAAGAGTGAAGATGATGGGAAAACCCCTTGGAATGAGGTTTCTTCCTCTTTCAATGAATTTGGTTTTACGGGAAGTATACTTTTTCCCACTGGTCAGAGGGGCATTGGCTTTATAGGCTAATCTCACCTTTCTGAGACAGAGGAAAAGGAACAAGAAACTACCAGTATCAAGGATTGGGTCCTGTCATAGGATCCTCACTCCTCTACCACCCTCCCATTAACCCCTGGAGTTGCAGATACATCTAAGGAACATTCCCCAGATTTTGATCTCAGTGACGTCCCTAATCATCGAAAAGGTTGTGTTCAATATACAATATTTTGCTTAGGAAGGCAGGGAGGGACTTCTAGCTGAAGAAGGTAGAAGGATATACATCTTTCCTAATTCCTAATGAAATAAATTAGTAAACACAGAAAAATTAAAAAAGCGAAATAACAGCAAATAAAGATAAGTAGTAAGCAAACAAGGAATTACCTTTGTGTCTAGAAAAGTCATGACTGTGTAAAGAACTGGAACATTCTAATGTAGTGCAGCTCCTGAGTCCCAAACTCTCTCTCCAAGAAAAGAAAGAGGTTGGATAAAATTCAGCATTTTTACTAATACTCTTCAATTTAGAGAGAAACAGCATCTCTAGCAGAGAAGACAAGAGTAGGTAATGCTGTGAAAGGATCCCTTGAGTTTGGAAGGCCCTAAATGTCACCTTCAAACCTTGGGGGAGATTAGGAGTTGCCGAGGATTGCGACTGTGCAGGAAGCCAAGAACCACAGAAGTGTCATACAGCCTTGGCTGGATGGAGTGGACCTTGATTTATGATGTGTAGTGGCATCCCAGAAGAGGGAGCAGAACCCTGACTTCCAAGAGAAAGCTACTGGCCATGCTCCCTACTCATGACTGGCCCCTTCTCCATCTCTGTATCCCCAGACTATAGGAGAGTGGAGAGTTTAGTAAAATCCGTCACTACACTGTAGCCTACAGGACAGTGAGACCCAGATAATGTGAAAAGGGTGTAAAGGAAAATTCCCCTGGTATTCAGAGTAAACAGATTCACACAGAGCCGCACTCATTAAACTTGAACGGTGCAGCCATCATGCAAACTCATGATAGCAAACAACAACAACAAATGAAAGAAAGGGAACATAGCAGGAAAAAAGAAATAGATGAAGGGCCTGTCCTGGATGAAAACATATTCCAGGAACTACCTATGGACATTTTGGATAATAGAACTTAATAAGACTATTAATTCAGTAAGACAAAACCTCAAAAGTGCGATGATGTGAAAGAACGAGGTTTTAAAAGATTTCAGAGCAAAGGAAACACACTAAGTTTAAAAAACAATTTTGATAACTTAATACATTAGAAGTAAGGAATAATAAAGTCACCACTGAAAAATCAAATAACTGACAAGGAAGAATTACTGAAATTATTCATGATAAATAAACAGGAAAAAGGCAAAGAGTAAAATAGGTTAGAGGAGATATAGCAATAAAGGACAAAGATGATCCAATAAAATAATTGATGTCTCTGAATTAGAGACTCAACAGATGAAATAGGGAACACACCACTCAGAGAGAGAAATCATCAGAAATAAAATACAAACCTGTAGATCAAAAGGGCACAGAAGAAAAATATGTAAGTACTGACATTAGGCTGTATCCTGGTTAATATATTGAACTTGGAGGATAAACAAAGACTTCTCAGACATTCAGGCAGAAGAAGCCTACAAGGGGAAAAAAGTCAGGTGTCCCAGACTCATTAAGAGAAGACAATGGGGCTTCCCTGGTGGCGCAGTGGTTGGGAGTCCGCCTGCCGATTCAGGGGACGCGGGTTCGTGCACCGGTCCGGGAAGATCCCACGTGCTGCAGAGCGGCTGGGCCCATGAGCCATGGCCGCTGAGCCTGCGCGTCTGGAGCCTGTGCTCCGCAACGGGAGAGGCCACAACAGTGAGAGGCCCGCGTACTGAAAAAAAAAAAAGAGAAGACAACGGAGCAATGTCTAGCGTGTTCTGAAGGAAAGAAAGCAAAATCCAAAAATATTAAACCAACACAAGCCAAAGAGCAGCAGCCAGGCACTGGAGTCTTTGCTGCAAATATTTTTTTCCCAGTCTTGTTTATATATGTCTTTGTATGTGTGTATATGTTTTTATATGTGTGTATATGTTTTTATATGTGTGCATATGTTTTTATATGTGTGTATATGTCTTTATCATCAAAATAATCTCTTTTCTTTATAAAAATACATGATTATTGCAGAAAAGTCAGATAATATAAACGGAGAAAAAGAAAAAAATCAGACAATTCCACCTATTCAAAAACAACCTCCATTAACACCTTGGAGTGCACTTTTCCAGATGATTTTCTATATAGATACAAGTTGGGATTTTTTTTTTCTACACAAATGTCACAAAACCACACTGTTTTGCAATCTACTTTTCTTCACTGGATTTACTGTGAATGTTTTTTCATGTCACTAAATGTTTTCCTAGTTTAATGATTATGTGCTATTGTATGGTTTGGCTCTTTATTTTTAGTTAATTCACTCTTGGCCCTTTAGATGGTTTCCTGTCTTTCACTATTATAAGCCATGATGCAGTGAATGTGCTTTATAAATAACTTTTTGTGCACACCCAAACGTCTTTCCATGTAAAGTTGCTGGGACAAAAGCAAAAGATATTTTTAAAAGATGTTTGACATACATCAGAGGCTGCCATCTAGGACGCTTGACCAAATTTCAGTCCCACCAGAAGTATATGGCTGCTTTTTTCCCTACAACTTGCTAAAAAGGCATCCCATTGTTTCCTTAAACCTTCTGATAGGTGAAAAATTGTGTCTGAAAGTTGCTTTAATATTTTCACATTCTTTGATTACTAGGGAAGTTGATTTTCTTTTCTTTTTTTTTTAAAACGATGTATGAGTCATTTCTATTTCTTCTATAAGAATTTCACCTTCATGTTTTTTGCCATTAAAAAAAATTGGGCATCTGTTTCTTCTTGTGTCTTAAAGATTGTACCCTCTATTATATATTTTATAAAACGATTTCCTGATTTGACATTTAATTCTGATTATGATCTCTATACAGAAGTTTTATTTTTTTCTGCCACCAAATTTGTCAAAATTCTCCTTAAAAACATCAGGGAGGGCTTCCCTGGTGGCGCAGTGGCTGAGAGTCTGCCTGCCGATGCAGGGGACACGGATTCGTGCCCTGGTCTGGGAAGATCCCACATTCCGCGGAGTGGCTGGGCCCGTGAGCCATGGCCACTGAGCCTGCGCGTCTGGAGCCTGTGCTCCGCAACGGGAGAGGCCACAACAGTGAGAGGCCCACGTACCGCAAAACAAAAAAACATCGGGGAAGTATACAGTATAATATACAAACGTTTCTGTTTAATCACAATGGAAATGGAGAAGCTCAAGCACTTGACCTTGCAGATTTGACCCTCCAGCCCTGCTCCTTCTGCTGAGGTTTCAGATCTTCTGGTTCCACTGCAGTTTGCTTTCATCTCTCCCAGTGCCAGGTTGTTGATGACCTGCTATGATCCATTTCTCTTTTCTGGGGCACCTGCGGCTCACCAGGCCCTGTGGATGGAGAGATCAGAGATGAGGCCTGTGCTTTGGGTACCAGGGCTGTACGCCAGGCTGGTGGAGCTTCCAGCAGCGCCAACACGAGTCCTGCAGAGGCAGCCGTTTCATATGGGGCGCCTGTTGACATCCCCGCACATGGGAGGTGTAGGCCTGGGTCCCTGGGGTTGTGGTTCTGGATCTGGACTCCATCCCTGGGACACCCGACGGGCGGGCAAGGTGACACTCAGAGAACTTGGGGGATCAGCTGAGAGCCCTGGGCCAAGAGAATGAGCTGGGGCCCTGCGCGGACAGCAAGGTGTGAAGAAGCCTGGTCATGAGGAACAAAGCGACATCCTCGGTCCAGAAACCAGGGGTGGTCAGAGTACAGTGGCCGCCAGAAAAGGGCTCTGAAGACAGCTGCAGGCTTCAAACTGTCTTGACTTCCTCCTCCTCGGGCTTGAGGCCATGTCGCCTTCTCTGAGCCCCCAAAGCACTTGACCTGCCGCTCTCCAGTACACTTGGCATTGTGTTAGGGTTATCGATGTGCGGGCATTATCTCCCCTTGTGGATTGCAGCCCCTCTGCAGGGTAATCTCATCTTTGGATCCCATTGAGGGGCCATCGCATTGGTTGGATTGCATAAGCGTTCCTGCAGAGTGAATGCCTTCCAGGATTGTGCGACGACGTTCATTTTATAGCTACCAAATTAGCAGCCACTGCTGCTGCTTCTTCTCTTCATTATGGTAACGACGGCTTCATTGATCATGTAGTTCACCCAGTTTGGGAGTTGCAATGAACAAGAATTACTGAAGAAATAGTTTTCCCAGCCAGTCATTTTTGTCCCAAAGATGAAGTTTGTTGTAAATAAGGATTCTTGGTTGGTTACAAATTACAAAAAACTGATCCAAGATTATATTTATCTGTAGGCTTTCCCGAGGCTCAAGCTCCAGGCAGGAGCTTACAATAGTACTTCCTTATCAGTTTCCATAGAACCAGCCGGGCCCTCGATCAAAAGTGATGCAATAGTTAAATGAAAATGGAAAGCTCGTGTTCTGCTTGAGCGGAGGCCTGGGGGACACTTTGCTCCAGGGATCCACTTTATGATGTCACAGAGGGAAGGCTAGTCCGAACCCACGGAGGCCAAGCCAAGACCCCGGGGACAAGCACCCTCCCGTTAGAGATTTGCTGTCTCGACACCTGGGGCGGGCAGTTGTGAAAAGGAATGAGTGAGACCACTTGGAAGACACAGCAAAAGACGGTCATGCCTCTGCCCCTGCCCTGGGGTCTCTGTTTCCAGCTTTCGAAAGGCAGCTGTTGAAAATAACCCTGAACTACTTATTTTCCTGCACGTAAGCTCTGCCTGCCCTTCTCGCTGGCACTGACCTAGAAGTACAGGCCGTCGACTACATTCGCAGCCCAACTCAAGCAAACAGCGTGCTCTGGTCACTGCGCAGGCGTGGGCGAGGCCGACCTCCACCCTCCAACAGGGTCCCGCCAACAGGGGCTGCCTGAAGGAAAGCCCACGTGTGCGAGTTCTGGCTGACTGGGGGGAAGACAGCCAGGAGAAGGCTGGCTTTGCTGAGAACCTGGTGTTGTAAACGCCAGATCTCCTGGGCCACTAGAAAGGAACAGAGGAACATTTGTTCTTCTCTAAAATGTGTCTCTTAAGCATGTGGCAAGTCACCGTATATAAAAGTAATGCATGTTCCAGTGAAAGGAGGGTTTGAGTGAATAAAGCTGACTATTCACTGTCTGGCCCAGTGTGTTTGACTTGAATGACAGTCAGAAGGATGAGTGCGTACTTGACATTTCTTCTCAAACAGAGTGTCTAATGCGTTGCCAATCCGCCTCCAGGATGGGCGGCTGGGAGAGACCTCCTCTGTGTGTTCCCCAGCAACGATGTAACTGCTACTGAATCACTCAGCATGGAACCACTTTGGGGGAAAAAACTCAGGGATCCGAACTTTACTTCTTTGTTCCAGTTACCAAACTGGGGGTGTGGGTTCCCAGCTTCCGATTTGAATCTGGTCACTTTGTAGCTGTGTTACCACAGGCAGGTGGCTCGGACTCTCTGTGCCTTAGTTTAGGGATTGGTAAAGAGCAGACGGTCAGACTTGTATTTGTGAAAACCTTCTTTAGATCAGGGGTTGGCAGACTATGGCCCACGGGTCACATCTAGCTTTTGTATAGCTGGTGAGGTAAGAAAGGGTTTACATTTTTCAATCATTGAAAAAGTCCAAAGAAGAAGAATATTACGTGACATGCGAAAGTTGTATGAAATTCACATTACGCTCAGTGAAATAAGCCAGATGCAAAGGGATACGTGTTGTATGATTCCACTTACGTGGGTACCTGGAGTAGTCAAACTCATGGGCACAGACAGTGGCAGCGTCGTTGTCAGGGGCTGGGGGAGGGGGAGGGGCAAGTTATTGTTTAGTTTTCATGGTGTCTCAGTTTGGGACGATGAACAAGTTCTGGAGCTGGATGGTGGTGATGGTTGTACACAATGGGAATGTACTTAATGCCCCTGAACTGTGCACTTAAAAATGGAGAAAATGGTCAATTTATGTCATGTCTATTCTACCACAATCAAAGTTATGTGAAATTCAAATTTCAGTGTCCAGAACTCCAAGTTTTATCGGAACACAGCCACGCCCATTCACTTCAGGATCATTTATGGCTCCTTTTGCTACAACTGCAGGGTTGAAAAGTGGCAGCAGAGATCATATGGCCCACGAAGCCTAAAGTATTTCTATCTGGTCTTTTGCAGAAAACGTTTGCTGAGCCCTGGTTTAGAGACATAAAACCTGCTGCTTTTTTCGAGGGGAGCACAACTCTATATCAGAACATTAATTCATAGCCTGTATCCCCCCATATTCAGGCATCTCCGAATTCAAAGTGTCGTTTTTGGAGCAGAATGCTGAGGCAGAAAGAGATGGTGACAGTGGGGGTCTAGCTCCGCCACAGATGGTCTGAGTGACTTTGGACAAGTCCTTTCCTTCTCAGGGCCACAGTCTACTTAGAGTTGTGAGGGTGTGTGTGGCCCTGTGTTTGTCCCTAGTCAGAGCCACTTAGGAGCCGTGGGACGTTGGACTAGTTACCGCACCAGTCTCTGCCACAGTTTCCCCATCTGTAATTGGGGGTAAGGATCTAAAGAGCAGTTGCGTGTTGTTAGGGGTAATGAATGAGTTCTGAAGATAGGTGATGCTTGCCACCGTTGTGAATAAACTTAACACCAGTGAGCTGTCCGCTTCAAAAGGTCTAATATGATGAATTTCACGTCGTGTCCATTTTACAATTAAAAAAACAGCGGACGTGCCTACGGCGCTTAGACCTGTACCTGGTATGCAGCAAGCACTCAATAAATGCAAGCCGTCTATGTAGCAAGTGTTGAAACAGGATGATGGTGAAAAATTACGGTAACACTTGTGATATGAATGAGCGTGTTCACTTTGGGTCCCAAATTTATCACACACAATGAATCCCTGGAAGCAGAATCTCTCTGCCCGTGGATCCTCATGGACAGCAGGGGAAATCGGGTAGGTGTTGGGGCTTTCCTCCCCACTGAAGGAAGCCAACCATCGAAGGCATGTGCTTGAATTCTTTCTATCATATGACACCCAGGTGGCCCAAATACGGCTTCCACCTCCCATAGCCCCACTCAGCGCATCCTCAGTAAGACTCAGAAAACAGCCGGGCCGAAATGACCCTGCATAACGAGCTTAGACTGCGGAGCTAAGGCGAAGTGCTTGCTTGGTTTCTTCCAGTTCTGTGAGCAAATAGTTTCCTTTAGAGATGGTTAAGAACATTCCTGCTGCTGTGTAATTAATTGTCTTAAAACCAGCTCTTGAAACGCAGTGACTTACTATTTTTAGTAAGCTTTTCCAGTCTCTTCATTTTGTTTCCAAAATAATTGAGTTGCAGAGAAGTTAATAAGGCGTGATTGGTTCATTGCTTGAAGAGGCTTTTGCATCGTCTTATGGAAACAGGCAGGGCCCCAAACTGGCATTTCTAACAGAGTCAGAACATCAGGGAGGACGGTGGAGTTACATAAAGACTTCTCTTCAAGGTCAACTTTATCTCTGGTTTTTAAAACCACCATAAAGAAATGTTTGTGGAGAAAGGCAGTTGAAGCCCAGCCCTTGATGTTTCGTTACGTGGAGAGCCCTGGTGCTTGGAAACTGACCGAAATGCAAGGTCGTGCTGAGATGCGGGCTGGGCGATTGCAGCAGGCTTGCTAGAAGTCATGACGCGCGCTGCAGACCGGCAGCTCAAATTTCAGCCTCAGAGGTTTGCCACAGTCTGTGACCATGCGTTGAAACAGTCAGGTCGTAACTTAATTCTGTAAATCAGCGTTCCGCAGAAGGAGAGGTTTTCAGCTGCGGGGCTCTGCCCGTCCTTTTCTCGGCAGCCTCGCTTGGAAGTGGTGTGTGCCTCTCACCCTCATCAGATGCTTAAAGACGGAATTGAGAGCTGGGAAACTTTAGCCTGTTTAAAAGAAACTCACTCCATATGTGGACCCCTGACAAGACCCAGGGCGCGCTGGAGAGTACAAAATGTGATGATCACATTTGGTGTGGGACGTGGGAGCGGGGAGTGGAGGGGAACTGGATAATTTTTTTAGCAAGTAAAGGCCTGTGTTGGGCCTGGATCTGAAAGAGATTCTATAAACACAGTTTTACAAGCAGCGTGCTAAACGGACTCATCTGATTCTGTTCTAGATGATACTTGTGTCTTCTGTAACCGTGGTATGTTGACTGCCCATAGTTACCAGGGAAGGGCAGAGGAACTGAGAGAGCTGGTAGAAATTTGGGAGGACTGAGTTGATAAAAAGCATGTGACGTGAGCAATCAGGCAGGGTTTGGTGCCACATACGCAGTGGTGAGCTGTAAACGTTAAACCACTGGTTCTCCGAGAAAAGAAAAAGAAAAAAGAAGAAGCAGCCCTGATTTATAGCATCTGCTGATTTCTGTGGTGCAAATACTCCCACCATGGCCAAGTTCAAGCCATCCACGTGAACTCCCTGTACACGGGCTTGGCAATAGTAGCACTAAGTTGGTTCCCGTGAGCCAGGCCGAGCCGGCCCCCTCACATGTATGAGATAAATGGTGATTCTCCCAGATTTAAAAGAGAAATGCAAATGCCCACAAGGAAAAAAGACCTGGATGAGGAAACCGATTAGGTGTAAACTAGGCTCAGTTATTCAGGAGGAACTCTCACCGTCACTTTGCACTGGAGGTAGGTCCTCGCAGCGGGGATGCCTGGGGCCCTTTCTGAGAATTTTCATGTCTTGAAAATTGGGAAAGTTGGATCACTGGTAGTTCCTGTTGGATTGTCAGCAATGTGACGGATGCTGAGAACAATGGCATTCAGCACACTTCTGTGTGAGAGGTAGCCGAATACCACTGTGGGCAGCATCCCTCTCTGTAGAGTGCAGTCTTTAGAAACAGACACGGGGAACGGGTACGATGATAGAGACGTGTGTGGGAGCGAGGTGGAGGAGCAGTGAATTGTGACTGGGATGTCTGTGTCACGCACCAATAATCAGGATGAATTGGTGAGCTCTGAAACACACCGAAAGAAGATGGGTGAACTCAAAGTACGTCACTGGTATCACAGCCGACGTCAGCGTGCTAGCCACCACTCGCGCTGGTACAGACCATGCAGCGATGGGTTACACTTCAGTGGACGAGAGTCTGGGAGGTGTCTGCAGCCCCAGCACCTGCACATACTTCTGTGTAGCCTTGGGCAAGTTTCTTAACTTCTCGGAGGTTCACCGTCGTCCTCTGCAAGATGGGGTCTCGCAAAAATGCAGTGACAGTTAGAGACCGGCGCCTTACAGCGTCTCTCAGCACTGCTCATGTTCTTGAGGGCAAGGAGCTTAGCATCTGCAGTGTGACCCTGAACCTGGGGTTTGCTAGGAGGCAGTGTCACTTCAGGTCACTCTTAACCTCCCCAGGGCTCACCAGCTCACTAGCTTCACATGTCAAAGAAGTAGGTTGGATTCGATGATCTCTAAGGATCTCCTGTATCAGACAGGAACAGCCAGGGTGACCAGATGCCCTCACTTGCCTGGACAGTCCTGGTTGATGCCTGCTGTTCTGGTGTAGTTATGATAGCTCCCTATTCGCTGCTAAAAGTGTCCCTGTTTGGGCAATAGCGTATTCGGTCACCTTTAAAAGCTAACATTTTTCAAGGACTTACTATTTGCCAGATAATGTGCTTTATAAATGTGGCTTCATTTAATATTGTACTTTCATCAAATCACCTAAGTTTATGAAGACACAGGTGTAGAGAACTTAAGGTCACACCAGTAATGAACGACAAACAGAACTGAGACCCAGACCCAGATCCTAGGTCTGTCTGAAGGCAGAGTCTCAGTCCCTCTTAGCCACCATGCTTGACGGCCTCCACGTTGTCAGTCACTCAACGAATCTTTAGAGTGCCTGTTATTCTATTCTAGTCCTGTGGTTCCGAAGACAGTTCCAGAAACCAGTTCAGAAAGCCCTGCATGTGAAGTTGGTTATTGCTAATAAGTAAAAGCATCATTAATTAGGCCGTGCCTGTGGCACACGCTGGAGGCTTTTGTGCATGTGTGGTGCATACAAGGCCCATCCATGCCTCAAGGAATCTTGCAGTAAGCGAGCTTTGCCTTTTCTACTTGATGCTTTGGGGAGGCCAAAATAATGTGAAATGTTAGCTTAAGTAAAGCACCAGTTAAGTAGGTGTGTTTGGTGCAGGGCATGTTCCAGGTTGATAATTGTTCTTTATCACACCCAGATGTGGGTCAGATTCCCAGAGATGCCCAAGCCTGATGCCAAAGAAAATCAGGGAGACCTACCAGGGGCTTAAAGAGACAGCACAGCTTTTCAGATACAACTGGATGGCTCAACCGGGAACGTGGGGACTTTGAGACAAAGGAAAAAAATAAGGGGTCCGTAGGAGGATGAAGGTGAGAGGTGGGGAGATGTTGGTTCTATGCTTATATACGGTCATTGACGTAGAGCCCCCTGTGTGTGTGTCAGGCACTGTTCTAGACGCCGATTCTGCATGATGTTTATACAAAGCTTCTCTATGACTCCCGATCGCTGTCTTTCCAACTGCTGCAGATTTGTTCACGCTGCACCAAGTCCCCTAGAACAACAAGCCACAGGCCGACTCTCAACCACCTTCATTCAAATCCCCAACTAAGGATTCTGGTCTGTCTATTTCAAGTCTGGGTAAACCCTTCCAGGCTTCTAGACCTGACTGCTCATTAAGTTAACGATGTCTGTTTCCTCTGATGGGAAAGCAGGGCAGGTGATGCTGGCCCCTGTACAGATGGGCCACCGGGGCCAGGAGGTCAGATGCTTGTCGGTGATGTAGCCGAGGCTTGAGTGCCATGGTGTCCAAACTAGTGCTCTTTGCACAGCACCCTGGGGGACCCGGGGACTGAGTACAGCTCTCCAAGTCTCAGGAATGAAAAGAGGCAGATCGAAGGAGAGTAAAATGGCCGAGGCAGAGATGTGTCTCATGGCTTCAGTCCACACAACGCAGTCCATCACAAATCCACCTTCCACGTTTCAGCTGTCCATCCATGCCACACACCCAGCTGGAACAGAATATTATTTCAGGCAAAGGTAAATTTAATTAAGTTTACTGATGGTCCTGGCACCTGGTGGAGACCCCTCTGAGCTCTCCCACAGCCCCTGTGTGATGGGGGGCTGCTAAGGACAAGCTGCTTGGTCAGGGTTGCAGGGAGTACTCAGTGTTCTGTGGTCCCTGGAAGCCAGGCAGACATGCAGCATCTCAGGCCCCAGCCCAGAACAACCGAATCGGATTCCGCATTTTTACAAGCAGGCTCCACGTGCACACCGAAGTTTCAGAGGCTCTGCTGGGCGAGTGCAGACCCACTCCAGCGCTGACTGCCCGCCCAGAAGGCTGACGCTTGGAGACCGACAAGGCCGACAAAGTGACTTTCATCACTTTGTTTTATTTCCCCACCTTGTTCCAATCTGTAATTGCTGTTTATTTATTTACTTACTTATTGCTTTGTCTCCTCCAGAACGTAAATTTTAGGGGGCAGCAAAGATAATGTCTTATTCGATACTGGATCCTTCGTGCCCTTGGGCAGAGCCCCGCACAAGGCAGGTGCGCAAAAATTATTAGTGGGTTGGCTAGTTGGTTGGATGAATGAATGAATGAATGAATATGGAGAGAGGGCACTAAAGAAGGAAAGAGGAGGTGGGTTGGCTGACGTTTCCTAAAGCAGGTCTTGTCAGCCGCTCTCACCTGTAAACTGTTTGTCACTATTTGTCACAAAGGTCCATTGGTAGAAATGTGTGGCATTCACAGGTTAGCTGTAAGGGGTGTAGACCCATCAGAAGGGTCCTTCAGTCGCCCAGCGCCACGCTGGTCACATTTGTTTTAGCAGGGAAACTCTTTGTAAATGAAGTCTGACGTGGAAACCCAACCTAGATGACACACGTAATCCGGTGTTCATTGCCCTGGGGTTCCAGATCAGGGGACGCTGGCGCACCCAGTCCAGGGCCCCCCACCAGGTGTCCTGCATGGGGGCAGGGTGCTCCTCTTCAGCCTCTGCTGGGGGCTGGCCTGGGTACACGCTCACCTCGAGCCTTCTCGTTCTGACCCTCGCCTTCTTTGGAGCGCAGCCCAAGGCTCTCCCTCTCCTCGCCTTCCAGGGTGGGGCTCCATGGTCAGGACGCAGAGGGATGCAGGCAGAGCAACCTGCCCCAGCCACACAGGGTGAGCTCTTTGTCCTACTAAACAGGTAACAACAGCAGAATGGTCCCCGGGACAACAGTGTGGCTGGGGGATCAGGACCTGCTCCCCAGGGGAAACCTCCCCTGCCTGCAGCTGCCTCCTTGTTGCTTTGAAGAACTGTTCAGTGAGAGAACGTGGTCCGCCAGTCCTTCCCCCACCCAATTTGCAGATAAGAAAACTGCAGCCAGAGAAGGGCAGTGACCTGCCTTTGGCCCCCAGTGGCTGAGCTGGGACAGCCCTGCCTCTACCTCCCCAGGCTGGCCCTGTCTGTTAGCCAAAGAAAAATGCGAAGCATTGGTGAGAGCTATAGACTGAAGGTTTGTGTCCCCCCACCCCAAATTCATATGTTGAAACTTAATCCCTAAGTGATATTAGGAGGTGGAGCCTTTGGGAGGGGATTAGGTCATGGGGTGGAGCCCTGGTGAATGAGATTAGTGCCCTTATAAAAGAGAACCCAGGGAGCTCCCTCTCTTCTTTCCCCGTGTGAGGACACAGAGGGAAGACAGCTGTCTATGAAACAGGAAGAGAGTCCTCACCAGACACCGAATCTGCTGGTGACTTGATCTTGAACTTCCAGCCTCCAGAAATAAGTGTTGTTTAAGTCACCCAGTTGGTGGTATTTTTGTTACAGCAGCCTGAGTAGACTAAGATGGGGTCATTGGAATGATGGGCTCTAGGGGTGGGTCATGGAGAGGTGGCTTGTTTTTCTCTGTGGTCAAGTGTCCACTTACTGGTATGAAATTCCAAATCTTTGTATGATATTTGGTAGCTGGGGGTCATTTCATCACGTGTGGAAGTGTGTCAATCAAAACGCAGCAGCAGACAGCATCAGTTCTGGAATTATTTGTTCATAATGTATTACTTGTTCAGATAGGACTTTGGTTTATAGCTGCAGAATCAAAGTTGCTATGATTTTCAGTGATACACAGGATGGATAACATGATTCAATTTTGCAGTAAGGAGCTGTTCTCACGTGGCCCTGGGCCTTTCTTTTCTGTGGCCCTCTTCCCACTCGTAATGACTTAGTGATCACCTGCATTCCCACCTGACCACAAGCTCTGAGATGACAGGGATGTCCTGCTCGTGTTTACCGCTGTCCCTAGCTCTGGCATCCCAGGTGCTGGATAAACGTTGATTGAATGACTGAATACACACAGCTACAAGTCAGTGGAACTTGTCTGCAGTTCCTTGGTCATTTACTGCATGCTGGTCCACACGATGCCTTTTTATCAAATGCTCCAATTATCTCCCATCAGATATGCCTTATTGTGGAGACTGACCACCTTTTTTGTTTCATTTGGTTTGATTTGAAATTTGCTTTGGGATAACCTTGTGAAAGGAAGCAGAAGAATACGTTGAAACAGCAGATTGGCTTACCACTTGGCACTGTGGAGGGTGGAGACGTAGAGCAGGGTGGCTGTCCAGCCCCTCTGGGCCGTAGTCTACAGCTCTGCCGTCACATGCTCTGGAATTGCCTTGGGGATGAGAACGCCCTTTCTGGAAATCTGGTGTGGTTTTCACACTACTAGTTTGGGGAGCATTTCAAGCTATTTCTGACACCCATACCCATCCCCTGTGCTTTTCTAAGGAGTTGATTGGACTGGCCTTCTGGGTATGCAGGGGTCTCCATAGGGGCTCAGCTCAGAGATCCCTGCTGGGCTGAAGGTGCCTTACCTGTAGTCTGTGCATGTGAAATCAGGAGGAAATGGGCAAAATGAATTAAAAAACAAAAGCAAGTGTGTAGCTCTCTCTTTCCTGCGGTGTTCTCTATCTGTGTTGATTTAAGTTTACTACAGGTGAATTAAACCCTAGGCTTAAGCTCCACTTTCTTTAGATCCAGTGCTGTCACAGAGAAAACAGGTGTTGGAAATGTGTTTGGAGCTTGGAATTGAAAAGTGCAGAGAGGAAGAGTATTTCCTAGTCTCATCTCACCAGTAGACCTAAAGTAGGCATCCGTGTTCAATGAGGGCTTCCTGTTTGAATCAGGAACGTTCAGACTCAAAAGGAGAAAAGAAAAAGATGGCCAGGCCAATGGGTTTCAAAGCCAAGCCACGCTCCCCCTGCCATTTCTCACCCATTGAGGGAAAGATGGAGATGTTCTGCCATTTACATGACTTTGTGCCTCCAGCCTTTGGTCTCCCTGCCAGTTCCATGTCAATCCAGGACAGGCACGTAACTGATCCTTCTTCCCAGGCTGTTGTGAGTCCAAAGCCCACACACTGGTGTCTTTTGCACCATAACGACAGGGCCAAAGTGGAGTGTCGTTCTTCATCCCCATGGATTAAAGATGGGCTGAGAATTCTTTGCTACTCTCCCCTTGAATCTGGACTGGTCTGACTTGCTTTGACTGATAGGATGTGATGGAAGTGATGCTATGGAACCTCCAGGCTGGGTCTTCACAGATTTGCAGCTTCTGCTTTCACTTACAGAGCTCCTGCTTGGAGCAGCGTGCTGTGCTGTGAGATGCTCGAGGCCT
>NW_020174301.1:10789027-10804843 GCF_003031525.2 Neophocaena asiaeorientalis asiaeorientalis | reverse complement strand
GGGTGGGGGGGCGGGGAGCCCAGGTGCTTCTGTGGACAGCTCACCTGAGCACCCAGTCAGTGGCCAGTACAGATGGCCGGCCACATGAGTGAATGACAGAGTGGTCATTCCATCCCAGTTAAGCTTCCAGATTGAGTGCAGCCCCTGGTGACACCAGCGCAGAGCAGACGAACCCCCCAGCTGAGCCCAGCCGGCCCACACAACGGCCAGTACATTTTGGGATGGGCTGTTATGTGACAGTGGATAACTGAGCGACCCGAAGATGGGCTTGCTGACTAGACTTCTGAAGGCTGGGAATGTGTTTTCCCCATTTCTTATAAAGTGCAGTGTTTAGCCAAGATGTGAATTTCTAATGAAAACTCCTCTGGTTGGCGAATTCTTCAGTGTCAGAGACCAGGAGAACAATGTAGACCCTGTCATCCACCTTTTACTACACAGGCAGTGATGCACCTGGTCCAGTGTCACCTGGCAATCCCTGTCCTCACTTTAGCATCCAGAGGCCTTTCTTTCCCTCGGCCAATTTCTCAAGCTATTTTTGTAATATGGATTACCTGGTATTTACATACCTTCCCCGCCTCGACCTCCAACCAGCCAGATGCTTCTTTAAGTCAAAACTTGGTACCTGTGGCCACAAAGTGCCAAAGGTGTTCTTTATTTGTGTTTGGCGTGAGGGAAGATCAGGCGGGGTTGAGATACCCAGAACCTCCATGCTGTTCCCCACTGTCTCATGTCTGCAGGCCCATTTTAGCAACTCTCCAGATGTCTTTGCCAATCCTAGGGATGCCAGCTCATAGCTAAATGGAGTAGGAGATTATCCGCTTTTATGTCAAGTAAGCCTGCATTATTGGGGCAGGAAAGGAGGCACAGAGGGAAGAATAGAAGCCTCTCGAAGGGGAACAGTAGGCTAGGAACCTCGCCTTCCTTCTTGTCCCTGGGAGAGCCTGGCTGTGACATCTGTGACTGCTGTCAACTAAAAAAAAAAACGCACAACGTGAGAGTTGTGGGTGAAGTTTTATCTGGGGCAAAATGAGGACTACAGCCCGGGAGACAGCCTCTCAGAGAGCTCTGGGGAACTGCTCCGAAGGGGTGGGGGGAGGTCAGTGTTACATATGATTTTGGTGAAGGGGGTGCGTGCAGTCAAGCGCACGTCTCAGCAGAAGGCCGCTGCTGGTCACGAGGAGCAGATGTCTCCGTTCACGATCTTAGTGCTTTTCTAGATCTGAGGAGGTGCAAGACATGGGCTCATAAAACCTCCTCCTGAAAATCTCTCTCTGAAGCCCTGTTCTGCCAGTTTTCCCAGAGCACAGAGGACCTCATTCCTGATCTCCGCCCTGAACTCCTCTCAGGGAGTGTTGGAGGTCAGCGACTGCAGTGGCTAGTGACCTTGTAGAGGCAGACGGCGAGTGACAATTTTCAGCTGGCACTGCCAAGCCAAAATTCAACTTTCGCTATTATCTCAGGTCGGATCCCCATGAGACAGACTCTGAGGAAGCTTACTGGACGTGTCCTTGGCACCTGCATCCGTGGGGGAGCGACAGAGGTAGGACGGGGCCAAAGTGAGCTCCGACGCAGCCACGGCAAAGGCCTCAGCCAGCCCTTCAGGAGCCTCTGGGGCCAGAGTGGCCTTTCAGAGCCGTCTCTTGCTGGTCGAGGGGCCAGGCCTTTGGTGCCCACCCCGTGCGACAACTATGGTGACCAACTCTCGCGGGACTGAGGGGCTCCTGGCACGTGGCCTTTCAGCCCCAAAATTAATGGGCCACCCTTCTAACGCCCAGTCACTGGACGTGGGCTGCCTCTGGAGGTGACATGACCTTGGGAAGGGGAGGGCGTGTGCGGTGGAGGCCAGCTCCCCACGGGGCCCCGGCTGAGAGCCATGACTGCCGATGCTCACAGCGGCCAAGGCAGCGAGGCCCACGGTCCCGAGGGGGCATGGGTGCTCCCCCGGGCCCACTGCAGCCGTGTGTTTCCTCGAGGTGCTCCTGGCTGTGTGACGGGAGCCACGGGGAATGACAGGAGAGGCAGCAGGCCCAGGCGTCCTTCCAGGAACCGGAGCCTGGCGGCCTCTGCCTGGGCGTGTGGGTCGGGAGGCGTTAGGGTGCAAAGTTAGTGGCGAAGGTGACAATGCAGGTGAAAGGACCCTCGGAGGTCCCTGGAGAAGGGTTGGAGACTGCACCGTTTCTGTCAGTCCTCCAGCACCAGTCTGTCCCCAGGGCTGGAGCTGGCTCTACTGCCTTGGGCACCAGAGAGAGTGGTGGGTTTTCTTTTTGGAGCCATGTTGTCAAGAAGGAGAAGAAAGGGGGTTCACCTCAGGAGTGAGAGGCGCTGGCACTGTGACAGGTGCCCAGGATCATGACGGAAGGAACAGTGTTACCTGTCTGTCACCTCAGGCCTCAAATGGTGGGGCGTGTGGCCTGAGCCGTTTAAACTGTCTTCCCCTCCTCTCTTCCCCCTCTTCTCTCCTTTTCTCTCTCTTTTCTGACCCTGTTCCCCCTCTCGACCGACTCCCCTTTCCTAACACAAAACCCTGTGGGTAGGATGCAACTTCACTGAGTGGTAGGAAGACCCTCCATCGGGGAATCGGACCAGACTCTGGGTCTCTTTCTGTCACCTACTAGGTGAGACCTTGGCCCAATTCCCTGACACCTCTGGGTTTCCAGTTCCTGAAACCTGGCCTCTGGCTCCTCTGGGCTGTATGCGCCCCTTGAAGGCTGCTGTCTTGCTCAGCATTGCGTGATGGGCGCCGGGACCAGGACCAGTCCTGAGCGGGTTGTCAGTCACCTGATGTACCAGTGAGCGAATGAATGAATGAAAGAACGGCCACCCTGTGGGCCTCCCAGGGGCTGCTGTGCGAACAGGCTTTGTGGACCGGCCCCATAAGAATAAACGTGCTGTCTTTGTGACGGCTCAGAGCAAGGGAGGTGGCGAGGACATCTCCAGGTACCTTCTAGCCTGAGATGGAGAAGGAGTGAAGCCCAGAACCGAATCTTCTCCCTCCTTCTCCTGTCTGCGTGTCCCATGAAGGGATGGAGGCAGGCAGGCGCCTGTCTAAGGTGCCTCGGAGTCACAATAAAACGGTGGGGGGGGGGGGGTCCCAGCTTAAAAGACTTGGGTGGCTTCTCACCTGGCTTCCCTGACCCCCCGTGTTAGGCTGAGCTGAGGCTGGCAGCAGATGCTGGGGGCCGCCTTCTGGGCTATGCGAAGGGTCGCCTGGCTTGTGCCGTGGGCCTGCCTGGAGATGTACTAGGTGGACCTGCTGCTCACGCCGTCCCTCCCCCACGTCCTAACAGGGAGCATTTCCTCCGAGCAGAACTTTTACACACAGGCCCATAGGAGGGATCCATGAACTAGGTTTATTCACCAGCTGAAAGGCGAGTAGCTTGGGACCCAGGGTCCTGATGCTAGGAAGATTCAAACATCACCACGTCTGTTTATTTTTTTTTAAGTTTCTGAGCGAATGTATATTTCTGCATGTTTAGAGATTGGCAGCCCTGGAAAATGAAGTTTATTTATCTACCAGATACACATCATATAAACAGCTGCAAACGGTACCCCACCCCCCACCCCCCGCCAGCTGCCCCATGGGGCTGTGGCAGTCGGCTCTGACCTGCAGGCCTACAGCTGAAAGGTGGCTGCATTTCTTGCCTGCTGTGCTCTGGGCCAGGCCAGGTGATGCCCATGGGAGGTGGAGGCCTGCATCCTGGGACTCAGGTGGGGCTGAGACCCATTCTCGACTGCAAGCAGGGGCAGATTCCAGAATCTTCTCTGGCTGCCTCGAATCCCAGGTCTTCAGTTTATTTGTTTCTTCAGCCAACCCACAGTGATCTTGCCCAGGCCCCGTGCTAGATCCTCGCGATGCAGAGGTGATCCGCCTGGCCCTTGGGAGCCCCTCACCCCGCAGGTGAGAGCCTTGAGGGGCCGTGTCTTGAGGGGGATGGTGACTTCCCTCTGGAGCATCTTTCAGCCCCAAACAAGACTGCCTGTCTCTTCTGTTCCTCCGGCAGCGACAGCTGTCCCTCGTCCGCCCAGCTCTGTTCCCATCTGTGCTGGGGGAAGTGAGCTTAAGGATGTTTCCGGAAACGAGGCGAGGTCAGGACGCTCAAGTGTTTGGAAGTCGTTCTAGAGAGTGAGCGCCGAGGCCTGCACTCTCCACAGACTCTGCCGTGGCCGGGGACTGCTTTGCGTTTGCACATGTTCTAATTGATTAAACATGGAGGTACAGAAAAAATGGAGTGAGATTCCTGCACTGCTGATGGAATCTATCAAACCTTTCCTCCTTTGCATTTTAAGTCAGGCCAACGTAATATTAACAAATGTGCAAGGGTGGTAATCAGCCAGTACCCAGTGTCTTGTATGTAGTGCAGACCCCCAAAGAATTATGGCCCTGGAACGCTAACTTGGCCAGGGTGTTTGGATGTTAATTGCTCTTCTTTCTAGGAAGAGCAGTTCGCGCTTACAAGATGGATTATTATCAGCCCAGGATAGGCAGAGGGTGCAATTTCTTGCCTGAAAATTACTCTTCTTCTGAACCTTTCTGCCACTGAGTCAGCATCTTGCTTTATCTTTGTTTCTCCCTTGAGTTTTTGACCTGCATTGCCTGATAGGGAGGCTCTGTTTCCAGCCAGCTGAGCAGCAGGATTTTCGGGGTGGAATAGCCTTTCCAGGCTCCATCTTTAATTGGCCCAACCTGCCAATGGGTACAGCCACCTGGGGGGTGGCCTTCCAGAACAGGTGGGGCTTGAAGAGTGGCCAAGATGTGGATTTGGACAGCCTGGGAGAAGGGTGGGGGCATCACCGGCAAGGGGGCAGCCTGAGTAAAGGGCTGCGGGGAGGGGGTGAAGCTGAACACAAGATTGGAAAGGAACGGTCAGGACGCAGGACAGAAGGAAGTGTGATCTCTAGGCACCAGCCAGCCCCGCCCATGGCCATGGTCACCCAGTGTGTCTGAGACTTCACTTGTGCATGCCAACCGCTACTATTGATTAAGCACCGGCCAGTGGTCAGGCCCCATGCCTGGTGCCTTTCTGGCATTACTTTGTGTTGGGGTTGAATTGCGTCCCCCCCAAATAGTTGTTGAAGTCCTAGCACCGGTATCTGTGAATGGGACCTAATTTCAAAATAAGATCTTAGCAGATGGAATCAGGTTAAGACGAGGTCGTTAGGGTAGACCCTCATTCAGGATGACTAGTGTCTTTTTAAGAAGAGTGAAATTTGGACACAGACACACAGGGAGAAGGCCACGTGACGAGATTGGAGCGACGAGCTGCAACGCAAGGAACGCCAAGGATTGCCAGCCACCACTAGAAGCTAGGACAAAAGAGAAGGGATTCTCCTCTATGGTTTCAGAGGGAGCATGGCTCGCTGACACCTTGATTTGGGACTTCTAGACACCAGAACTGTGAGACAATAAATTCCTGTTGTTTTAAGCCATCTAGTTTGTGGCACGTTGTCACAGCAGCCCTAGGAAACGAATGCACCTTGTTTTACCCTACAACATCACTGCCCCATCTGCGGTAGGCAGAATAATGCCTCCCCCCTCCCCTGCCCCAAAGACATCCATCGTCTAATCCCCAGAATATGGTAAAAGGACTTTTCAGATGGAATTAAAGTTATGGACATTAAAATAAGGAGATTAACTGGGGGGACCCAATCTAATCACGTAAACCCTTAAAAACAGAGAACTTTCTCTGGCTTGAGCAGAAGGGATGCCAGAGGGGAAGAAATCAGAGGGATTCCCAGTGTGGGAGGGACTTGGTGTGTTGTTGCTGACTTTACCGATGGAAGAGGGGAGTGGAGAGGGGCTCCTGGCAGCCAGGAAACAGGACCTGCAGCCATCATGAGCTGAATTCTGCCAATAACCCGGATGAACCTGGAAGCAGGTTCTTCCCTCCGAGTCTCCAGAAAGACACACAGCTCTGCCAACACCTTGAGTTCAACTGAGCCCACCCAGACTTCTGAACCACAGATCTGTGGCTTAGCTAAATTTGTGTCATTTCAAGCCACTACGTTTGTGGTAATTTGTTACGGCAGCAGTAGGAAACTAATACGCCATCTAGAAAACAGATGTAGCAACGGACACACAGAGAACTTGTCCAAGTTCAGAGAGTGGTTCAGTGGAGGAGCTGGCCTGGGAACCCAGGTCTGCCTGAAACCAACATCCATGGCTTACCTGTCGGAAGCTGAAGGCATTGGTGACAGAGGCAGATGACGGGTAAAGTGAGCCCTGATGCATGACGTGACATGACAGGGGCTGGCAGAGGGGATGGGAGGGATGGCCAGTGGAATCCATGATCTCTGGGGCTGGTGTTGGGGTGATACCCACAGCAGACGGCTGACACTGGTGGGGTCATGAGAAAGTACTGGGAATTCAGCAGGCTTGAGCAGAAAAATTGGCTCTGAGAAATGGAGTCAGGTAGAGTAGCAAGGGCTGGCACTGGACAGCAGCCAGAAAAATGGCCCAGGTGGGTGGGGACATATTTGTAGCAGAGGGCCTGTCTGCTGCCATCTTGGACCAAAGTTGTGTTTTGCCCATCAACTAACTCCCCGTAGGATGGCAGAGATCAGGTGAGGAAGCACGGTAGCTGAGAGGCCCGTCATCACAGGCTTTGTGACCTGTGGCAAGCTGCAGTGCCCGGGGACCGTCACACACACTTGATGGCAAAACATCATGTCTTCTCCAATAGTGCAGTCAATACCGTAGTTACTACTTCATTCAAGAGGAAGCATGGTTTTATAATAGATTATTATCTTTATCTCCAAATAGCACTCTCAATGCATAAATTAATCAGGTCCAGGATGGGAGGGGGAGGCAGTTCCCAATGACCTCTGGAAAGAATGCCCAACTCTCTTGGACTTGCCCCAGTCAGTCAACTGTGGGAGCGCCTTCTACCCAGTGTAGGTTTGCCACATAAAATATAGAACATTCACCACAATCGGAATTTCAGATAAACAACGAATACTTTTTTAATAGAAGTATGTTCCATGCGATATTTGTTCATGCAATATTAGGGCATACTTATACAAAATAAGTATTTGCTGTTTATCTGAAATCCCAGTTTAACTGAGTGTCCTGTATTTTTATTAAATAGCTAAATTTGGCACCGCTAACCCAGTGGTGTTCTGAAGTGGTGTCTTGTCTTATTTGGAGGAGGCTAACAAATGTCTTGATTCCTGTTTTGAAGCACACAGAGGATTTTTACAAAGAAGTGAATGGGTTCTTTCCTTGTTCCCAGAGGCTGGGACTAAATGATGCCTCAGTTGGATAAAACCAAGAATCGGCTGTTGGTCATGATGAGCCAACACTGGCATGAATTTCTATGTGATACTGAGAAGCCCCTTACAAGAAAGTGAGCAATAATTTGCCCTAGACAGCTTGAGCTGCTTCTGGAATCAAGGCTATTCGGGGTGAAACTTGAACATGGTGACATCCAATGCTCACCACCTATAAATAAGGACACAGGAGGCTCAGAAAGCCCAAGTAACTTGCTCATGGTAACACAGCAAAGAGAAGTAGCAAGAAACAAAGCCAGGGTTAGGACAGAGCTACAGAGAAGGAGGTCTGAATGCCTCTTCATGCAGACTGGAAATAATAACACCAGCTAACATGTATTGATCATGGTATTAGTGTTACTTCATTTTACAGAGGAGGATGTGGAAAGAAGGTGCAGATGTGAGGCCCACGGCAGGCAGAGCTAGACTGCAGGGCCCACGATCCCAGCCACTCTAGGACAGCAGAGGGTGGGTGCAACCTGCAGGCCCACAGGCCAACTGAAAGAGGGGTCAGTCCAAAAATTGACACAACTGTCATAATCTGAATGGGATGGCCAAGCTCTCTGGAAGGATCAGAAGAATCGGCCCCATTGGCCTCCATTTCCATCCACCAGCTGAGGCTGCTGCCGCACCCCGGACCCGATGCGGCCCCCACCGGCCTGCTCAGGGAATCCTGGCTCCCCACCTCATGACTGTGTGACTTCGGCAAACTCTCCATGTTTCCACTGCTTGGTTTGTAAAACGGGGGTCAGAGTGGTACCTACCTCACAGGATCCTTGTAATCAATAGGGGGTAACCCATAAGGCCATGATCACATTTGCTTGGACCAGAGCAAGTGCTTATTAAATGTCAGCCACCAAGCACCCGCTCTGTGATGACAGAGCAGGGTCATGGTTCTAGCAAATGCATGAGCCGCCAGGGCTCTGAGTGATGAAAGAGCAGGGCGGTGGTCGCCACCTCCGGGTAGAGTGGGTGGCGGAGAGCAGAGGATAGAGGGAGACGCTGGCCCAGAATCCTAAGGGACTGGGGATCCAGGGCAGCTGCAGTGATGCTAGGAAAAAACAAACCCGAAAGGGGGTCGGGCTGTCCATGGTTTTCAGAAGACAGCCCAGATCTGGGCACGGACGGGCTTTGGTGGGAGGGGAGCTGGAAATCCGCACCCTGGAAGGTGGCAGTCCGGGTGGGCCCTGGGGCCGGAAGCCCAAACAGCGGGCGGGAGGTCGGAGCTGGTGTAAGGATGAGCGTGCAGACCTGGTTCTCAGGCTTGATCCACGTGGAGAGATGTGGCCACAAACTGGAAGTGTGGGGGAGAGGCCACGCTGTGGACAGAGGAAGCCGGAGGTAAGAACACGCCAGGCCAGGCCAGGCCAGGCCCGGTTGAGGCCGGGCCGCCCGCTCCCCTTGCCGCATCCCGAACCCCAGACTTCGGGGCAAGACATCCATCCGTCCCAGCAGGATTCCTGCTGCAGACACGCCTGGACGTTAATCGCTCATCACCTGCCCGAACGACTTCCGGGAGAGGCCGGGCGCAGGCGGGATCGTCCCTGCCCCGGGCCGGGCTGCACCCCTCGTTCACCCGGCCCCGCGGTGCCGGGGCGCCACCGGCCCACCCAGCCACCCTCTGCGCGCACGGGACGCGCGCGGCCACACGGGGGCGCTGGCGCCCGCCGCCTGCCTCAGCGCAGAGTCCGGAGAACAAAGGGAGCCCTGGGGACCTCGGCCTCAGTCACCTGGAGCCACCTGCTCCCGGGGCCGCGGGCCGTGCGCCACGCCGGCATCCGGCTCCCGCGAAGGAGTTAATTTTGGTTCAGCGCCGCTCTTAGAAATCTGTGAAAGAAATCGCTCCCCCCTTGATGGTCTTTCTCCCCAGCCTGGGGACAAAATACAAGAGCTCTGGGACTCTTAAAAGTGTTACTGGGCTTGTGGTTTTACGATTTCTGCTCTGTATTCTCCGTCTCCTTCCCCAACTTTACCAGGATCCTGGCCGCATCATTTTTCTCCCCTTCGGTTTATTAAAGTGAACTTCTTTTCTCGTTCGGACGAAGTAGACACACACCCTCAGGGAAATAGCGAAACAAACCAAACGCAGACTTCAAGAGGAAAGGGGGAGGAAGGCGCTGTGGAAATCGCGTCTTGCGAAGAAGGGAACTTCCACTGCACAGCTAGGTGGGCCTTGCCCTAAAACGGCTTTTATTCTCTAACTTCTAAATATACTTCATGGACTAGCTGCAAAACCTATGTAAACGTTCCCAGACGTCTTGATTAGGAAGCCCCAAAAGAGGCTAAGTTCAATCACCATCAGTCACCAAGTACCTGTTGAGGGCCCGTAGGCACAAAGGCAGCTCATGAACTGCCCACAACCAGCCAGGCAGTGTGCCAGGCCCTGGACCGCGAGATGGGAGAGGCAGGCTGGGCTTTTCTGGGTGTTATGATCTAGTGGTCCCCAATTAACCCTTTTCTCCCCAAATTGTTGTCCAAGGTCAAATTCGGCCGGGCTTTCTCCCAGGGCATTGCCATCTTGGTTCAGCCAGCCTTTCTCCCTCTGATTCACGGCCCTGGAATCAGAAGGTGATGCTACAGGCACCTCATCACTTTCATTCAGCCAACGGTAATATTGTATTTGTCCATCAAAGAGTATCCTGGGTCTCTCTGGCACTCTTCCCATTCCAAAGGGTAGAATTCCTATCCCTAAACCCTGCTGGTAGGGACTTCCCTGGTGGTCCAGTGGTTAAGAATCCACCTTCCAGTGCAGGGGACACGGGTTCGATTCCTGGTCCGGGAACTAAGATCCCACATGCCGCGGGGCAACTAAGCCCACGCACGGCAACTACTGAGCCCGCCACCACAACTAGAGAGAAGCCCGTGCGCCACAATGAAAGATCCCACTTCCTGCAACTAAGACCTGATGCAGCCAAAAATGAAATAAATAGAAATTATAAATAAATAAAAATAAACCCTGCCGGTAGCACAAGACGATGGAGAGCGAGTGGGAGTTGGGGGGAGAAAGGCAGGAGCAGATCCTGGGGACTCCCCTGGCTAAGGAGATCCTCTTGGAAGGCAGGGAGCCTCTCCAGGGAAGTCCATCTGATACAGCATTCTGCCACGATGACAATTTCCTCTAACATCTTCACTGTCCAATGTGGTGGCCCTAGCCACATGTGGCTTTCGAGTGCTTGAAATGGGGTTAGTGTTAACAAAGACCTGAACTTGAAGTCCTATTTAACTTTAATTAATTTAACTTAATCACATTGGCTGGTGGCTGCCGTATTGGACAGCACAGCTCCAAGCAGCGACAGTGGGCGCGGATGGGAGGGGGCAGAAGGTGGCAATAGGACACCATGGTTGATCTCGTTCTAATTTGTCCTGCACCAGCTAAAACCACCTGCATGTTTTCTCTCCAGTCCGCTTGGAGGCGTTGTGGTAGAGGTGGTGCTTGAGGGCGGGGTGGGAGTGGAAGGAGAGCACGGAATCTTGCAGCCAAGCAATGACATGCCGTAAATTGCTCTTAAGCAGCAATGGGCCGGGGATTAGAGGACTTTTCCGGCAGATACCGTTACTAGCAGACAGGGGTCAACAGCAGGGTTCCTGGACTATGGTTACAAAATACTTTAAAGTGGACGTTGACTTCCTGTAACCAGTTCGCTCTTCAGTGATGGGTAAATGACAACCTCTCCATTTCTCTAGAGGCAAGGAATGCTCTGAGCTGGGAGGGGCTGGAGATCATAGACAAATTTGTCTTTGCAGCTAGAAGGGGGAGACCTCAATTATGCAAACGTGGGTGATGCCAAGGGTGGTGGGTGATGCCAAGGGTGGTGGGGCGGGCGCATTCAATGACTTTGCTGTTAGTCCCTGACAACGTTGGGATGAAAACCCAGGTCTTGGGTGCCCTGGCCTCGTGCTGTTTCTGCTGCACAAGGTTGCCTGTCAAGTGCCCTGTGACTTTGGGCTTCATAGATATCGCATCTGGCTGGTTTGGCCAACCGTTGAATCGATCAATCAGATTTCCTTCACGTGTTCAGACTGGCAGACGCCAGGGAGGAACTTGCAGCTTATGGGGGTGGCACTAGGGGACAGTTATGCCCTCTCCCACTATCTTTTACAGCGATTTTTGCTTTTCTTGAACCAGAACACAGTCAAGGTTCCTGAATTGCCCCTCAATTGCATTTTGAGTAACAGACCCAGTTACCCAGATGCAAATAGCAAATGTGGGGTGGATTTGTAAGCCTTCGTTTTTCAAACGCAAGCCTCAGCGATTCTTCAGAATCTTCCATTTCCATTTGTTTTTATAATATCACTGATAAGAATCATTTTACGAACGAAAAATGTTGGCCTTTAATTCTTCCCGTTTTGAAGACTGTGCAAATCCAGCTAATGAAATTGTAAGTGTGCAAAAGAGATGTCAGACGATCTCATGCACCTGAACTTGAAGGTTCTTTGAAACATAACGTAACAGCAATGATAACCCTTACACAGATTCTTCTTGGAACACTTGAAGAAGGAGAAATGGGCTGGACCCATGGGGAGTGGGTAATTTCTCTGGAAATATTAACATTTTGGGAGGCAGTGAATTCTACTCAAAATATCTCAGTTCTATACTGAGCGGAATCGCCTGGCGTAAACAGGTGAAAGTAGCTGACTTGCTCTCGTGGCCACTGAAAAGAATCCCAGCCTGATCGGGAGAACAGATTTCTGGGTTTCCCTGCCAACAGCCAGCGTGGTGGCCTAGAGCCCGTCACTTCCCCTTTCTGCACCCTGATTTCCTCACCTTGGGCCCAGTCTCCCTAGGAAGACCTACCCGTGTCATTCAAGCCATTTGGAAATCTAGCAAACCATCAGAGCAGGGCAGAGTGGCAATTTTTATTCAGATGCTCCTCACGTTTTCAAAGAAGCTCTTTCTTAAGCTGTTCACTGGTGTTAAAAGTGTCTTCTGCCCAGCACCACCCCCTCTATCTTCCTTGCCATTCCCTGGGACCGCTTCTGGGCAGTGGGTACCAATGAGTGTTGTAATGCTTTCCAGTTGGATGGCCATTTGTATGACTTGACTGCCTTCCAGCCATTTCACCTTAGGGGGGTCTTGGGTAGGCACCTCCAGGCCTTTCAGCTGGGGCAGAGGAGGACTGGGGAATCCAGCAGTGTTGGCTCCAGACTCGCTTTAATTTTTCCAGTAGTCCCAGGAGGTGGGAAAAATACTAACAGCTAATAATAATCATAGCAAACACATTGCATTTCCCACGTGCCCGAGAGTTGCTCTAGAACCATGGGGTATCTCGATAAAAAGGTCTAAATGCTTGTCACACCTTAATTCATTTAATTCTTTGAGTGACTCTATTAAATTACAGCAAATCTCCTACATACGAACGAGTTCCATTCCGAGAGTGCGTTCGTTAAGCCCTATTTGTTCGTAAGTCCAACAAAGTTAGCCTAGGTACCCAACTAACACAATCAGCTATATAGTACTGTACTGTAATAGGTTCATAAGACGTTTGTGTCGTTGAAACTTCGCAACTTGAAGGTTCGGTTGTAGGGGACTTACTGTAACAGGATAGGTACCGTTGTTTTCCTAATTTTATAGCTGAGAACATGGAAGACTCAGATAACTTAAGTTTTTCTCCAGGGAAGTCTTGGCTCAGAGATTCAGGCCCTGTTCTAAGTGTAGAATCATTGGTGATGATCAGTGCTGGGATTCATGATTTTGCTTCAGCTAAAATGTCATAAGCTCCCCGAAGATGGGTCCACGCTCTCTGACCCCTGCCTCCACCAGCCCATCCTCGGATTAACGACTCTCACCATAGTCCTTGGACTATTGTAGATTTCTCCTTTCGAAAGCTTCTTTTATGCTACAGACATTCTTGAGATGTAGCTTAAAGAATAAAATTCATAGTTTTGCAGGGTGCTCAGAACCACGTTAAAAGGGCTCGTTAGCACTTAAATGTCAGTAGCCTTTTTATTCCTCTAACTTTTCTATCGGGTGAAGGAACAGCCACCCATTAAAAAACAAATTATTAAAAGAGAAATTCTAAATCTTTAAAGGAGAGAGGCCCATGGCAGCTAGGGTTCCCACCCCCTCCCCCTTTCTCTTCGCAGAACCAATGGGCGAGCAGCAGTTTGTCCCTTGAAGCTTATGGGGCATTGGAGTTCTGGTGTCCTCATTTTCCTTCCTTCCATTGATGTATCATTACTGGAGTGAAAAAAAGAAGGGCGTCTCGAGGGCTTTTGAAAAAAAATGGGTGACTACTCAAGACATTTTGTAAAGGGGGGGGAAATTGCGAGGAAAAGGGGCCTCAGTGGGGGGCGGAGGGGCTGTGAATGGGGCCTTGTCTGGCGGTTCTTCCAGCTGAAACCTGGTGCTGGCGTTCGTGGTTCAGTTCAAACTGTCACCTTTAGTTCTTTCTGGCTTCTCTGCCCTCGGCCCTGAACCTCAACAGATTGGGGCTTATTTACCTATTCACGCTCGGCTGTGGACGCTCATTAATAGGCTTATCAGCTACACCATTCACGGGAGGCCATTGACAAAAGGGGTTCCAGCCACTTGAAGAGGGAAGAGAAAAAAACTGTAAAGAGATTATTTTCTCATTCAGAAGCCTCGCTGGTGTGAAAGCTTTCCTAGACCCTCTGAGGTCACTCGAAGCCTAAATATGATGACAGGATTGGTTTTGTTTTTTTTTAAATTCCAAACATGCTTTTGCTTTTCTCAAAACCAGTTTGCTGTTGTGGGCTTGCGGGCTTCACTCACTTAAAAACGGACACTCTTAAGGGAATAAGGGGCTTTTGATGGATTGGTGTCTTTTCATCCCTATAAAGAATAAATTCTGCAAACTGCATCTGGACGTTGAAGTAGGTGTTCTTATTTGTCATTTTCAGCGGAAGGCTTCCTTTTTATTTGACGTACATAGAGCCATTGATGAATGGGGGATAGGGACGGCAGCTTCCTGTACCACTAATTTATGTGAGAATGTGTTAACAGCATTTTCAATGGCTGATGGATTCCTTGCAGGATGGGAAAGGAATCTGTACTGAGACACTTGAGTTCCCCATTGGCAGGGAATATAAAGATGTAAGTGCCAACCTCTGAGCAGGCAGACGCTCAGCCACGTCTCTTTCCGTGACCCCTGATCTGAGATGTAGAAAAGGTACTGATGTGGTCATAACAACTCAGGTGTGGTGGATAGCTGAGGGTCACCCGGCTGAGGTGTCCATGAATTAAAAGGTTCTGGGACTGATCTGGGTTTGAAGATTTGACCAAAACACATAGCCCTCCCCCAATCATATACATGAACTAATTGTTTTACTTGAGAGTCAGACTATTACTTTCGCTGTCACATTTCCAAAATAGAATTTCATAGCCATTTGCCTGAAGCATTTCAATGGATCTGTTACTCCTGGCTTTTAGGGAATTTTACATAAAAGTTCTCTGAGATGTATTGTGAAGAAAAATGATTTTCTAATGATGTGGCACCTTGAAAAAATATTTCCGTAAATGTTATGAAGTGTGCAGTGTCAATGACCCATGAGCAACTGCATTTCTAAATTCAGGAAAAGTCGATTTCCCAGGTCACTTTGGTACTGCTGCTTCATCCATCTTCAGGACTCGAAAGCACTTCTGGGTTTAATGACCTTTTTCTAAGGAAAAATAATTAAGGTTTTTATCTATATTGTCTTGGACTTAAGGCACCACTGCTTAGGAGCTGGATGAGTGAAGAAGAGAAAGTATATTAAAGAATAAATTATCCGGTAGATACAGCCTAGTGGAAAAGGTAAATGGAAAATATGCACTTTAACCAGTTACAGCTTGGCATTTGGTTGAAGAATCTTAAGATTCAGAGAGAGGAATTGATTTGCTCAAGGTCGTACAGCTATTTACAGCGGAGTTGAGTCTTTAGAATCTTCCGAATTTATTGATCCAAATATATATTACCAAACAACACTTTTTTCCCTCCAGTTTTGAACTTTTTCTAAGAGATCCAGATTCAGAGCCAGGCTCAGCTGCTGCCAGTAACCAGTTGTTTAACCTTGGACAAATAACCTCTCTCATCCTCAGTTTCCTTACCAGGAACTGGGACTATTACTCTGCAGGGTGGCTGTGTCAATTAAAAAGAAGACTCTATTCCGTGTGTCCCACCCATAGCAGGGCCTCCATAAATATTCGTTTCTTTTCTCATTGCTCTCGTTTTGAAGGACAGAGCAGTGTAGCGTCCAGCAACCATTCCCAAGTTGCTTCCTCTCCTCTCAAAGTTTCAGTTGCATTACATTTCTCCCCCCAATACCACGCAGACGCATTTTAAAGTCTCTTTCGGGGGTAGAGCAGGCATTCTGTCATTTGTTTTGACTTAAAATAAGACAACGTAACGCAACCGCCCGGCAAACCGTCGGTCAGGCCAACTCCCGAAGAAAGGGGGCGGGGGCGGGGGCGCGGGACCCGGCCTGATTCACCGAGGATGCTGATGCCTCTCTCCGTCCCGGTGCTGGCCGGGCCCCTCGCCTTCCCGGCCGGGGTCTTGGGGCCGCACGCAGGCGTCGGGAGCCGCGCGGAGCAGGGGCGGTCGGGGCGCG
>NW_020174301.1:10560377-10788948 GCF_003031525.2 Neophocaena asiaeorientalis asiaeorientalis | reverse complement strand
AGCGAGCGAGCGCGGCCGCCACAAAGCTCGGGCGCCGCGGGGTCTGCGCGCGGCGTAGCTGGCCCCGCGCGGCGACTCCTTTCCATGCTGGCTGGGCCCGGCCGCGAGCCCCGGGCGCCCCGAGGCCGCGGCTTTCCTGCGCGCTCCGAGCGTTCGCTAGTTGCGAGCAAAGTTTGCTGGAGGAAACGCCAAGCCTGAGTCCTTTCTTCCTCTCGCTCCCCAAATCCAAGCGCAGCCTGCGGGCGTCATGCCCGCGCGCCTCCGCAACCTGGGGTGCGCGTGAAGCCTCGGAGCCTTGGCGCCGGCGAGGGCCCAAGGACCACTTTTTGGGGGGAGCTCGTCGTTTGCTCCGTCCCGACCCACGCCGGGCGCGGGGACAGAGCCGGTCGCCGGGGATCGTTGCCGTTCAAGGTAACCTCCGTGGTGGGCCCCTCGGGGAGCCTCGCGGGACTGGAGAGTGGGCCCACGGGAGAGTGGGCGCCGTGAAAGCCCGGGACGCCGGGTGCACGGTCCCGCGAGCGGAGGGCTGGCACTGTGGAGGCTGCTCCCTGTTCTTCCTCTTTGGCTGCATAGGTGATGGGGGAGCTGGGTGCATGCTGACGGCTGGCGTTAGGGAAGTTCTGCCTCAACCACCCCCATCCAGATGCTGACATCTGCCTCTGGCGCTCACACCCGCCCCCCTGTCAAACTCCGGCCGGCGAGATCCTCCGACCCCAGAGCTGGCGGGCGAGCGGCGGGGCTGCCTCGATGGTGGCATAGCCGCGCAGGTCCGGAGCTCGGAGGGGCATCTTAGGGGTGCCTCGTTACGGGGCCCGGGGAGCACCCGTCCCGTCCCATCCAGGCCCCGACGGGGGTGCCCTTCCCCGGGAGGGAGCCGCTGGGGTGGGGCCGGCGACACCTCTGTAGGGTAGGAGATGCTCGGGGGTGGCACATTTGGGGAGGGGGCTGCTCCGGTTCCCCGATTGCAGTGCCGGGCGTCCCTGGCCGGCAGCCGCCGTCGGCGCTGGAGGGAGCCCGGCGCGCCTGGGGCTAGGGGGCGAACTGGACCGACTTTTTCTAGTTCGCTGCCTGCTCCGCCGGCAGCAGCTCGGAGATGTCGAAAGCGCAGGCGAGTTCTAACTTGCGCGCTCATTCTTTAGGCTGCCGGACCGCGCCGGGGAATCAGCTGGGGGCCGGGCCAGGAGCTGGCTCCGACCCTCGCGGCCGGAGGGCCAGGCGCAGCGGTCCGGCCCGGGGGCGATGAGTCTCCGCCGCTCCCCTCGCCGTCCGCTCCCTTGCAGACTCTTCTCGCGACCTTCCTTCCTCTCGCCCAATTCAATAAAACCTACCCTTAAAGGCAAACCTGCTTTCACCCATTATGTGTTTGGTGTGAAACGCCATCAACATTTAAAACCCCATTGTCCCCTTGGTCCCAAATCCCTGTAAATCTTCCACTGGCCTCGACTCATTTTCATCTGAAAAGACTGTTTAGTTTGAATAGAAAAGAAATCGGGAGCCTCTCTCTCTCCCTCTCTCTGTCTCTCTCTGTCTCTCTCTGTCTCTCTCTGTCTCTCTCTCTCTCTCTCCCCGTGGAATGTCAATTAAAATGCAGATTTCTCTGAGCTCTTTAGCGCCCAGAGAAGGGGGAGAAAATCAGATATTCCAAGCAAACAAATGAAAGAAGTGCTACAATGAAGCCGGGTTGGTGGTGTTCAGTTCTCCCGGAGCGGCGGCAAGTCCTCATTGGCTTGCCAGCGTTAACGGGGAAGAGAAGGTGGTCCCAGGTCAGCCTGTATTTTGCATTTTTTGAGGATTTCAGTATGTTGAGGAATCCCCACACCCACCGCATTTGACTCCTTGAGAGGCCCCTGCCCTGTTAGCTGTGGGGAGAAGGGGAGCTAGGGAGGCTCTGAGCCAGGAGGTGGGTCTGCCCCCTGGGGGACCTGGGCACCCCCGCACCTTGCCTGGCTCTCTTGACTGATGTGAAATATACTGGGAACAAAATACCCAAGTGCTCGTCATGGGCGGGCAGGCAGGCAGACAACCTCTTAGGGGTAGAAACTCAGGTAAGGCGGGCGCTGCATGGGCTGTCTTCTTGGAGCGTGGTGGTGGGGGGGTTGGGAATGTTCTGGTAAACCGAGGAGCCCAGCATCGACCTGCATAGGGACCACTCCCCAGCCAAGCCCACTCGCTTGTCACTTTGCCTGTCTTTGGGGGCGGGCTTGTGCAGAGGTGAAAATGGACCAGGGGGACGGGTGGCCATGAAGAGCCATCCATCACTGGGAGGGTGACACCTCCTCCCGCGCCCAGGCGGAGAAGAGAGTTCCCTTTCAAGGGGGAAAAGTAAACACGCTGGGGCTTTCACTGAGGCTCAGACTCCAGGAGGGATTATGGTATTGAAGGCAGGAAGCTGGGATTGTGGCCGCCAGCGGCATGCTGGGCCTGTGTTCCCAACACTGAGCCTGGGGACCTCATTATCCTGCCTAGGAGGTCCCTCCATACTTTTGTCCACTCCGGTGAGGAGTTGTGCAGACCTGCCGCCCTAGGCCTCCACCTTCCAGAGATTTGGGAAGGGGGTGGCCGCGGGGCCTGGACCTGGAAATGGCTAAAAGTCAGTTTCTGGTGCAAGCTGATGGGATGAATGAATGGTTTGGGATTTAGCTGAGGTCACTTACTGTCCACCTTTCCCTGCCTAGAGCAAAGGAAGCTCCTCTAGGCTGGGACAGGTGGGCGAGGCGGCTGGGGAAGCAGCCTGGGGCCCACCCTCCTGCCAGGATTCAAGATTGTTCCTGTGAGGCAGAAAATTCCCATGCATTCTGGAAATGCTTAGTAAGTCAATGAGAATGTTTGTGTGTTTCCCTCCCACGTGTATGTAGAAATAGATATGGAATTATCTTTTGAGGCTCTTAACTTGAAGAGGAAAGAAAAGTTGGCCAAAAAATCCTTCAAGCAGACTGAAAACAGGGTGGGCACACATGCTTTTCTTGCTTGTGCTATGAATCACACCATTTCACATGTGCTTTCTTTGAAGCAGAGATTTTCTTTATTCCTCCTCTGGAAGTGGGGCAGCATCCTCTTTTCCCTTACCCACTTTAATCCTTAGTTAAAGCTAGACGTTTTTTCTGCTGTAGCTTTGGGGAGGCTCCAGCAGTATTGAAATCGTAGTCATAATTCGAAATATCAAGTCATGCAGAGAGCGTGGGGTTTAGAAAGTTCTCACCCCTACCCTCAATCCTATAAAATGTGGTTCATTCATATATAGTTCACAGAATCTGACTGTGTCGATCAAATTCTCTAAAGTTTGTGCATTTCGGTTCTATACTTACTAATTGATACCGAACAAATTTAAAGTTATTTGGAATATCTTAAGTGTGGAAAATTTTCTTTGCCTTTGGATCAAATGAGTGAACAGAATAGCAGGCTGGGCACCCCCTTGTAATTTCTGCTCTGAAATCTTAGCCAGTAGGTTAGCATACTGAAAGTTATTGGCCCAATCACATACCTTGATAATAATTTACATATCATCAGAAGCAGCATCATTAATAAATGCCTGTGATATTCATCAGAATTTGCATTTGCTCCACTTCTTAACCCACTCTGTCTGAAGACATTCACTAGGCCTGGGTTGCCGTTAGTCATAGTGGAACGGGATTCAGCCTTCGAATCTCTTTTTGGATCAGCTGCTTTGAATGTATTGCAGTTCCGTTCATTCTTTGTAAGTGGCTGCTTGGCGAAAGATTGAAATACATTTCTGCATTTGAAAATGAATCTCGACAAGTGTAAACTGGTGGGAATTTTCGGTCACCTTCCTGGGGTTCTTTTTACTTTGCTTGTCTCCCTTCTCCCTGAGGGCTCCAGCCCCCAGAAGCAGATGCCTCTGAAGTGCAGCTGGCCCGAGAGAAGTTAACGAGAGGCTGGGTATGCCAGCCCGAGCATCATTAACTTGCTTTTGTAGTTGCCCTTGAAACTAAGGTCACGTTGCTTCTGCTTCTTGAGGGCGGTAGAGGTGACAGTGGGTAGGAGAAGAGAGTACACTTTGCCTAACTGAAGTGGCCGCACGTATCTGTGTCCTGTAGCTCCTCTTTTTTTTATCTCTGTTTCTTAAAAGTAGGCTTTCTGAACGATCAGCCTAACACCTTTTGTGGACGGGTCTGGTGGAAACCCCTGGGACTCACGTGCGGATGGAAGGCATTTGCAGATAATGAAAAAGAACTGGGTTGAAATGACTTGGAGTTGGGGAAGATTTCACTGACTCGCCGACTCTCTCCTCTAGAGGCTACAGCAGCAGCAGAAGTGGCTGCAGGGCCAGCAGAGGCTGTCACAGCACCTCGGTTCCCGAGCCCACTGCCGGCTGAAGGCATTGCTGCAGGCAGTCCATGCTCATAGAGGAAGTGTGCAGATGGGATTAACGTCCACATGGAGATATGGAAGAGGACGGGGGATTGGCACCGTAACCATGGTCAGCTGGGGGCGCTTCGTTGGCCTGGTTGTGGTCACCATGGCAACCTTGTCCCTGGCCCGGCCCTCCTTCAACTTAGTTGAGGATACCACGGTGGAGCCGGAAGGTAAGTTGTTTAATTTCACTTTCAGGGTACCGAGTTTGTTTTGGGATTTGTCCGGGGAAGTGGCACTTAGGTCGAGGCCTGTTTGAGAATCAGGTGCCCCTCGCGTTGTAAATGGGTCTTCCAAGAGCAAGGGAGAGTGGGCTGTCTGCTCCCCGCAAGCCAGAGATTACGAGAGCAGGTTCCCAGCTGGGACACTGCAGGCAGCGCGGTGTCGTTTGGTGGTTTTTTGGCATGTGCGTGTCTCTGACCTGGGTGAGGGAGGCAGCGGGCAGTTTATCCAGTGCCCAGGAGAGCCGTGGAGGGGGAGCTTGTAGCTGAAGGCCATCTAGGGCTTTCTGCAGGAGCACGCTTACCGGAGAAAGTTTTCCTCACAGCGTAAAGAATTGCTGCTTTCTGACAAAAGGAGTCACTAAGGGAAATTGCCAACATCTGAAATGCTGACATTTTATTTTCATTGTCTAAGGGGAAGCAGCAGCCTCTGAAGTTCAGCACAGAGATGCTTGACACATTACATGCTTTTGAGCCATTGTAATTCATAATACTTAAGCAGTACGTCACAAAGCGGCAGATTCTATTTTAAGTCAATTTGAAGTGTACCTGGGCCTTTCCTGAATCTCTGAGAACTTCCAGATCTAACAGGGTGTGCGTTGGTGTCTCAGCTTTGGACATTGCATGAAGGCAACACATTATGCATTTTGGGAGGTACAGAAAGGCGTGAGGCCAGTTGTGAGCACCGAACAGGGCTGAATTATCCCGCCGGGCAGATTTGGAAACTCTTCCGCAGGTCCTTCTGAGATGTCGGTAGCCAAGCCTTGACTCGGTGCAGCACTGAAATCTGTCATCAGTAGGGAATATCGGTAGCTGAGCTATTTTTCAAGTGGTAATCTGAGAATAAAACGGCAGATCCTAGCACTCATCGCCACTTAATGAACCTGTTTGCTGAGAGCCCACCTGGTGCCTGCTGAGCTCGGGGGCCTGAGTGGGCTGGGGTCAGCTCAGCTGTTCTGGAAAGGCACCCAGCACAGAAGAGGACCGCAAGCCCGTCTAGGACCATGCGGGAGGGAGGGCTGTGTCCCCATCCGAGGGGGGCTCCCGCTGAGACCCTGAGTCAGGAAGCATAAAGGCGTATCTTTTTCTAAGACGGAGGGACTTCTTACCGGAAGCAGTCCAGCAGTCGTGAGATGAGGCTCGTGCCTTTTTTCTTACACAGAGGTACGGAGGCTTTATAATGAACAGGTGCGGTGACATCGCCGAGGTTTCCAGATCTCCGGGAAGGAAATCTGGTAGGAGCTTGTGTCTGTGACTGCCTCCTTGTGACATAAGCATGGCTGTAATGTGCAGTGGTGATGATTTTTTTTTTTTTTTTTGCTGTACGCGGGCCTCTCAGTGCCGTGGCCTCTCCCGTTGCGGAGCACAGGCTCCGGACGCGCAGGCTCAGCGGCCATGGCTCACGGGCCCAGCCGCTCCGCGGCATGTGGGATCTTCCCGGACCGGGGCACGAACCCGCGTCCCCTGCATCGGCAGGCGGACGGACTCTCAACCACTGCGCCACCAGGGAAGCCCAGGTGATGCATTTTTAAAGGGTTTAACTTGAGGGAAAAGGGTCCTGGTTTCTGAAAGTCACGCCTGTACTTCTTTAATTTTGCTAATAATTAAAATGGATGTTTCTCTAATTGCCAGTTTTCCCCCGAGTGTGTGGCTCAGCCCACACTGAGGCAGCTGAGCTGGGATTTCCCAGGAATGGCCCAGGTTAGGAGGAAAATGTCATTTTTCATTTAGACTTCCAGGGCAGCATTATTGGGAGTTTATTTCAACATAAAGTGTAAAGTGGTCCTGGAGGACTTCTTTTTATCATATTTAATTATTGAAGAGAGTTTAAAATATGTGTGCACATACTGGAAGAAAGAGGTGAGGCAGAGAGGGGGAAAAGCAGTGGACAGGGATGGAGTCCGCACGGTGGTTCTTTGTTAAAAATGTACATCCAACAATGTGAGTATTGTTGGAAGCAGGTCTTCCCAACGTGGCATCTGTGGATGCGCTTGCGGGTTGAGGGGAGGTGCCTGAATTCCCTGAAATGGTAGGTCATATTTTGCAGGTGTCCTTCTGTGCATATTTCGGGGTTCATAGCTTCTATGAGGTTTGTGTCCAGAGTTGTGAGAGGTTAAAAAAAAAAGAGATTTAGTGGACCCCGCAAAACCCTGCAAAGAGGTGACTTTGGAAAAGCACACAAACCCCTGGACCTCAGTTTCCTTCCCTTTCTGTCGTCTGAGGGTTGGATAAGACAGTCTTCCGGGTCTCTTCATTCGTGCTAAATGAATATTTATATCCTCAGAAGCCTTCTGATGACCTGCCTCAAAAGCTTGCTGGGAGATTTAGGTGGGCCTGGACGTGAAGTGCGGTTAGCACAGGGCCTGGCACCTGGGATGTGTTGTCATCATTGTTCCCAGTGAGCTGGGCACGTGCATCTTCCTGGTCCCATGGGCTGGCTGGGTCAGTTGCCACAGTGTCAGGAAACATCTAGGCTTTTGGAGGCAGTTGAGTAGAAAGTTGCTCTCTAATGGAGGAGGCCCTTCATGTTTCCAGGCAGCTGTGTTTGCTTTCTGTAGGGTCTGTACTTCCCCTTTCAACTGATTTGAGCCCTAAGATGAGTTCTTCCAATGCCGGAGTTTTGCTTTGGTGTCAGAGGTTGTTAGGAAGGTAATCTAATTATAGATGAGGAAGAGCAGATTTTTAGCAACTGGAAGCAGACTAAGTGGGGCAGCTCCAGTTTAGGCTGTGGTACCAGCGAATTGGAGAGAGACAGACAGAGTGTCCCCCATCCATGTGTGTCCATCAGTCCCTGTCTGTCCTCCATGGTGAGTTTAACTGTAGCTTTGGTTAAAATAAGTTCAACCATGACCTTCTAGTGCACAGGGCCTTATCTTATTTTTGTTTTGCTAATTGGGAAGCTCAGTTTAGATAATGTGTATCGGACTGGACCAGAGGAAAATTTGTGTGGAGAAAGAGGTAACTAAGTTCCAGGAAGGAGCCCTAATGCTAGAGTGTCCTTTTCCAATTGTCCCAGCTTTGTACAGTATCATGTCGTCTATCATCACCCTATCCCATCCATCATATCATGTATCACATCATCTCATCTGCCATGTACCATCATATCATATATCCCATCATCTGTCATATATCATTTGTCTCTGGACACATTCTGAAGTGGTAGCAGTAGGTTTGGGTCTACTCAACTGACTTAAGAAGAAAATAATCTCTAGAAGATTTTAGTTGTTAGTATTCTAGACTAAAAATGAATATTTTCAACTGGTCATTCATTTTTGTAGGTGACCAGCTGCGAAGGGTTTAAACTCAGTTGACTCAAAGGGGCCAGTCCTCAATGCCAAGTACTGTTCTGTTGATTAAGATTGTAATTATTTAAAGTATAGTCAAGCTTGATTACCTTGGGGTGGAGGCGACTCTTACTTTCAAGTTCTTCCTGACATTGTCACCTACTCTGGTTAATTAAGTCATTGTTGACATTAACCACATCTTTGTTTACATCAGCCCAGTAGGAGCTAAAATAAAAGGGCTTTTCCAACCCAAAACCCTTTATTACTTTTCCACCCTCCACAAAGTGTCATTCTGAAAAGCAACAACCTGGGAAGAAAGTAGTATGCCTTTTTTTTTTTTTTTTTTTGTAATCAATTTTTGGGCAAGGTGATCCTGACTTATGTGAGCTGGTCCAAAGTTCAGTAGCAGAGAGATTGAGCATGGGGTCCACACGGAGACCTCCTTACCTCAGATTTTTCCAGTATGGTTTAAGTCCTTTGTTAGAAGTATTGTAAATGCCATGATATCAGCCATACGCATTTAATTGCAAGTTAAAAGAAAAGAAAAAAAGAATATATCCGCATACCAAGAATGAATGATTTAAAATAATCTTCTGTTTTTTATTATCTGCATCTTTGTTCCTCAGTATGAGTGTTAATATTTAAGAGTTGACTGTAACGTGATAGCTTAGGAACAAGGACTTATTCTTGGTAAATTAAACCAAACGTAAGCTTATGCAGTTCAATACACAATGAAGTACACATTCTTTTTTAGTATATAAAGTATTTCACAATTCATAGACAAAGAGCTGTGTTTAATATTACTTCTAGAGCAAAAATTTGGCAAGCCCAGAGAATTGGTATTTGTATACTTTCTATACTGGCTCGCTCTCATCCAAATTCCAAGTGTGTGTGTGTGTGTGTGTGTGTGTGTGTGTGTGTGTGTGTGTTTGTGTGTTTGTATTTTGCCTTTTTATTTTAACCAGTTAAAACACTGAATACCTACTAGGTGACTAGTCCTTGCTAGGCCATAACTGAAGACTTATTGCTCTCAAGTGTTTCCCACTCAGCTGAGGGTGAGAATTCAAATAACTAGAGCAACCCAATATGAGATGTTTCCAATATCAGACTTAATGAATAATTACATGGTTATGAAATCACTGGGGTAGTGTTTAAACAGGAAGAGTTTTGTTTAATGTTTGTATTCCCAATAAAATGTGTCCAGGAGCCCTCCCATTTGTAGTCTCTTGTTTGGGTATTTACTTATCCAGGGTAGTTGTTAAAAGGCTGCCCCCCTCTTTCATCAGAGTCTGGCTTAATTTTACGTTTCCATTAAAAATGCTGTCTAATTTTAGTCTTTAAAGGAAAATGTGGGAAATTGATTTTTGGGTGCCGGCATCTTAGGCTCGGTAGGAAATACAGCTAGTGTGCTACTTTCCGCTGTGTCGGTTTGACTCTTAGCAGGGTGCTTGCCTTGGTAGGCAATTCAGAAGTGATTGTTCGGAAGTTTTTCAGGCTGTCCCACAAATGATTCTGATCCAGTGGGTTTTATGAGGCTGTGCAAAAAGGCCCATGGTCTTTATTATTATTTTGTTTTCCTGGAGGGATGACTTTAGCCTTAGGTTCTGCATCCTTCTTATGCTTTTGCTGCATCCAAGTGGGATTTAGAGGTGGCTCTGCTTTTCCGGCTTCCCTGGCATTGCAATGCCTGATGCCACACCCTCACCCCACGTCCTTCTCTCTGCCTTGCCATCTTAGCAGTAATTTCTTTTAACTGATGGTGACAGTGCTGAAGGCCATATGTGGCTGAATCGTGAACCTAATGTAAGGGCTGAACGTTTGGCCTCAAGCCAAAGAGGTGGGTTTCTGATCATTATATCCAAGGTGAACAAACCCCGAAGAATTCAGCTTTGACTCCTTAGAGGCTCTTGAACTTGAGTTTTTAAAGCTATGCACAACTCGTGTTCCATTTTGCGGACAGTGTTTATCTTCATGGGAAGCCTTAAGGCTTTCTGGCAGCCCGAGAGTCTGCACAAACTGGCCACTTCCTCCTGCTTACCCAGATAGACCTGGAGTGACCCAGCCAGGTTCAGCTCTGGCTTTCCTGGATCAGGGAATGGGAGGAGGTGGGGAAGGGAGCTGAGGCCGAGTTCTGTAAAGAAGTCTGGTTGAACAAGCTGCTGCTGGCCTTTTCACTATGATGGGCCCCCATGTCTTGGAGATGTTTCCTTTTGAAATTAACAAAGGTCACACTTTTCCCAAGTTGTTTTTCCCCCGTGCTCTGATCGTTACTACCCCGGTTTTGGGCATGACGGGAAACCCAAAAATGGTAGCCACATCAGTGGTAGATGGTGGTTGCAGGCTTTCACTGGCCTCTGTTTGTGTAACGTCAAGCTTTTACCGTTTATATAATCATGCAAAAGGATATTTTAAATTATCAGGCTAGACCACTGTTGTCCATGAAGAGTGCAAATCAAGTAGAATAGGCATGCTTTAGAGTTTCAGTAATTTTGGTTTTAGGAAACTTGTACCATGATGGAGTTTTAAGATGTTGGCTGTGAGCTGTTGTCATTTATTCCACTTTGGAATCCCATAAGTAGTTACGTCCCATTCTGGACTTTTGCCATTTCATGTGAATATTAAAAATTTCAACTTCTTTTTGACTGTACTGAGTCAGGGAGCTAAGGTGTGGCCTACTCTTTGCTCTAACCCCTGTCCAGCTAAAGCATGGTAAATTCCGAGTTGTGTCTGAATGGAATGCACATATATAGAATGTCAGGTCATGGTGAACATGTTTTATGGGGAGGTCAAAACAATAGCTTATAAGGAAAAGACTGACAGATTCAGAATTGAGGTCAAGGGACATATATATTTTATGATTTATATACAGCACTTTACTTGAAAGAAAGAACCCAGTTCTGAGCTCTGACATTAATACGGTAAACTCTGTATATATTGTCATGATTATTTTCTAACGCTAGAACTTCTTCTGAGTTACTATGTGTGACCTCTTTTTAAAGGCCAGTTTACTGTTAAGTTTTGCCATACATAACCAGCTGTAATGTTTTAAGGATATCAGGACATCGAAAAGTCCAACTTTGTGTGTTGCAGGGGGCAGGGGAGGTAGGAGGTGGGGAGGTGCTATAAAATGTATAGAAAGATCTTTGCAGTGGTGAGTTTAGGGTTTAAACTCTTTGAAAACCCTTACACTTCAGATTGTGAGTAGACAGTGAGTTTGCCCCAAAGGAGTGTGGCTGCCTTCAAGGCACCTCCTTCCTTTGGGAATTCCATGGCGGTCCAGTGGTTAGGACTCTGCGCTTTCACTGCCGAGGGCCCGTGTTCAGTCCCTGGTCGGGGAACTAAGATCCCGAAAGCTGGCTGCGCAGGTGGTGGCCGCCCCTAACCCCCGCCCCCAAAAAGCACCTCCTTCCCATCCCACTAAGCCTCCTGGATCTTGACCAAAACTTGTTGCCTTTTTAGCTGACCCAGGCAGGCGCACAATTAACTATACATCCTAGGGTTCAAACAGAAAATCACTCAGATCTTTAAAAGACCAGGAATACTCTATGTTATTATCCTAAATTCTGCATCTGACTTTTTTTTTTTTCGTAGAAATGAATAAAATCATTTAAAATGGTATGTAACGTGCTTTCTGGGGACCGAAACTCACAGAAGGAACTTGGCCTCGGGAGCTAAACAAAGGAGATTTGAATCTTTCCATTATCTACTGGTGCTGTGACCTTGGATAAGTTAGATAACCTCTCTGAGCCTCTCTTTCTTTATCTAAAAGTGGGTCTGATAACATCTATCTTGAAAGGGGGACCATGAGGATCAAACGCAAGTGTATGTAAAGCCCGTACAGTAGTTCCTGGCAGATAGTAGGTGCTCAGTAAGTGCTAGTTTCCTCCCTGCCCCACCCCACTTCCTTGTAGAGGTAAAAACCTGAGATAGGATGTCAAACCAATATCTCTGGGATGTTTACCCTACGATATACAATGACAAATCTTCTGATGAGAGGCATTTACTTTAATTAAAGTAGAAAGGGAGCCTGTCCAACCCTTTGTATTATCCTGGGCATTTACAAGTCTGGACCTTAGAAATGGGGTCCTCTTGCTGCTTGCAGTCCAAATGGTTCAGGGTTGACATTTCTTTTCCCTGTCGAAAAAGTCAGTTGCGGCTATGTAATAACGGCAGGATACGTGCTTCATAAGGAGCAATATATTTTGGCAAGGAGTTCTGCGCTTGGGGCTTCCAAACAAAGGATTGTCAAGAGGCCCTGTGAAGAAGGATGGAGAGGGACTTCCCTGGAGTCCAACGGGTAGGACTCTGCACTTCCACTGCAGGGGCACGGGTTCGATCCCTGGTCAGGGAACTAAGATCCTGCATGCCACGCGGCACAGCCAAAAAAAAAGAGAAGGATGGAGAGAGGTTTATGGGATTGGTTGGCGGGGAAGGGGGGTGTCACATGCTCTGCTTTTGTCCTGGCCCGTGAGGGGAGCTCCATAGTATGTTATGATAGGCTCTGCCAGGTTGGCCTGTGGTGACTTCCCCCGGGCAGCCTGCTGGGCCTTCCTTAGGTGCACAGGTGGCTGGGCTTCCAGTCTTCGTGGAAGGGAGCTCAAGGAGATTGTTATGGTACCCGTGGTGCTGGGGGTGTGAGTGGGCGTGGGCAGTGTGGATGGGGTCGTATCCCTGAGAGGCTGAGGTTGCAGCTGGTGGTAACAGTAATTCTTCTTACCATCTATTAAGTGCCTGCTGTGTGTTGGACATTGTGCTATAGGTGCCTTGACATGTTATCTCTAATCTCTTTCCCCAGTTTTATTGAGATATAATAGGCAGCACTGTTTAAGATGTATGGCATAACCATTTGAGTTACATATATTGTGAAATGATTACCGCGATAAGTTTAGCTAGCATCCATCATCTCATACAGACACAAAAAAGAGAAAGAAAAAAATATTTTGGGATAAACTCTTAATGACATTCACATATACCAACCACAGAGCAGTGTTAACTCTAGTCATCACGCTGTACATTATACCCCTGGTACTTATTTCCCTTCTAACTGGAATTTTGTACCTTCTGAACCACCTTCCTCCAATACCTCCTCCCGCCACCATCTCTCATCTTAGTAATGCAGCTGACCCCAGCTATCCACATTCGCATTTTATGGCCGAGACTCTTGACTGAGACTCTTGGAGATGAAATGATTCCTCCAAGGCCCCATAGGTAGTGAGTGTGTGTCCAGGCTTTGGGGTACATTGATTGGTGCAACAAAGATTTCCCAGTGGCCTCCTCTTTCCTGAGCAGGTGACTCTTCTGTGGAGTACTGTGGGGAGCTGCTCATTCTTAGATCTGTCATTTGACTCTTAAACATGTAAGGACAGTGCTGCTTGATGCAGTTTCTTCTCATCTGTCCACATCTATTCCCCTAAAGCTGTTTGAAGAAAAGTCGTAGACAGTACAAGCATTCCAATAATGACCACTTCGTGATTCTTCTGGAATGGCCTCTGGTGGTACGTCGCTCGTTGGTAAGAAGCTAACCCTCTCTGCTGTGCAGGAGACCAGAGGGAGACTGCGCGGAGTCCCAGATAGCGTCATGCGGCAGGAGTCACAGCAGGAAGGGCCGGCCAGCACGAGGCCATCCCGTTTTCCTCGTCCCGGGTGCTTCAGAAGGTCTGCCCTGGGACCTCCTCAGCGTTCAGTTTTGGTTGTCAGTTTGACATTGCGTCAAGCTTTTCTTCAGCATGTCTGGTTTGAGGTTGGGTCAGGGCCTATCTCTGCACACTGGTATACCTGGGGCTCCTGCAACCTGTCGTCATGGACAGATACTGAGCCCTCTAATGTCAGAAGCTAGGAAAGCAAAAATAAATAAATAAAAGGCGGCGGGGGGGAAGGGGAAAAAATTCCCAGAACGAAAGGGCAGAAGCAGCAACACCTATATACTTCCTGTAGCCTTGGCCAGGAAGGGTGTCCCGAGGGAAAAAAAGAGGCCGGGGAGCAGAGCCTGTTTTTAAAGCAAATGAAGTTCAGTTTGGTGGTTTAAAAAAAAAAAAAGAAAGTGAACTCTGAGCGGTTCCAGCCCGACGTGGAGGTGAATCAAGCCTGGTTCAGCCAGTTGCACTCCGCGCCGGCCACCTGCTCGGTGACGCAGAAGACGCAGGCATCCAGAAGGGGGGCTCCGTGTGGGTGAGAGGTTGTAGGATGCTTGGCTGGAAGGTGACACTGCGCGGTTCCCTCTGAGCCTCTCAGCCCTGGTGCGGCCGCAGCTTCCAGAGCCAAGGTCATTACCATGGCACACCTTTCAGATTGCAGCGTTGCTGTGGCTCCTTTGAGTTTGTCCCCCAATTATGTTGAGGCCCTGCTATGTCCTACTGTGTGCCGGGCTCTGTGGGGATAGAATGACAAGCAGAGAAGTCTCAAGTCCTGTTGAGTTGGGGGGGATGGGGGCGTGGGGAATGGGACTGGCATTTGTCAAATACTTGCAAAAAACGGAAGGGCAACTTCCAGTCTGAGGTGAAGGTAATCCGAAGTAAAAGCATGGTGTGTCTCAGAGGGATTCGGGGAGCCCCGAGGAGGCCAGTGTGCTAGAGATGGGGCTGCGGAAGTAGGCCAGGCCAGGCGGGGCTGGAGGCAGCCTACGTGCCATGTTAAGGGTTTTTCTGGGTCTTTCAACCGTGCGCCTTCCTGAGGCTGGTCTTGAAGGCAGTGGGTGCCGCCTTGATTTGTTGGTAAGTTCACCGCGTTGGCCCTAGTCAGCCCCGGCCAGGTGTGCCAGCTAGGTTGCTCTGTGCCCACTTTGGGAATCCTCCTGACCTCCCTGCTGTCCGGTGAGAGGTACCTACCCTTAAAGGTATGGTGAGTCAGGAGGTCACGGGCAGCCCTCAGCCGCCACTTGAGTGGGGCATCTCCTCACTCCTTGACAGTCTGGAGCTGCAGTTCCTTACCAGACCAACGTGGATGCGGGGAGACGGCCCCGGGGAGCCAGGGAGACCTAGTGAACACGATTCTGGTCCCCTCTCGGGGGCCTCACCTGGGCACTCAGCGATTCAAACAAGGCTTCCTCCTCTTTCCATGGAGAGGGATGCACAATCTCAGCTTAAGAAAGACCCTGGTGCACCCTGTCCACGTCTTGGGAAGCCAAGATGCTGGGGAGCCGTGCACAGCCTTTCCAAGAGCAAATGCTCCCGAGGGTTTTGAAAGGGGCTCTATTAGGATGTAGGGGCTCTTCAGAGTTTGTTTCCTTGAAGTTTTTACCTCTCTGCACATAGGCGGCTTAGGGTTGGGGAGAAAGGTTAACCACGGTGGCGCCTGTCTTAATTTGGAATTTCCTGAATGAATGTGGTTTCAGTCCTCAGGCACAGGATTCCCCTAGGGAGGCTTTTTCTTTTCTCCGCATATCACGGGAGAAAAGTGATCCCTGTGGCTTGTCCTGCCTTTCTGGGTCCTGCCGGCCCCGGGCCCCGGCTGGGAATGGGCCCTGCCCGCCACAGAGGCTCTCCGCCCCCTCTGACTTCAGGGAGACCTCTGCCAGGGGCCATTCTGATCGAGCTGCTCACTGAAGACCCCTCGGGCTAGGAATCTGTGCCTTCGCCTGCCTGAGCCGGATTTCAGCGCTGGCCAGGCCTGAACTTGCTGCGGCCCGGGCTGCCAGATCAAGCCCATTCAAATGAGGAGGCCCATCTGTTTCCCAGTATCCAGCTGCTGTCCCTTCATTTGCAAATGGCTGGGATGCTGCTGGAGGGGGGACCAGTCTGGGGACACATCTGCAGGCTCCGAACGGGTGTTGGAACTGGGGTCCTGCTGAGAGAAGAAAGGCCGAGCCCTTTAAGTAAACTTGCTGAACAATACCCCCAAAAGGTCCTGAGTTGCGGAACCCGAGGCAGCCTTGCCCTCAAGGAGTAACTCTTCACCTCCCTCTCTCCTCGTCAAGCTTCCCGTTTGTTTCCCCTCTCATTTGCCGATTGGGCTGCTTTAAAAGTATTCATGTATTCAGAACGTACTCGCTGAGGGAGGGGCTCAAGAAAATGTCCAATAGGATTTGGACATTGATCTGACCTTTACGGGACTTAGAGGGCAAATGTATCCCCTGGAGTTGGCACCATTTATGTCAGGAACGGGGCCATGTGAGCCACAGGTAACACTAAGGTGGAAAGGCGGCCGCCCCTGAAAACTTGCTTCTGAATGCAGTCAGGCTGCGGGCTTTGGAGCATGCTCTCTGGAACGCAGGCCAACTACCCCGCTCACTGGAGCCCAGGTCCTCAAGCTAGTGGCCTCTGGGTCTGGCGTTCAGGGGTTTTCATGGCCTGCTGTCGGGTTGCAGTGAGTCGTCCCTGAGCCCAGCTGGGATCCTCTTTTCTAGGGAGTTCTTTGGGGGGTTACCGTGCCCCCCATACAAATATCAGTTATCTCAAATTTGTTGGATGGATGAATAGTAAATGGTATTTTAATAAGCCACAGGCTTCTTCCCTTACAAAAGTAATCAAACAGGTGTTGTACATAGCCGTTGATGACGACGACTCTCACAAGGTCCTTGGATGTTTAGTTCCATTTGGGAACATTCCAGAAATCCCCACTTTGGTAACTTACATATATATGATGTGGCAGATTTGTTCATTTGAAAGAAAACCCCTTTTTAAAATCAGACAAATTCAAATTGAGGTTCCCATGTGATTGGAAAAATGTAATCTGCTGATCAGTTAATGTATTACTCAGCCATAAAAAGGAACAAAATTGGGTCATTTGTAGAGACGTGGACAGATCTAGAGACTGTCATACGGAGTGAAGTAAGTCAGAAAGAGAAAAACAAATACCGTATATTAACACATGTATGTGGAACCTAGAAAAATGGTACAGGTGAACCGGTTTGCAGGGCAGAAATAGAGACACAGGTGTAGAGCACAAATGTATGGATGCCAAGGGGGGAAAGTGGCGGGGGCTGGGGTGGTGGTGGGATGAACTGGGAGAGTGGTATTGACATGTGTACACTGATGTGTATAAAATGGATGACTAATAAGGACCTGCTGTATAAAAAAATAAAATAAAATTCAAAAGTTAAAAAAAAAAAAGTATCAAGCTACAGCCCACAAGCAGGAGCCTGGCCTGCTCTGGCCAGTGCTGAGGGGTAGGCAGGCAGGGCACCCCTGCCGGGGTGGAGGCTTTTCTTAGGTGTGCCCCCCACTTTACAAAAGCCTTCCCAGGCAGTCTCTGGTTTTGTCCCTGTGGTGACCTTGACCTAGCCTGGAGGTAGCCTCTTCTACAGACCAGGACTCTGAGGCTCAGGGAGGAGAAGGGGCCGCCCAAGTTGACAGGGTTCATCACTGCCGCAGCAGGTCTAAAGCTTGTCCTTAGACACTGGAGCTGAACTTCTCACAAGGCGGCCCTTGGACCAGCAGTATCAGCATTCCCCGGGAACTTGTGGGAAATCCAGAATCTCAGACCCCACCTCAGGCCTCCTGACCTAGAAACTTCAGAAGGGGGCCCCTGGAAGCTGTGTCTGGGTGATCTTTATGCAAAGTAAAGGCTGAGAAGCAGAGCCCCCCTCCTCCGCTCCCCCCTCCCCCGCCCCCAGCTCTCAATTGGAGTGGGTGGGTGGAGGCAGACTGTATTCTGCTGGGAATATACTAGATGGATAAACAAAGACCTGATGAATTGGAGATGGGAGCCATGCAATCTGTCTTAATGGGAATCAGAGGAGATGATATTTGAGCTGGGCTTTGAAGGCTGAATAGGAGTTTGCCATGCAGAGTATCGGGACAGGGGATGCAGGTCGAGGGAACAGTGCCCATGTGAACAGCCAAGCCTTGGGTGTGAGAGAGAGGGTAGAGCGGGATCTGGGGCCAGGAGCAGCCAGGGCCTTAGTGTGGGTGATGTTCTTTGGGTTTCACCCTATCGAAGTGTGGAGTGGTCTGTGCCTTTTTTTTTTTTTTTTTAAGTAGTGGTAAGATTTGCTTTTCAGAAGATTGCTCTAGTGGCTCATGAAGGACACAGGGGGCGGCCCACGGGTGATGGGTTGGGGGGTGTTGCAGAGCTCTTTCGGAGAGATGGTAGAGGCCTGGAGTAGTGGGCCCGTGGGACCGAAAGCCGCCCTTGCTTTATCTCCAGAGCTGTTGCAGAGACAGACTGAATAGGGGAGGAGATGTGGGGACTGACGAGGTGGGAGGCGAGAGGGAGCAGAGGTGCTTTAGGGTGGATTTGGAGCTTGAGTTGATGTCACGTGGTGACTCCATTCAGCCAGAGGCTAGAGGAAGAGGTTGAAGGTCATCTGCCTGTTTTAGATAGGACCTCTGTAGACACCCAGGTAATGTGTTCCCTCGGGCAGGTGGAAATGTGAACCTGCAAGCAGGGACTTGAGTGGCATTGCCATGTAGGGGTGGGAAAAGCTGCAGAGATGGAGGAGATCAGAATACAGGGAGAAGGACCAGAGGAGCTGGGGGTGAAATTCAGAGCGTATCCACAGGTATGCGGGGCGGGGAGGGGATTCCCAGAAGGGCAGGAAGGTCTCCATGCACGTTCCTGTTCTTGAGAACACATGTTCACACGCGTGTGCGTACACACACACACACGCCAGCAGAAAACAGCATGCCGCTGTAGGTAAATAGGCGCTAAACTGTGTGTTAGGGGCTCTCCCTTTCCTATCATCGCCAGCCTTCCACGCTGAGAAGACCTGGTCAGGGGCGTTTCCTCCGTTCACGGTTAGCCAACTGCAGCCCCGGAATAAGGCTTTCAGCCACAAGTTCTTCCCCACGGCTGGTACTTTTGAGTGCTCGCTAAGCGCTGGGCATTGTGCTTGGTGCTTTCCGTGCACTGTCAGTTACGGTTGTTCCTGGTTTGCAGGGGAAGAACGACGAAGTGATTAGAAAGCTGAGGGCCCTGTCCTGGGTCACACAATTTCTAAGTGGCAGAGTTGAGACTCAGGCCTGTTCTAAGTCTGGTCTTTTAACATCCCCAGCTGTCCTTGCCTTTTCTGAAGAGTCACCAGGGAGGGGACAGAAGTGAGACTAAACGCTAAGGTACCACAGGGAAGAGCTCCAGGAATTGAAGGAGCATCGGATGAGGAAGGTGGCCTCCCACTCTGTACAGTGAGGAGGGCTGCCTGGGGTCAAGGGCTGCCACGAGGACTTGGGGACAGAACTGTTTTGGGGGGCAGAGGATGCGTTTTTCAGGACCGGAGATGATGATGTTTGTTCATTGTACAGGCGATGCCTCTGCAAGCCCACTTTCGACCTTAAAGAGGGTGCTCATAGAGCTCAGGCAGATCCCGTTCATCCCTTCATTCCTTTACCTCCTCGCGACGCCCCCATCCCCCTTCCCCCCTTTTCCCTTCCTGGTTGTGGTGATACAGGGAGTACAAAACCTTCTGCTGAGAAAAAGAGACAGATTTTCCAGTGGTCTCAGTCAGTCGGCAGGGCCAGCTTTTTGATGATGTGGTTTTTCCTAGAACAGCATGCCCTAGGAAGCCTAGATTTCGAGAAGGGCCAGCCTCCTCCGCCGTGTCTAGCAAGCGTGTTCCCAGAAGGCAGGCTCAGGGCCTGGATGACCAGGTGGCTGAACACATAGGCTCACTGTATATCCGACCTGGGGCAGGGGAGCTACTTTGACACAACTCTTAGTGCCAGTTTCTGCTTCCTGGGCACTAGATACCCTGATGGCTTGTCTCTCTGGGAATTGGGTTTTGAACAAAGGGCTCAATTTTGAAGTTCTTGCTCAAGCAAAGCTACCAATATCTAGGGATTTTATGCAGGTGCTTCTGTTCCGTACCCTCCTCCTGGTGGTCCCGTGGGAATTTTGCTCTCCGAACGTGAGTTCGATGCACGCGTTGTGACCAGGAGAAAACCTCTTTTGTGTCCCTCTTGCTTCCTTTTGGAGGACACTATCATTAATAGCCTAAAACCTTGGATCAAAAGAAGATGGGATGCTGACAAAATACGGGGTGAATATCTCCGCGTTTTGGGTCCGAATATTGGGCGATGATGGTGACTCACTCTTAAATGGGTACTTTCTTAGGCACTTTACTATTTCCACATTTTTATTTTCTCTTAGGTAACAACATCATTTCTTTTCAAACTTGGAGAGCTGTTCACCGTGTTTGTCAAAGACAGACAGACCTAAATTATATGAGGGGTATGCCTAAATACATAATTTTTAATGGTTACCATATTGGAAGCATTAGCCATTATCCCATCTGATCACCAGGAATGCGAGCCAGGCTAGAGTTTCTGGAACAGTCAGGCTACTGTGGCAGAGACAGCTATTAGTGGTTGTCCTGGCCCCCGTGATACCGCCAAGGAGAGTTTTAAGTCCTGACGTGAGTCTGCAAGACACCCCGACAAAGGGTTGGAAGAGAAAACTGCAGCCTGTTTGCTTATCTGTGTTCCAGTGCTTTGAATTCTTTGAGGCCCCCATTTTTATGTTGGCAGTATTTCTTGAGGTAGAGAACTTTTATCTTTATATTGTGCAGAGTTTTTGTCTCTCCCTTCCCCCCTTAAGGAACAAGTAGTACCCAGGCCTTATAAGGCCTCTGTTTGAGGCCCGGATTTTGTCTCCTGCAAGCCCGGTCTCGTAAAGGAGAAGCTTCGAGCCTGTCTGAGCTGAAAACAGCCAGCTCTGCTGCTGCCATCTGGGTGTCTGCGGAACCCCCGTGCTAGGGCACGCGAGGGTGGTCATTTCTGACTTGATTGCAGGACACCAGGACCTTTAAATCTTTCTACGGCTAAGTTTTGATGCCACCTAGATGGAAACTGTGCCCTAGAAAAGTGTGAGCTTCGCTCTTCCAAAGCCCCTGTGCTCTAAGACATCATGGATTATGGAAAAGTAATGCGATATAGATGTCTGTCTGTCCAGACTCCCTCCGTTCCGGCTGGTAGAAAGTACTTTGGCAGTGCTGTGTATGTGAGGGATTCTGTATTCTGTTCCTATGGACAGGAACTGGGGGGGTTGGCCAGTTGAAACTTCTTACCGGGACTGGAGTGTGGCCTCTACGGGCCATCGTAAAGACCAGGAGGACGAGTCTGAAACAGACACTTACCTGCTCTGTGCCCCGTGACATTGCGGTGACGTGTGCAGCTACGTCCTGTGTATTTCTTCTGTCAAGACAGTGGCAGCCCCACAGCAGTGATATTTATTCCTCTCGTGCAAGGTGGCAGAAGGTCGGGAGGGCACCAGGAAACCAGGGCTGTTTTACTACTCTTGCCTCACATGCTGCTGTCATAGTTCCCGGGGAGGCCTGCCACCCATACCCCCTAGCAGGACACCCCTTTCCCTGTCTCTTCCTCCCCTCCTCTCTTGCTGAGGAATCTGTTTAGGGATTTCTTTCTCCATTTCTTCCCCTTCCTGGAGGAATGTCTTTAGGGCTTGGATGCCCCTGACTTTCTCAGACGGAGAGACCTCAGGGGGGATGCATTCCAGGGGTGACCCCCCTGCATCCTTGAAGCCGGGGCTCCCATTTCTTAGCTGTGATCATCTTGACCTTTGAAAAGACACTGGTCCCTAGGAAACCCCAGAAAAGGCTGAATTTGTGTAGTTAGTTGTCCCCTTGGCATATGCGGCTCTTTTCTTCCTTAACAGTTTAAATCTGTCATCCATCCTCCACGAAATGATTGGACAGGGCAAGACGCGGGTTTCCCATCTGTTCTCTGTTTGCGTTTGGGCGCCATTTCAAAAACCACACGGGAAAAGTTTATAGGCAAACATTATAAAAAGTGACAGTCTGAAGTGCTGCTATGGCTGGTACAGCAGCATCAAGTGTTACCTGAAATAGCTCCCTGTTCCAAATTCTCTCCTGTTCCAATTCTCTCCAATTGTCTCAAGACGGCCTCCCGATGACACCAGGGAAGAATTCAGCTGGTCATGTCCAGCGAAGTCCCAGAAAACACAGCCTTTTCTGACTTTTTACAAGACTTGCCCCTCCCTGGGCTCTGCTCACCCCCAGCAAGGATTGATTTCGCTGTGTTGATTTCCTGTGAAGTAAAGCTGGTGACATCAGCGTGATGTCACACCTCTGCCCTGATCCACTGCGGGACTTGGGGTGTCAGGCAGCCCTCGCCTCCTCAATCTCCTCTCCGCAGTTGGAGGCCCCTCAGTTCTACATTCCAGTAGCTCCCAAGGCATCCCGGCTTCAGAGTTTCTTAGGGGTGGGAAGGAGATGCAGCTCCGGACAGGAATCACACACCAGCCGTGTGCAGTGGTGGCTGTTAGTCACACCATTCACTTTTTGATGAGCTGCAGAGATGCCCATCTCTCATTTTTTAATATCAGATTAGTCCATTTATTGGAAAGCAGCTGTGTGATAAGATGCCACTTGTGCTTCTCAAGTGTTTGAAACTTGTGGGGAGAAAGTTCAGATTGATGCAACCAAAGATCTGCACAGCCGAGCTGCCCCCGCCAGGCGTGTGGCCTCAGCAAGTAGAAACACGTGCCTTTTCGTCCTCCCAGAAAGTAAACTCAGCGCCTTGTTTGTTTAACACTTTTAGGTACAGAGACAAAGAATGTCCAGCACTGGTGTGTGCGCTCCAGCCTTCTTGCTTCTTTGTGGATTGTAATTTATATTATGAAAGATATGAGGAAACATTTTCTGTCCGTGGAAGCCTCTGAAAGAGCAGTTGGTGCATAGCAAAGTGGCTTCTGGAGCCTTCTCCTCGTTGTGTTTTGGTGAGAACAGATGACGGAAGTGTTGGGCTGTGTGTGTGCTCTGCATGGATTTCTCCACTCCTGTCTGTAAGAAAGAGTAAAAAGTATGCTACAGTACCAGAAAAAATAAATGCAGGAAATATTAATATTGCTATAAAAGGTATCGTTTAAATCTCTCAGGGAATACTTTGCCCCGTGTCAACCATCATATTTTATAGAGCAGGCCGTGCAGCTTGGTGGACTCAAGGGGAGGCACCGACCTGTGACACTGGGAGGTGATCACATCACAGTTAGAGGGGTGGGTAGGGTACCGCAGATGCAGCATCACCGATGTCAGAGGGAGCCGGCCCGTTGTCTCCACGGAGCAAAGTGGGGTCGGTACCACTGTGGAGGTGTCCACAGAGCACTCGGGAAGAGAAACCAAGCCCCAGTGGCCGCGTGGGAGGGGCAGGGACAGAGCTGCCTCCACTGAGCCAGTGGTTTGGGTCTCGGGCTAAGTGTCCGTGCCCTGGGATGTCTTCGACGCAGGAACCTACGAGCTGGGCCACGGGAGCTGCTGGGTGGCCTGGGATGGGTGTGTCGTTCTGCCCCTCACCCCCACCACGTGCCCCACTGGTCTTCCCCGACTTTTAATCCCCAACCTCTTCTCCCTTCTTCCCCCCTTTCTATTCACTCTCCCGTCCTCCCTAAGTTGCGCTGGAAGTCCTAGATCATGCAGGAGTATTGCTGGGTTCTGCCAGGGTTCCGCAAAGCCGCCACAGACCCCCAGATGAGCCTGTTGTGAAATAATCAGCTGGGAAGGGGGGAGCACACACTTTCAGCAACTGCCACTGGTAGTAGTTACTGGTTTCAGACCTTGAAGGTGGATGGCTTAATGTTATGAGTGAACATTGTTATCTTATTGATGTATTTGGGGGAATTATTTTACTACCCTTGAAGCTTATCATCTAATTGGAAAACTGGGTGACAGTTTTTTTTTTTTTTTTTTGCGATACACGGGCCTGTCACTGCTGTGGCCTCTCCCGTTGCGGAGCACAGGCTCCGGACGCGCAGGCTCAGCGGCCATGGCTCACGGGCCCAGCCGCTCCGTGGCATGTGGGATCTTCCCGGACCGGGGCACGAACCCGCGTCCCCTGCATCGGTAGGCAAACTCTCAACCACTGCGCCACCAGGGAGGCCTTGGGTGACAGTTTTTGTTTGTTTTTTTTATTAAAGAAATGAAATCCTTTAGTTTATTTATTTATTTTTGCTGTGTTGGGTCTTCGTTTCTGTGCGAGGGCTTTCCCTAGTTGCGGCAAGCGGGGGCCGCTCTTCATCGCAGTGCACGGGCCTCTCACTATCGCGGCCTCTTTTGCTGCGGAGCACAGGCTCCAGACGCGCAGGCTCAGTAGTTGTGGCTCACAGGCCCAGTCGCTCTGCGGCATGTGGGATCTTCCGGGACCGGGGCACGAACCCGTGTCCCCTGCATCGGCAGGGGGACTCTCAACCACTGCACCACCAGGGAAGCCTTGGGTGACAGTTTTGACCCGGTTTTCCTGGAAATTAAAAGCACTCTTAGTATCTCCAGTCACCTTACCAGTCCTGTTGACCTGGGAGCCAATCATTAGTAGCATTACTCTGTATCTATGGCGATACAAATCCAAGGAGTCTCTCTGATGATCCTCCGAAAAGAGTGGCGCTCGAGATCGTGGTAGTGTCTTCAGCCTTGAAGAATGATGGAGATAGTGACCGTCATGGGCCCAACAAGGTATAGTTGGAAGGTCAGGTTCATATTGAATGGCTTGTTGGATTCTCAAGATAATATCCTGTTTTGGGGGCATTCTTATTCTCAGGAGATGAGGAAGCTGAGGCCGAGAGCCTAGGTAGGAGCAGAGTGGGCTTGGACCTCAGGGCTTCATCCTTTTCCCAGGCAGGCCGCACGCACTTAACCAGCATCTCCTGTGTGTCCAGCCTGAACAGGATGTGGTCCCTACTGCCCCGTGTTACCTCCTTCTGCAGCAGCAGGTGGTAGTGTCCTTTTGGTGATGTTGGTACAGCATCTCAGATACTCCTGGTTTCAGCAAGACCTTGTGGTTTACCCATTTCAGATGAAGGAAAGGCTTCTCAGTCAAAATGCTTTCCTTTAAAAATGGAGAAATCATAATTCCACCTTTGTCCGGAGAGAAGTTTTTCTGCATCATAATTGCAAGTGTCTTGCTTTTTTTTTCTTTTTAAACAAACAAAACAAAACAGAAACAAAACAGTATTAGAGCTTTCCAGTGCCTCCATGAAATAGGGACATGGCTTCCCCTTATCTGAGGGCCAGGACAGAACAGGTTGGCCCTACGGGTCCTGGGCTGTCCTTTAAGGGGGGAAAGTGTCGCAGCTTCTGGCCAGCTGGCTTCTTGCTCCGTCATCTCTTGATGACCAGTGCTGGCTCAGAGGAAAGCAGATTCCACAGCATTCTTGGTAACTTGCTGATCATACAATGTGGTTGTAATAAATATCGATTATTTTATGACCCAGGCTAAGCCACTGGCAGCTCATCCTAACATTGTGGGTGCTGTTTCTGTAATCAGTTGTTGGAGACCCAGGACCCAAATGACATCTGATCCTCGCCTTGACCAGCTGTGAAAGGGGTGGGCCGGGTGGCCTTTGGGGGCCCGTCATTTCGGATACTGACTGGCCCTGACTCTAGGAGGTGGGAAGAGGGAGATGCTCTGAGATGACGGGCCAAGCTGATTTCTTTGTTCTTCTCCATTTCCCCTCTTACCTGCATTTCTGCTCAGGATCCAGAGTTCAAAACATTTTTATTAGTCCCTGAATTCAGCAGCCTTATGACTTAGCCTTGGGAGGCCTCATCCGAGGACCTTCCAGCTAAGTTCCCAGCAACATCTATTAAGCATTGCTTTGCCCTTCACTTCTCTCTAGAGAAGACTTCTCTGACCATCCTATACAACAGGAGTTGGTGAACTTGCCCTAAAGGGCGAGACTGTAAATATTTTAGGTTCTGCAGGCCGTTAGGTCTCTGTTTCAACTACTCAGCCCTGCCACTGTCACATCACAGCAGCCCCAGACAATATGTAAGCATGGCTGTGCGCCTATAAAACTTTGTTTACAAAGACAGACGATGGCTGGGTTCGGCCCGGGAGCTGTGGTTTGCCAACTCCTGCTTTGGAGCCCGGAGCCTCCATCTCTGGGCTCTAACCTGCCGCTAACCTGCTGAATTCTTCTCCCTGACACTTAGGACCACCCTACATACTTTCTCGTTTTGTGGATGTTGTATTTATTGTCTATCACCCACTGTAATTAATATCCCGTAAGTGCAAGGACTGTTTTTGTTTCCTGTTGCTTCTTGAGCATCCGGAATGAAAAGCAGCGTGGCCCGTAGTAGGTGTTCAATAAATAATTGTTGAATGAGAAAAACAAACTTTTGAAATGTAACCTGCTTGTCAGTTGGGGCTTTCTGCCCTTGTTTTGGGGTCTGTTTTTCCATGTTAACCATGACTTCTATTTTCTCCTCTTTGTTGTGGTAACCTCCTTATGTTCCCATCCTGTTCAACGTCTGGGCCCTTCTTGGCGTGGATGCCTCGGTGAGGCTAGGGGTGCCCCTTTGGGGGTGCCCGGCCCTCCATGTTGGCTGGCGGTGGTGGTGGGGAGAAGGATTTTTCTAGAACCAGATGCGTGCGGCTCTTGCTGGTCCTTGGATACAGGGACTGAAACGTGAAGTAACTTTCTTTCAATCTTATGTGGGAGATTGGTCCAGGCCACATTCAAAAGGACAAAACAATTGCCTTGTGATGTTGCCCTGCTTTGGAACCGTCCCAGAGCTGGGCAGCTTTGTGTTTTTCTGGGCCTGGGACTCTGGGTACCATTCATAGTTCTCACTGTGGAGGATGAAAGCCGATTCATAGACCCTCGTGGGCCCCGGCTGGCAGCTCCGGCTGTTCTTAAAGACGCACGGCTCCTTGTCAGTCCTTTCGCGGAGGCTGGATCCTGCCAGGTCCCATCTTGCCCTGTTCGAAATGATCACCTTCCATGTGTCTGCCTGGGGCAGGGGAGGGGCTCACAAAGAGCCACAAGACCTCAGCCCTTGCTTCAGGATCTTGGCATCTCCTCTGGGGACAGGACAAGTCCATCAGGAATGTCGTCCGTCCCCAGGAGCTGGGGAAGAGGGGAGACCCGCTTCACTCTGGGCCAAGGTGGCTGGTGGCACACCCTCATCCGGGAGGGCACGAGTGATTTGGGCCTTGAAGGACGGGTTGGTGTTAGTGTGGAGGCAAGGGAGGAAGGAACAGCCCTAAAGGAGACAAAGGCTGAGGGCTGAGGAGGCTGAAACCCGGGGTGTATGGCGGGGGCTTATGGGCAGGGAGCGGTCCAGCTTTCCGAATGGAGCAACAGTCCTGCAGCCTTCAGCAGCTTCATTTCAGGATCCATTTAAGTGTAATGGGGACTGGGGACCGCCTCTTGGCTCCCTGGGGGCATTTTTCTCTTTTCTGTTTTGACGTTAACGCCTCCAGGCTATTATCATTTTAAGAGAAAGCAGTGTATCCCAGCTCACCCAGCACGGAATTAAGTCTCCAGACCAGCAATGTTCTGATCTGAGCCTGAGAGTTTGAGGCATTTCTTTTTAAGAAGCTCAGATTTATGACAACAGGCAGGGTCAGCACAAATAAATAGGGGTGTGTGTGTGTGTGTGTGTGTGTGTGTGTTCGCGCGTGCGTGCGTGTGTGTGTACACAGCCATGCAGTCATGTGGAATTAAACCATTTGTAAAACACACGTTCTCACAGATTAAAAATGCCACGATGATAGACTTTCCTGGGGGTTACAGTGTACGCAGACTTTGGATTGATAATCGACTTTAGAGTTTTCTTGTATAGTGTCTTTCCAAGTTGGGTTTGGGGTTTGTGTTTAACTCTCTACAGTTTGTGGAAACTCAGTGGGGCAGCTTTTGCCGGGTGCTTCCTCTGGTTGGTTTTGGATTCTCCTCTTCTCCTTGGTGAGGGCGGCTTCTGGGGGTGCGAGGAGAAGCAGACACCCTGGGGCCATTTGCAAAGCATGAACTGCCTCTCTTGGGAGTCAAGGGGCCTCCACTGACCTTTGTTGGACGTTCTCTCCTTTCCCTCTTTCCCATCTGTCTCCGTCTTCTCTCTCCCACCTTTCTGCAGAGCCATCAACCAAATACCAAATTTCCCAACCAGAAGTTTACGTGGCTGCGCCCCGGGAATCGCTAGAGTTGCGCTGCCTGTTGCGAGATGCCGCCATGATCAGTTGGACTAAGGATGGGGTACACTTGGGGCCCAACAATAGGACAGTGCTAATTGGGGAGTACTTGCAAATAAAAGGTGCCACGCCTAGAGACTCCGGCCTCTATGCTTGTACTGCTGCTAGGAATGTAGACAGTGAGACTGTCTACTTCATGGTCAATGTCACAGGTGAGTTGGCCTGCCAGCTGTCTGCTCTCTCTCTTCTCTGTAGCCATTTTTCTGGGTAAAGTGTTATTGGACAAGTGAAATCATAGTGGGATCTGCTAATTGGATGCCAGGCACAGAACTTCACAGTTTGTGATCTGTTTTTGAAGTTCTTCTACGGGACCTGGTATATCAGAGAGGCCGGTCATTAAAAATGACAGGGTTCTCATTGTACAGTAACATTTTTCATTTAAGACAGCACACTTTCCTATAAGTAAAAACACATCTTTTTTTTTTTTTTTTTTAACCCCCATACCACCGGCATCCTTGGCATTTAGAACATAGAATTGAAACTTGGATGCTGAAGATTTCTGCTTCCTTTTGTTAAAATTTGAGTTTCTCTCCTTGACTTTTCTTCCATGTGGTGAGGAGGGACTGCACAGGACCCCTTTTGCAGCCAAGTTTAAAGTTCCGCTTTCAGAATATTAGTAAATGGTCATAAGGCCACACGGGGGCTAAGTTTTTCTAGCGACTAATTGCTTTCTTGAAGTAGACCCCGAGTGCTGAAAGCTCGTGTTGGAAAGAATCTTTGGATATTACACAATCAGTAAGTTCGTTGGGGACTTGAGTACCATTTGAAGCTTAAAATCCAGTTTCAGTATATCCAATTTTATAGCATGTTTAAACAAGGTGAAAGCAAAAATCGTTGAGAATCATAATATAGACGAACTATCATCATGGAGTGAAAATTTAAGCCATTAAAACCATCTTAACTAAACATGGTCTCAGACTTCTTGCCTGGGTTCCTGGGTTGTTGAATCCCCTTTCCAGAAAGACTAAGTTGTAGATGATTGCAACCTTTGGCTCTGCAAAAACACAACCATGGATATGTTCTTTTGAATACAGATGCCATCTCATCCGGAGATGATGAGGACGACACAGATGGCTCGGAGGATTTTGTCAGTGAGAACAGTAACAGCAAGAGTAAGTAATTGCTGTCTCCGAAGGTCCCCGAGAGAGGAGAGCTCAGTGGGAAGGCCTGACTCTAAGCTGTCTCCCTGTCGACTCTTCGGGATGCTGTCGCCCGCGGTCCCCACCTCTCTCCGCTGTGTCTCCTCTCTTGACTTTCAAATCTGAGAATAAACCAGTGTTACTGTACACCCTTCTCTACTGTTTGTTCTTTCTTATTGTGTCAGTAGCCGCTTTTCTTTTGAAAGCAGTTATGACTTTTCTTTCCTTGGTTTTCCTTTTTCCTCTGGCTTCTCACTGTTTGGAGACGTAAAGCCAGTAGAGCCATGTAACATCCTGGTCTCTTTCGTAACCTTCGACGGTGCTTGGCTTGTCCCAGTGGTTCTCCACGGGGGGTGATTCTCCTCCTTCCCCCTCCCCACGGGGACACTGGGCAGTGTTTAGTTGTCTCAGCACAGGAAGTTGGGGGGATGCTAGTGGCTTTGAAGAGGCCAGGGATGCTGCTAATAAACATCTTTACAATGTACAGGGCAGCCCCATAACAAAGAATTATCTGGTCCAAAATGTGGATAGTGCCAAGGTTGAGAAACCATGGCCTTGTGAAACATTATTGCTTGCTGAGCAGAAATAAGGGAAGTGTGTCTTACGTTGCAGATAGAAAAGGGGGGCAACAAATGCTGTTTGCGTATTTAAAGGCAGGTAAAGCACTGCCGTAACTGACACTAGGAGGCCTTTACACGGTGAGTGAGATCATGTGGCCTCTCAGAGCTGGGTAGCCTCGGTTCAAATGCTGCTCCACCACTGCCGAGTTGGGTAACCTTGGGCAAGTAATTTAACTTTTGTGCCTCAGTTTCTTTATCTGTAAAATGGGAATAATCGCAATATCTTTTGGGGTTATGAGGGTTAGTGAGTCCATATTTGTACATTGCTCAGAAAAATATTTGTGAGTGTTTATTCAATAAAGAAGATCAAATATTTCCAATAACATGGTTGGAATATTTCCAAAGTGATTTTGCATTGGTCAGTGGCATTCTTTGCTTAGATGTTATATTCTACGTTTCCTCAAAAGGATATTACTTTAACAACTTTAAACAAGGCCTAAATAATAAGATAATTCATTATTAAAATAGACCCAGCGCTTTTTCAAGGAAGAAGAGAAAAATCCATGTTGTCCGGCACCTGGGATAATGTTTTGCTTAAGTGGGGAACTGGATTTGTCTCTTGAGTCTCCTAGCAGCTTAGGCAAAAAGGGAGGTATTTCGGCTCATGTAGTTTTCACTCTTTGGCAAGAGAAAGCTTGCGACCACTAGCGTCAGCGTCACGTAAGAACTTACTGGGAATGAAAATTCTCAGGGCCCACGCCGGACCCACTGAATTAGAAACTTCGGGAGTGATTCTGATGTACAGGAAGCGTAAGAACCGCTGGCTTAGGGATTCTCACATGCAGATCTGCTTCCAGAAGGAGTTTATTGTTAGAGATCTCGTTGGTAAAACAGCGGGTAATAAGGCGAGTGAAAGTGTCTTCTGCTGTGCTCTGTACCAGCCTTCTAATGAGGTTGTTGTCATCATTGCGATTTAGTCATAAAACACTGGTACGTTACAACAGGCCGCTCGCTTCTTATTAGTCCTCTGGCTCCGGCAGGAGAGGCAGTGACCCTGACAGTGATGAAAAGGGTCTGCTCTGGGCCGACTCTGGGCTGGCTGCTGGTTCAGTCAGTGCCCCCAACGACCAGATAAGGTGGGGAGAGGAGTTGTTTGTGTTTTATTCATTGACAATTTGTGATTCAGTGAGCCCAAAGCAGAGCTGCAGTTCAGTCAGAGAGGCCTGTTGCATGTCTAATCACAGCGCCCCTCTGCCAATACTCAGGGTGATGACGGGGGTGAAGGGAGGATGCTCGCGCAGTTGTTTACAGCTCTAAAGTGGTACCCACGTGTGGGAGCCATTGCTGGTGACTGGGACATCAGATTCAGCGCGGTTCTGTCGGCATGCCTGGGAACCGTGTCGTTCTGGTGATCAGTCCCCTGCCTAATAGCATGTTACCCGGAATATGCAGGAAGTTATAAGATGTAACAGCAGGGTAGGCTGAATGAACTGAATCTCTCTCTGATGACTCTCTTTTCATCCTGAATACTAGTCCTGACTGCTCAGTGCCCAGAGTGTTGCCTTTAAGGCCCGCCAGCCCACGTTGAGTGAATTGCCGTGCCTTCCTGCACCTTGCAACCAGGGTTCTTTGTAATTAGCTCTCGAATGACACCAACTCTGCCCCGAAGTGGGTGCTCTGCAGTGATTAAGGGCTGGTGTTAGCTGTACCAGGCAGATACTGCTGTCGGGAATTGCCTCTGTTCGGTGCCTGTGAAACATTAGATGCGATTTAAAGTGATAGCAGTTCTTAGCTGGCTGCTTGGCCTCTGCCATCTGCTAGTGTGATTAGGCCGGTCAGATTCACAGGTGCAGCCTGGGGCGGCTGAGATGAAGCAGCTGTGGCCTGTGTGGACAGAGGAATGCCATGGCCAGGGTAATTGGCAAGGCGGGGAAGGGGATGTTGCCATTAAGACAATTTTTTGCCACCTCGAGTGTCAAATGCCTGACCTGATTAATAGGGAAAATTGTAGAAGCACTGAATTCTTTGCATTTTCAGCCACCTGGAAACCACTCATGTGTACAAATTGATTCCTTCGGTGCCTTCTGATTGCCTGGAGATGCCACTGGGGTGTGTTTGAAAGTTCCCCTTCAGTGAAGTTAACAAATGATGCTCCAGTGACCCTGTGCTGACAGTGATAGCTCTGAGCTTCTCTGAGAAGGGTTTTTCTCTTTTAGGATTGGTCTACGTTACTTCTCCATCAAGTGACTCCAAAAATAGGTTGTAGGTTACTCTCGTTGCTGGTATTCTTGTTTGTCTAATTTTGTCAGTTAACTCTCAGAAGCCAAGCTTATCTGCCTGGTAGAGTTCTTCTTAGATTCTGTACGGAGTACAAAAAGTATGGTAGTCAAATATAATGGTGAAAAGAACAGTCAAAAATTAAGGCAGGATTGTTGCATTTTGGCCGTGAAACTGGTATCCGTTAACCTCCAGGTCCGATTTGAGTTTTATAGGAATGTACTGCAATGGTCAGGTTGATCTGAACTCTTACCTCATCCTGCGAGACCCAGCTCAAAAGTGGGCTCCTCTGTAGAGGATTTCCTTGTTTACACTGGGCGATTGAGTGGCTTTGACTGTTGTTCACGGGTTCTGTTGTATCACAGGTAGTGTACATTGTATCACGTGTAGTATCACGTAGTATCTCAGACCTGCCTTTTCTGGTAGATTGCTTCTGGAGGGCAAGGACTAGCCTGGATGTTGAATGAATATTTTGTGGAACTACCGTCCTCACGTATATCTTTTACAGATCCCATTAAAAACAGAGCAGCGTTCAGGTTTGGTTTGTACATTAAGAGAATAGACTGGTGTTTCTCAAAGAGTATCCCTTGGAACCCTAGTTCAGCATAATTCTCTGCCAAAAATGAGTTGTATTTTGAAATGAATTTGGAAAATACCTCCTACTCTGACCTTTCTTGAAGACTTACAGTGCCTATCAGCCTGTTACAAGCTCTGAGAAGTTCTGTAGTAAGACATCTGTTTCTTTTTGTCCTTTCCCAGGGTTTTCCAAACTTACTGACCGTTAAGACCCTTTTTAAAATATAGCATCTATTCACATCCAGCTGCACGTGCTTTGAAAATCCCTGCAATGGGCTGATTTGATTGATCTGACTCTGCCTCCCCTTTAAGTCAAGTTCTTCCATCACAGATGTGAAGGGCATTCTCCGGTCATATTTTAGCAGCTGACTAGCTGATGACCTCACACTTGACCAGTGCTAGACGTTTCCCTGAGTGGAAGAATCTTGTGACGTCACTGCAAGCCCGGCTGCCAGGAAATAATGCTGCTACATACGCCCTTTGGTGAAAGAGACTTTCTCTGGACAGAAAGTTGTGATTTCAAATGCTAATTTTTGAAATGCGTCCAGGTTCAAGCTTTGTGCTTTAGCTTAAAAAAGCATAACTTAACTAGTCCTTGCCTTCCCTAGGTTCTAGGTATCTTAATGGGTTATCTGGCAGCAAATAGACAGACGTGTCTGTCCGTTTTTTTCGAGGTACTTTTTATCACCTCAGACTTGTGTTTAAGTGATTCCTGTCTCTGGAGAACTTGAGGCTGACTTCTTGGGAAGGGCATGAGTGACAGAAGGTTCAGGTTGGCTGCTTAACTAGAGGGAATTGATAGTAAGACAGCCGTATCAGGTGGAGTGGTTCTTTCTATTGAGTGAAGAGGGAGAAGGTAATTTTTCTATTTTGGCTTTATTTTCGTTCAGACCTGCATCTGCCCATCCTCCATATTAGGGAGAAAGGCAATTTTTTTTTTTTTTTGTAAGCAACTGGGGAAAATGAAGGTTCTTGGCCTGAGATTCTAAACGTTCATCGATAGACCTGCTGATCGTAACAGTTCACCGTCTCCTTGGCTCTAATTGGGATTTTCCTTGGAAGAGATCGTACCTAAGTTGGTAAATGCTGGTTTCTTAGTTGTGTTGAAGTTTCCAGGAACTGAAGAAAACAAATTTTTAGAAAATGTACCAGCTGCCTAAAGTTTTCAAAACACCTTTGCGGTGAAAACCTCATTACAAGTTGGTTTGGGTGTTTTATCACAAAGGCCGGGGATGGTGTTGCATCCATTCGGCCAGATTGAGTGTCTTTTCTTTCTCGGCCTCCCCTCTGGTCCAGCAGCATCACCGGCCACTAGCGGGTTCTCTTCTGAAGGCAGAGCCTGGGAACTCCCCCAAGCAACTGGTCTCCCAGTGGACTTAGGCGTTTCACACGTGGGTCGCTTGCCTGGTTTGTTTTAATGTATTTCTCATTGAATGCCTTGTTGGTCAGCAAGCTGTTGTTTTAATGAGATTTCTCAAATAAAGCCCCCCTGAGCCCCACAGTCACACCTTCACTGACATCTCCATATTTTGTTAGATTTGTTTTCTGTTTCTCTGTGCAAAACTGAAGACAGATGAACTGCAGTCTACTGCAAGGATGGGGTAGAGCTCTCAGAGACGTGCCTCCTTCCCTCATCAGGGGTCAAAGCATTGAAATGTCCTGATTAGTGATATTTTTAAAGGCACTAATTATAGACTTAAGACAGAGGCCTTAGTGAGGCTTTAGAGAGTTTGTGAGACTTAATCTAAGAGCTGAAACAGGCTGTTGTTTTTCTTTTTTTACATCAATAAAAATACAGTTGGCAGTCATCAGCGGCCACAGCTCACATAAATCTTGAACTTTTGACTTAATTACCATGGGAGAGTTCAAAGGGCAGCATGGAGTGGTTGAAAGAGCACTGCTCAGGGAGCTGGAGACTTGGGTCTAGCCTCAGCCCAGCCTCTGGCCATGTGACCTTGATCAAATCACTTAACCTTTCTGGATGACATTGATCACACCAGCCGTTGGGCCAGATGGTCACTGAGGTCCCTTTTGGTACAGTGGTAATTTGAGTCCATGTTTTTCCTTTAAACCACCAGGCTGTATTCTCTCTATTTGGTGAGAGAGAGAGAGAGAGAGAGAGAGAGAGAAGACCATAAACCTTCGATGTCAGGGTGGGGATACGTAAGAGTTTTTGTGGGAGCTGGCTCAGCAGCCCATGTTTTCTCCTTAGGTTTAGGTTGCAGGGTCAAAATAAATCCTCTGATCCTATCATTTGTTGACAGAATCAATATCTGTGTAGAATATAGATAGATACCTGGAAAGAATGTTAGAACCGGGAGGGGTTCTGAATCAGAACATTCAGTTCAGCTCCCTCATTTTATAGCTCAGGCTTTTAACAGTCGTCCATCTGGTCTGTCCATCCATCCATCCATCCATCTGTTCAATAAACACTTGAGTGCCTGCTTCATAGTCCGAAGGTGGCTCGAGCTGCACACTCCAGGTGATCTGCCCTTATTGGTCAGCAGACATCGAGAGGAATATATTTCAGTCTAGAAACACCCTGGGCATGGAAACAGATAAATAACCAAGAAGATGGTGGACCAGAGAAGGAATGATGAATCTTTATTGTGGGTTGAAGGGGGGTTAAGAAAGGCTGTGTTGAGGGAACCTTGAGGGAAGTTTCTGTGGGGTTATAAATCTGCTTAACCAGCCACAAGTTAAGAGACTTCTGTTGTATTAAATTAAAATTCTACTTACTTGGTATTATTACTAACATACAGTATCTGTTTCAGTGTAGAAAATGATAATGAGTCAATACGCTAAACCTTGATGATGGGCTTGTATTTATTTATTTATTTTGGCTAGGTCTTACTGTTCCCTTAACTTGGTCATTATTAGTATTTAATGACTAAGAGAATGTCTTTCTTTTGCTACATACTACAGCAGAAGAAAGTGTCAGAGCAGAAGGGGCCATACCTATCATCTAGGTCAACTTATTTCCTCCTGATTTAAGTATAATTCATGTTTTATGCCATCAGGGGTTTATACCACAATTCCGTCTCTACTAAACATATCCCTAAGATTATGTCAGGGAAGGTGTACAAAGTGGATGCCGTACACCTCCTTCAAGCAACATGATGTGGCCTTGGCCATCCGTATGGAGCATCTACTGTGTGCTAGAGTCTTCTCTGCTTTTGTAGGTCATTAATTTGTTAAGTGAGTTCCTCCTCCAAATGAAAGCTGTTAATGCTGTTCACAGCCTTGGGATAGAGAGGCCTCATTAGGTAGAGGAGCTTTTTAGGAGCCTGGTCCCTGTTTCTCTCCAGCTGCATTGTAGTTCTTGGGGTGGGGACCCTGGCATTTCCATGTGTCCAGACTGCAAACATAGCCGGAAATACTGAAGACAGGAAGAGTTCGCAGAGGACATAGGACATTGATGATGGAAACACAGCAGGGCCGTTCCTACATTGTAATTATTTTTCTGGACCTTCCAGATTCTTCAAGTTTTCCATAAAACTAGTTTATTTCAGAAAGAGCCGTTGTAAAATAATAAAATAACTCCTCCCCTCCAGCATATGTTCTTTAAAAAATTCGTGAGCTTGACTTCTTAAAGGAAGGCCCATCGTGAAAGCACATGGTGCCTGTGTGACGTCAGCACCCGGAGTGGTGCTGGACACGGAGTTGGTGGTGACTCGTCGCTGCCACTCAGGGAACCTCGAGAACTTGGCCTGACGGCCCTTTTTGTTGAGTCAAGCTTTACCGTTATCCAGAGAAAGCGAATGTTGTGAATTCGGGTTTCCAGTGACAGTCATGTAGGTGATTGGCTTCTACTTCGTTGATTAGATTTCATGGCGCCTCACCCACCTGCGATCTCTGAGCCTTTAGATGAGACACATGGTGCCCACAGACTTTATTTTAAAAAATTTTTTTTCTGGTTTCTTCTTTTTTTTTTTAACATCTTTATTGGAGTATAATTGCTTTACAATGGTGTGTTAGTTTCTGCTTTACAACAAAGTGAATCAGCTATACGTATACATATATCCCCATATCCCCTCCCTCCTGCGTCTCCCTCCCACCCCTCTAGGTGGTCACAGAGCACCGAGCTGATCTTGCCGTGCAGTGCAGCTGCTTCCCACTAGCTATCTGTTTTACATTTGGTAGTGTATATATGTCAATGTTACTCTCTCACTTCATCCCAGCCTAACGTTCCCCCTTCATTGGGTCCTCAAGTCCGTTCTCTATGTCTGCGTCTTTATTCCTGTCCTGACCCAGGTTCATTTGAGCTGATCTTGCCGTGCAGTGCAGCTGCTTCCCACTAGCTATCTGTTTTACATTTGGTAGTGTATATATGTCAATGTTACTCTCTCACTTCATCCCAGCCTAACGTTCCCCCTTCATTGGGTCCTCAAGTCCGTTCTCTATGTCTGCGTCTTTATTCCTGTCCTGACCCAGGTTCATTAGAACCTTTTTTTTTTTTTTTAGATTCCGTATATATGTGTTAGCATACGGTATTTGTTTTTCTCTTTCTGACTTCCTTCACTCTGTATGACATGCTCTAGATCCATCCACCTCCCCACAAATAACTCAGTTTCATTTCTTTTTATGGCTGAGTAATATTCCATTGTATATATGTGCCACATCTTCTTTATCCATTCATCTGTCGATGGACACTTAGGTTGCTTCCATGTCCTGGCTATTGTAAATAGAGCTGCAGTGAACATTGTGGTACGTGACTCTTTTTGAATTAGCCCATAGACTTTAGATGAGAAGCATGGCTGTGTATCTGTTTTGCACAAGCAGATTTTATAGGTGCAGTTTTGATGATTGAAATTTCACCCCAGGGAAGTGGCTATCTGCCAGAAATTCCAACAAAATTCTTTCACCCTTGTCCCTAAATAATTCCTCAGGCTCCAAGAAAAAGGTGCTGGTTGCCAGTGTGCTCTTGCCACAGGCCAAGGCTGTACAGGCCCACGTGGCCTGGGGATCCCCGTGTGGGTTGCAGGCTCACCAGCAGCTTGGCCCAGTGACGGAGGAGCAGCGCGTTCCCAGTTGCTAAAGCTGAGACCTATTTTTCAACATAGGGAACGTGGAAATCATGCCTCTTGGTACGTAAGCACACGTCTGTTGATTTCTTTTTATATAAAAATGTAAAGACATTCCACGGGATCAGGGCAGCTGTAATTGATGGTAGCTGAAAGAGCTACTACATTAATATTTAGCTAATTCGTATGAATAGGCTATTGTGTTTACTTTTAAACAGATAACATGAATGCAGACACCTGACAGCGTGAGGTATGCTTTTCATTTAGGTCAGATTTGTAAAAGTCTTTGTGTAGCGACAAAGCTCATTATTTATTTTGTGCTCTCAATGCTTTCTTTTTTAGTGGCAGTGGATGGAATTTTCTAAGCAGGAGCTTTTAAAATGAAAGATGATTGAAATTGTTTCAGTATATGCCAGGCCCTGGGAGACTTACGATAAATAGGAACCGAGCACTCCCTGGGGAACCCTCAAAAGAATAGGTGTGTTTATGGGCATTTGACACCCCAAGTCAAGTGGCTACCAAGTTGCCTACTCATTACAGATGCAACTGGATTCAGGGGAAAGAAGGGCAGCTCTATTTTCTCCCCCAGCTCCCCTCCCGCCCTCCCACTGGCCTTTCTCTCTCTGGTGCACATGACTGGCAAGTTTTGCCTCCCTTTGCTCTGCCTTGGCATCATGTCGATACCCCACAACCTTGACACTTAGATAAGCAGAAGGATAAAGAAGATACAACATGTCCCCGTTAAGAAACCCCTGTTTCACCTTTTATAGCAGGCTTCAAGAGCAAGGGCGAGTCAAAGAAGGGTAGGTGTTTTGGATGCAGTTTTTCCACTTCCTGATTCCACCATGACAGCCTGGCTGTTAAGTGAAGGGCATTGTTACCTCGCCAGGAACGAGCTGTATCATCCACAGAACAGAGGAGGAAGCTTCTAAATCTGCATCATAGACAAAGCCCCTTCTTACGCCCGCTTTTGCTTCTGGTTTGTGGAGGGTGTGTGCTGTTGCCCAGTCTAACCCTTGTTAGAAATAAGCACTTATGGATCAGTCTTCAAGAGTTTTAGTGTTCTAGAATGTTCTAGGATGTTAAAGGCCCTGCTGATGGATGCTTTGGGGAGGATACAGGGATTTGGGTTACCTGTTTGCTAAGACAGAATCACGCATGTGAAAAGTTAAATTGCTCTATAAGATTTCATTGGAAATCCTGGGCAGTAATAACGGAGGCAGTGTGCCTTCGGCTGAGGCTGTCTGTCCTGGACGCCAGTCCTGCACATTCAGAGAGGTTAAAGGTATGGATTCCAATGCTTTGGAGAGTAGGTAGGGAGACAAACAGTGGGCTCTGCAATCAAACTGGCTCGGCTCACATCCTGGTCGCGCTTCTTCCTAGTTTTGTGGCTGTGGGCAGATTACTTCTCTGTGACTCAGTTTCCCCATCCCTAAACAGGGATTATCATTGAATTGTGTCAGGATTAATACAGTAAACACGTGAGAGCTTTGGGGGCTTTGTCTGCAAATAAGAAGCACCCAGTCAGTAGTGGTCATGAGCCATTATTAGCAGGCTTGAAGAATTTGTGGCAGTATTCCCGATTGATGCTGTGACTTTAATTTAGAAAAAAATGTCCTTCCTGTGGTAATTGAAAAAGGTGTCTCCTTCTTTGAGTTTAAAAAATCACTAGTGTCCCTGTCTTTGAGGGCTACTTAGAGGGCACCACTTTAATGTTTAATTGGCAGCTTCCTATTAAGTTACCTGCTTCGACATGCTGGTAGAACTATGGCATTCACAACCACCATTCGAGAGGAAAGAAACCTTTTTTTTTTTTAATTTTAAAAATTAAAACATATTTAGTAACATGGCTTGTTGACTTGTCATATAAAGTGCTGGGAAATTAATGAATCCTCCCTGAACTATTCTACCCTACTGAGATAAGTTATACTATTGATTACCCTTTGAAGCGCCAATGGATAAAATGGATGTGGCTTTTGGGCACAACTTGTTTATGTGTATATGTGATCCTTTCATAGGTGTGGTGATCTAAAATGATATATTTGAGGGGTACTCAGCTGTTGTTATGGTATGTGTTGTCACTGTGTGTCTAAAGTAGCATTTTAAAACATGATTCATGAATTTATATTCTGGCACTAAGAACAGGGAGAGAAGGCTCCCTGTTAATAGACATAAACTATAAACTATCAAGCAGCCCACCTCCAGGGACCTTCTGGGAGGCCAGCTGGATCAGACTTCAGAAAATGTTTCCCTAATGTAAATATTACCCAAAGATTTTGAAAGCGTCGGATCATTCACCTACAAAAGAAAATGATCTTACCTGTTAGGATTTAATGATGGAGGTGAAGCTAGCCATCTACGTACATTATAATGTCATTTTCCAAAACAGGGGCACCGTATTGGACCAACACAGAAAAGATGGAAAAACGGCTGCACGCCGTCCCAGCAGCCAACACTGTCAAGTTCCGCTGTCCAGCTGGGGGGAATCCAACACCAACGATGAGGTGGCTGAAAAACGGGAAGGAATTTAAGCAGGAACATCGCATTGGAGGCTATAAGGTAGAATGAAGCTTTCAAAATATTCTATTTCTTAAATTTTTATTTCTTTATTTTTTTAAGTAGTCAAAAGTTAGCAGGAACTAGAAGGAATATTCTTTTAAAAAAAATCAATAATTATCATAATTGATCGTTTCCATGTTTGATATTTTAAAAAAATTACCCTGGACTTGAATGTAATTTTAAAGTACAATCCCCATTTGTGTTGTTCTTTATATGAAGAGAGTTTAGTAATAGAAGGGTCGAAAGTTGAGAGTCTGTTTTCTATATGTTTTATGGTCTGTAAAACTAAAACTGAAGCAGAATTTGAGAAGTGTTGTAAGTACAGTTGCCCTATCTGAGCAGGATTGTATGAACAGTGGATGGACTTGGATGAGAGACTGGGGTATGAAATACTACTTATTAAGAGAGAACGCTTCCCGGGACTTCCCTGGTGGCGCAGTGGTTAAGAATCCGCCTGCCAATGCAGGGGACGCTGGTTCGAACCCTGGTCCGGGAAGATCCCACATGCCGTGGAGCACCTAAGCCCGTGCGCCACAACTACTGAGCCTGTGCTCTAGAGCCCACGAGCCACAACTACCGAGCCTGCGTGCCACAACTACTGAAGCCTGTGTGCCTAGAGCCCGTGCTCCGCAATGAGAGAAGCCACCGCCATGGGAGGCCCGCGCACCGCAACGAAGAGTAGCCCCTGCTCGCCGCAACTAGAGAAAGTCCGTGCGCAGCAGTGAAGACCCAACGCAGCCAAATAAATAAATAAATAAGACTAAAAAAAAAAAAAAAAAAGAACACTTCCAAGATGACAGAGGCAATCTCCCTGACGTCCATCCTCAAGGATTCTGAAGAGCCCATTACAGAATGTGGTGAAATATAGTCTCATCACTCACTGGGGAGGTTGAAATTGACAACCATTTCCCTGAAGATGCCTCTTCAGGCGTTTGTTCATCCATTGAGCAAATGTTGATCGAGTGCCCTCGTAGCAGGCACCGTCCTAGGCTCTGGGCAAAGCACGGCCCAAGCTTATCGGGGCTCCTCGTCGAGCAGGAAGGCAGACAGAAGAGCTGGCCATCAAGACACTGATACGGGTGAAGTTAGAAGAGTAAGTTGTGCTGTGGATGTGCAGAGAGGTGATGTTGGCTCCTTGGGAGACTAAGGTAAAGGAGATCAGGAAAGGATTCTAGGCTGAGTTTGAAGGAAGGTTGTCTCAGAAGAGTGATATGGAATCTCCAGATCATTTAGTGTGGAAGGGGAGAACTTTACGAATTTAGTATATAAGGATGACTTAAGGAACCTTACTGTGAAATTCTTTGGTGCATTTGGAACATGAATGGGTGTATCAGTTACCCATTGCCTTGTAACAAATTACCCCAAGACCTGGTAGCTTTAATGACAGCATTTATTCTCTCACGGTTTCCATGGGTCAGGAATCCAGGTGTGGCTTAGGTGGCCTTCTGTCTCAGGGCCTCTCACAGGGCGGTAATCACGGTTTCAGTTGAGGCTGGGGTCTCATCTGAAGGGTCAGTGGGGAAGAATCTGCTTCCAGACTCACTCATGTGGTTGTTGTCAGGATTCGCTTCCTTGCAGGCTGTTGGACTGGGGGCCTCAGTTCCTCACTGGCCGTTGGCTGGAGGCCACCCTTTGGCCACATGGGCCTCTCCATAGGGCAGCTGACAGCATGGCAGCTGGCTTCCTGAGGGGGAACAGACAAGACAGAGGAGAGTATGAGGAAGATAGATGTCACAGCCTTTGTAACCTAATCACAGAAGTGCCATCCCACCACTTTTGCTGTTTTCTACCATTAAGTAAGTCACCAAGGGAGGTGATTATTGAGGGCACGAGTGTCAGGAAACACGGGGATCGCTGGAGCATCGGAGGAACCTGCACAGTGGATGAAGCAGAAAATGCATCAGCTCAGGCCCCAGGTCCTTAAGAACCATGTGGGAGAGGAGTTCTTGGTGGCAGCAGTGTGATACCCAGGAGGACTTTCCTTGATGTACCCCCCTTACCTGTGTTAACACAGCAACATCACTTTAGATGGCACGTGAGTCCCTGTCCCATCCCTGCTGCGCTCAAATGGGACTTCCCTCCACACAAAGTGCCCCGGAGCCCTTTCCTGAAACACTATACACAGTTACTCATCTTGAAAGGGTTAGTATTTTCGTCTGTAGGAACTTTTGACTTTTGTTTTAACATTGAAAAATTACTTTCTAGAAGCCAAAACCCAGAGGATAATTGGGAAAGCCTAAGAGTAAATTTCTAAGCGCACGTGTGGGCAGTTTATGTGTGAAACAGATGTGAAACACATCTGCTGGAAGGTGGATGCCTTTGAAGCCGTGGAGTAGAAATACTTGGGTTGTCTTCTACGACTCCTGCTCATTGGGGGAAGCAGTAGCAGGAGGACGATTTGTCTCTTTGTTCAGTCCTTAGACTGGTACAATGAGATTGGAGGTTGGCTTTTTTATTTTATTTTATTTTTTTAAAGAATGAATAGACAGAGATTTCATTAGGTGATGCTGGTTGTAAAGGAAGAGTTAAACCACTAAAATCGAGGCCCCTGGGATTGTTCTAACCACCAAACGTTCTCTGAAATCATAACTGATGCAGTTCCAATGATTTATTTAAATACAACTTGAGTATAAGAAGGGTGGTCAAAATCTTGGTGGTTAACTCATTTCCTTCCTCAAGAAAGTCTGGGAAATGAGTGCAAAGGGTCAGTGAGCCCCCAGAAACTCCTGGTCTCAAAATAAATAGGACCAACATCATTATTATGGGTAAGGAGCTTTTTGCAAATCTGAATTAGTGATTACAAATACGCTGGAAGACTAAGGGTGCCGAATGAGGAAGCGCTGCTTGCTTTTTGACAGGTGCAGTTCGGTTTTGATTATTGATGACAACACTCCACTAAATGAAGAGCAGCTAATGTTGTACAAGCGAAACTAGGAACCTTTAGCCTCATCCCGAGGAGGCACAGACGACCAAAGTATTTTTGTTGTTTGATGTTGGAGTCATTTCTGGAGTGAAAGAGGAATGGAATTTGAGTGTGTGGGGAGAAAAATCTAAACTCTGTTTTGCTTTTCAATGAAAAGGGCAAACAAAAAGGAGAGTATTACACCTTTGGAGCGGGGGTGGGGAGCGCCGGCCGGCAGTGATGAGGGTGCATCTCTTGCCCAGCCGGCCTTTCTCTCTGGAGAAGGAGGCTGGGACGGTGGGCCTGACTGGCCTGGGGGCTTGCCGCATCATTGCAAGGGTAGTCGACCTGGATTCACAACAGTTGTGGCATTGGTCATTCGTTTTGGGAATACGGGACACCCTCAGAAATTCCATTGAGTCCAGTGGGCTTCTGGGACTTGAAAGGAAAAGACAGAGATCTCTTACCTCCTGGGAGAATATAGTTACCTAAAGCCTAAGTCTTGCTAATGACGTGTTAGACCCACCCCAGGTCCCCGGGTTCCTAGGCCATGACGTCACTAAAGGTCACAGAGGTGGACTCCCACCTGAGGGCCACCCCTGCTGGGCCGAGCTCCAGGGCAGAGTGGGGAGCATGGTCGTGATGGGGGGTTTCCCCTCTGATGTTTTCTTTGTTACCTACATGACACTTGTAAAGAACTGTGTCTCTGAACATTTGACTTGAGGGATCCGTATTGTACAGTTTGTAGTTTCCATTCCTCGGCACTTCCCCCCAAAGCCGAGACCTAATTGTTCACGTGGAGGGCCCGACTGATGTCCAAATGACCCCTCCTCTCACTCCTGTCCTTTTGCTCTTTTATTTAATGAGGAAGCAAAGTGTCAAGTTTTCCAAGATGTATTTTTCCAGAAAGCAAGACCTGAAATTTCCCACAAACAAAACTGTGATTTTTTTGGTGTGCATGTCTGTGATTTTTTTTTTTTTCTCCTTCATAAATCTCATTCCATAAACCATGGCTGTGCTCTGATGGCCCAGCTGTCTGTCTAGCTCTTTCTACCTGTTTATGGGCTGGGCACTTTGGCCCTGGTCTACTGTATTATGCGTATGTGGCCATTGAAGGGAGAAGGAACACAAAAAACGAAAACAAAATCAAAGAGAATTATGAAACAGGACAGAAAGCTCATTTTAATTAAAATGGCCCATAGAGCTCTTTGGTATTCTGTGTTTCAGTCTTACTTATCAAAGAACTCATGCTGAGCCATTCTTAGGTTATTAAGAGTCAGATTACTGTTTTTCTTAGTATGTGGGCAGAAGCTGGTTAGATGTTATATAATGACAGAGCATGACTTGAAGCAAAACCATATCACCCTAATTGTGCTGATGCCTGGGCTTTTTAACATCAGTTAAAAAGTTGGCGGAGCTCTCTGGGCTTCACATCACCTATCCTTAGGATGAGAAGATGGGATAGGAAATCTCTAACGTCTGTTCCTTTCCAGCACTAAAACCCGTGATTTAGTAGCCTGACCGTAATGCAGCATCAGCCATTTTTCATCTTAAACAACAGCACAGAGTTTGTTTTTTATAAGGAGGTTGCCTTTAAGGCTAGATATTTAGTAGGGCTCTGAGCAGTGATTACAATTAAATGTAGAAAAGCAAGAAGATGACTGAGATAATTAATAGACCAGCTCAATTGCTAGCTCATTCCTAGGTAATGATTTAGGCATAGAGGAGAAGAACATTCTTAAAAACCGTCTTTCAAGCCACGTACTAACTGCATAAGACCCAAGAGAGATCATGGGATAAAGCTCTCCCTCAACATGGCCATAGAATTGGCACAAGAGCCCACGGCATCCAAGAGGTTAGAATTCCCACGGAGCGGCCTGGCAGAGGAGAGGAAGCATTGTAGAGTATGGACTGTTAGTTTCCAAGTACATTTCAGGTCCAAGAAAAGACAACTACAAAAATTATTTTCTTATCACAACTGAACTGGTTGTTTTGATGGTTAGGTTAGATTTACATTTTCTAGGTTATTAAGTGTAACGCTTAACCCCAAAGTATGTTTATTTGGAAAAATCACTACTAATGTGCGTTTTAATATATTTATATTTGTTGAGCTTTTTTTCAACCAAGACACTTCTGCTTTAATGTCAGATCAGGCAGACTGTGACGAGGGGCAGGTGTATGTTGGTATCTGCTGCCATGTGTTGTCTGCTCACCTGTGTCCTGACTGTTCCAGGTGCCTCCTGTGTACATGGCACCCTGTCCCCTGCACAGCCCAAAGAGGTGGGCACTGTTCTTTTGTCCCTTTTGCACATGGGGCTCCTAGGTGGTGGAGCTGTTATTTGGACCCAGGCAATTTTTGCTCCAAAGTTCATGCCCATATTAAAATATGGTTCCATGTTTTGTTAAAAAAAAAACCCAAAACACTGTTATGATAAATGAAAGACACGTAGGTAGTAATGGCTTCCCAGGAGCATATAACTGTCAGTTGATGCAGGGTATACTGTTGAGAGTAAAGTTGGGGGGAGGGGTATGACGCTGTTCTTCTAGCTTCCGTGACCTGTATGAGATGGTTTGTTTTGGTGTGTGGTAAAAGTATAACATAAAATTTGTCATTTATTTCTAAAACTTTTTCATCATCCAAAATAGAAACTCTGTATCCATTAAACATTAATTCCCTACTCCTCCTTTCGCCCGGCCCTGGTAACTTCGAATCTACTTTCTGTCTGTGAATTTGCCTGTCCGGGTATCTCCTGTAAGTGGAATCACAGGAAATGTGTCCTTTTGTATCTGGCTATTTCACGTAATATGTTCAAGGTTCATCCATGTTGTAGCATGTATCAGAACTTCCGTCTTTTAAAAGAGTGGCTGAATGATATTCCATTATATGGATATATCACACTTCGTTTATCCATTCATCTGTTGATGGGCGCTTGGGTTGTTTCCACCTTGTGGCTACTGTGGATGACGCAGCTGTGAACATTGGTGTACCAGTATCTGTTTGAGTCCTTACTTGGAGTTCCTTCGGGTGTATACCTAGGAATGGAATTGCTCGATCATATGGTGATTCTGTGTTTAGCTTTTTAAAGAAGGCCATGACGTTTTTAAAGAGTTAAGTTCAAAAGGCAGTGGATGCCCTTTTGGCAGTCTGTCCCCAGAGCACCTTTCTGGGCACCGTCAGGGAACAGGCATCGAAGAGATCAGCCTTGCATTTTATAATTCACTTCCCACCTTCTCTGGAGAGATCCGTTGTTTACTGAGTAGAGGGAAGAGTTTCTGCCATTGGTCCTCAAAGATCAGAGCTCACCCAGCCCTGTTCTCTGGACCCCTCCCGAAAAGCAAACCTCTTGGCGTTTAAGCATTAAACAGGTGTTTGTCTCCAGGTCTGCATGGTGATAGGAAGCAGCATGTACCACAGCCCTTGGCACATGTAAGCTCAGTTTGTATATACACATCCCAGAGGGATGGCTTGGAGTCCGCCAGGAACCAGCTGAAAATGGGGATTTGGCATGGGCTAGTAAGATTTTATGCATCCTCGTGACACCTGGTCTATGTTGAATTGTAGTTCGTGGGACACCTTATGAAGGCCAGGGTTAAAAGGGAGTGCTGTCCTTCTCCATAATTTGAGCCCTGATACTGGTGGAGGGAAGTCTTGGGGGTATTTACCGTCATGTGGACACATCATTCCTCGATTTGGCACAGAGCAAAACTTTCCATCCAGCTTCTGGGTGTTTATTCTGCTTGTTATCGAACACCTGGGTGTTTGGAAATGTTAAGAGTTTTTTGCAATGTGGAAAGCAAACATCCAGGTGACAGCTGGGTCTTTGACCTTTCACCTTTCACCTAGGTGTTTTGGTGTCCTACCAACTCAATCGACATTCCCAGTTGTCAGCCGAAGGCTAGGGGTTTTAGGTGCAACGTGGAGGCTTTAGGTAACTGAGGAATTCCGAGAAAACCTGTCTGGGCCACCTTTTGTCTTTGCAATGACAGGGTGTAGAATGTCTGTGGATCCAGTTTTTGGATTACGAGTAAGAAGAGAGTTGAGGCCATTAGCTTCAGTCTGCTTGGTCTCAGTATTGAAATGTTATTTTTAGAAGATTGTAGTGAACATAGTTTTGAAACCCCATGCTTTCTCATTTTGTTCCTTGGCAGATGAAAAATACTGATGAATTCCACAAAGATGTAGCCACAGGGAGGAATGAAAAGAAGGGATTGTGCATGGTCGGTTACTGCAGGATTTCTCTTCTCCCTGGCTTTTGTGGTCTGTCTGCCGGAGAGTTACACATGCGGTGGTTCTGCCACAAAACAACTACTACCCTAGGATTTATTTCACTTTTTGAGTGTGTGTGTGTGAGATTTATGTTTAAATTTGGAAAGTGAAAATGAGAAAAGAGTAAACATTTTTAATCCTACTACTTAATTATATAAAGTATATCACTAACAATTGAGTACATTTTCTTTCTGATTTTACCTTGTATACAAGTCATGCTTACAGATTCAGGCCTATATGCGCCTAGAAGGTTGTGTGTGTGTGTCATGTGTGTGTTGTGTGTGTATATTTTTTACAAAATGGAATCACGAATATACATATTTGCACTCAGGCTACTTGTTTTCATTCATCAGTAACTATCAGTGATATTTTACCGGGACTGAACATAAGAATACCTCGTTCTTTTTAATGACTGTATGCTATTCTTTTGGAATAAACTGTTCATTATGAATGAGTCTCCTGTTCATGGATTCCAGTTTTCTTCTGTTACAAACTGTGCTTGAAGCAACAATTTTATTACGTGCCTTGAAGTAATCCTGCTCTTCTCTGTGTAGGCAAGATTTCTAGAAGTGGAATTAGCTGGGTCCAAAAAAAATATGTGTGTTGCTAATTTTAATGGGTACTAGCAAATTATTTTACAGAAAGGTTTTCCTCAACTTATGTTATCAATTTGAGTTTCTATTTCCCTCCACCCTCACCGAGTACTCAATGACATTGATCTTTCTAATTTTTGTTAATCAACTGGTGAATAACAGTGTCTCATCATTGTTTTTTTTTTTTTTTTTGCGGTACGCGGGCCTCTCAGTGTTGTGGCCTCTCCCGTTGCGGAGCACAGGCTCTGGACGCGCAGGCTCAGCGGCCATGGCTCACGGGCCCAGCCGCTTCGTGGCATGTGGGATCTTCCCGGACCGGGCCACGAACCCGCCTCCCCTGCATCGGCAGGCGGACTCTCAGCCACTGCGCCCCCAGGGAAGCCCTCACCATTGTTTTAATTTGCATTTCCCTGCTCCTTAATGAGGTTAAAGCATCTTTTCATATGTTTATTGAGTATTTACATTCCCTCTTCTGTGCAACCAAAGATGGTTTATGTTCATTTGACCTAAGTGGCAGAAACAATGGAGCATTAAAAAGCTGAGGAATTGAGAAAAACGTGTTGAAGATGACATCTTACATTTTTGTAGTTTCTTTAGGTGTACCCGGAATCTTGGTATGGAAATGGTGTGTTTAAAAAAGCACAGAAATCTTTGTGCCTCTGTTCCCCATCTTTGTAGAGTTACTGTTTGTAGTCTCTTAGCTTGTCATTAAGCAACCAATAATTAACGGTAGGATGTCCCCTACAAAAGTGTCAAATAGTCTCCCTGTTGGAGGCTTCCAAGGGCATCCATTGGAAAATGCCACAGCTCATAAAATTGGGGATTGGTGGTATGTCAAGGAATCAAATACTGGAGCCACGGTGTAAGAAAATAAATATTAACCGCACTGTACGGGGCAATATTGATTGAGTACCAAGGTCTCTGGAAGGGCAGGAGCGCCCTGTTGGGTAGATGTGTTTCTCATTGTGAAAGCATTTTATAAATGTTAACTTATTAACGTTATTGCCATGCATCTCTAGGAAGTAAATATCCAGGGAGCACATGCCCTTGTAGATCTTACGTGGAATGCCATAGCCCCGACGAAAGACTGGAGCTGACCATATGCCCTAGGGTTAAAAAAAGGCAGTGGCATGCGGGGCTGTGTATGCCAAGATTTAATGTCTCGGGCAGAGGCAGACCGTGCCCTGCCTGCACAGTTCAGGTTCAGCTCCATTTGGAATCCACCCTGTGCCAAATGTGGATCCAGGCACAAGAAAGACATTGACAGTTTGGATGGGGTCCAGAGACAGGCACTAGCCATGATTAAGGGCTTATGGGCATGACATTTGAGCAGGGGCTCAAAGAACTGAATATTTACAGCAGGGCTAAATGCTGGATTACGTGGCTTGGTGACATCGGCCCGAGTTACCCTCCACGTGACTGGTTCCTCAGAGGCCGAGAGAGCCCCGTTCCTGATACTGCCGAGGGCTTCTGGAGAGGGAGGGTCTCATTGTGGGCTTATCTGCCTCGAGTTAAATCAAGGAGCTAGCACCTGCCTTTTCCATGCTCTGAGCCTACAGCTCCAGGGTAGCCCCCAGGGGGGCCAGGATTTCCATAGGGAATTCTTAAACTGGAGATTTTAGCATCCACGTCTTCTCTTCTTCCTGAGCATCCCTTTTATACATTCTGCAAAGAAGGTGCTTATCCCAAGAGGAGACACAGCCTCTTGTTTTGGTTCTCCTAAAAGTCTGTGGCCCAGCCAAGAGCAGAAGTGAGTCTTCTCCAATGTAGAGAATAGACTCTCTCCATCGTAGGTCTGATGACTTCAAGTTCATTGACTGCCAGACATTTCACCTGGGACAGTGAGACGAACACCCCATCACCAGCTCTAGGACCTTAGACTGAAACAACCTCCATGGTTTACAGGGGGAGTCGTTTTCAGGCAGCAGCTGAAGCAAAGTGACTGCTCGGAACGCAGTCTTAATTCAGGGCTTGTAGTCTGTTAAGAAGAAGAATCCAGCCTTCACCCCCATGATGCTTCCCGAGACTGTTAGTGACGACCAGCAATCTTGTTTTTGGACTCAGCGTCAGTAACCGCACTCTGCTGTGATGGCTTGTGCTGAACTGAACGGCTGACATGAAAAGAGTTGTACTATCGCGTGTTCTTCTAACCTCTTACCTCTGTTGGCTCTGCTTTTCAAAGTGGACAGCTGCTCTGCCCTCCCCTTTTTATAATGGAGCGTTCACGAGACGACTTTCTTTATTCTCTAATTTAGTTCCTTGAATCTCTCGTGTGCTTGCGCAGGCTCTGCTGGCATTATCGGTTTTTTATGTGATTAAGGCAGACAACACTTGCAGTGCTCAGGGGATCATTCAGAAGGTCAGTTGGAATTCCTGAAATAAGATGAGGAGGCCCTGGCTTTTTATTTTTTCTTTCCATTTCTCCAGAATGCCTTGTCCAAAATGCCTTTAAAGAATGATACGGATTTGGAGAGAAATATTAAAGCCATGAACCTGAAAGATGAAATCTGCATTTTGACCTTGATAAGGAAAAATCATGTTTGCTTGAAAGCCTGAGTCTATTGAAATACTTTGAAAGCAAGGTGGAAACCTTAGAATCTAGTCTGTTTGCATGTTGACAGAACTAGGGTAAGAATCACAATAACTTATTTTCTCATGTGCTGCTTATCTTTGAAAAGTCTCAAGGAGTTTGTAAACAGATGGATACACAGCTTAAGTTTCCTGAGGATTCATTGCTCCCATATTTGAAATTCCGAGTGTATCTCAGGAACATGTAGCATCTATTCAGCCAGAGATGGGAGGGGCAGACCTGTGTTTCCAGCTGAAACTTCTTGAGATGTCCTGGCAGCATCTAAGCGCTGTGGGGAAGGATCTAAGAGGACTTCAAACCAGAAGCTTCCAGGAACAATAACAGCACCTACGTTGTGGGCTCCTTGGGAGAGTTAAGGTTAAATTAGCTGCGGTGGAAAGGAGCGCTCAGGAAAGTGCCTGGTTGACAGTACGTGTTCACTGGCGTTTGCTCTGCGTGGTTCCTTGGTGCCGTAGGGTTTGCGGGCTCCCAGTGGATGGGCAGTCTGAGGATCACCTGCCCTGGGGCACTGATGCTGTGGGTTAGTGTTAGGTTCCCCGGCCACTTGGCAGCTCCTGGAGGACCCCTCAAAGCCATGACAGTGACAGACCTACTGCAAACACTCTTTTGTATCTTAACGTGAAGATGTCAGCTTGCCAGATGTTCACCATGATGATAATTGTTGTTTTCCTTTGTCACCAGTCTGAGTATTTATTATGAGGAAAATTTAGAATTCAGGTGATTCTTCTCTACCTTCCTTGTCTCCCTCAACTTCTTTTTAAATCAAGAAAGCAAAGCGCCTGGTGTTCTGTACTAAGATAGTTCAATAACCACCTTTCCTCTCATCTTTGCAGGTACGAACCCAGCATTGGAGCCTTATCATGGAAAGCGTGGTCCCATCCGACAAAGGAAATTATACCTGTGTGGTGGAGAACGATTACGGGTCCATCAATCACACGTACCACCTCGATGTTGTTGGTGAGTTTGCTTCTCCCCGAGTGGCAGCCACGTGCCAGCCTGCTGCAGCTTTACCCATTTGAAATTGTGAAAGTGAGTCTTGTTTCTCCCCATGCTTTCAGGAGACTTGGTTTGTTTTCATTCTTTCTAAATACACGCTATCATTTGGGAAGGATTCTTCTGTCATTTGACAGTGTTCTGTTTCCTGATTAGCTGAGTTTTGTGTGTTTTGCGTGATCCCCTTGGCTCCCAAGCATCATCTTGTGTAATGTGGATGTGGTGTGAGATGTGCTGATGTTCTGGAAGCTGAGATTTCTCTGCAAAATGTTAGTGTCTGCAGGGAAAGGTACAGTTAGGCTGTGGGAGAACGTTGTTGCTGAAAGAAGGGCAACTATATAATGCTGGCTGAAGAGTAAAGGGAAAGGTATTATAATGACTGAGCTTATAGCTGGTTGGACGAAGGTTAACGTCAAGGGACCCTTCAGTCCCGTCAGAAGTAAGTCATCAGACACTACAAGTTCAACGTCTATTCCTAGACGCTATTTCTTCTGTGAAAAGGGAACTGTTTTAATGGGCTTATGAATACTTTTTTTAATCAAAGTGCTTAAATAAGCTATTTTAAGGAAATATCTTAAGACAACATAGCTTGTTGTCCTGGAAACTCAAATTTCTTCCTAGGTCTGGTCTATTATGATGGGTTTTGTTGTAACTGATGAAGAAAGGCTGTTTCTCTGTCTTGTTGGAGGATTGATAAACTTACACCTAGGAGGTGTCTCGTTTTGGGATGGTGGGCTGAGATCTTTTCTTTGTAGAAGCCACCTTTTGTCTTTGCCATCTACCCTGACTCTCAGTGTGGCCACCTGTCCTTGAGTCCTTGCTGTGGGTTACCTAATCGGTTTGCACATCCCCACATGCAGGTTTCTGACTCCTGCTAAAGTCTCAGTCTCACCTTGACTCATTTTGCATTAGTGTGACCCTCTGTAACCCCACAAACTCATGCCCACCCCCTGTGCATCCATAAACAAAGGCCTTCCACCATCATTTCCTGTGCATGTGCCCTTAGTATTATTTCACATGTGGGCATTTCTTCTCCTTCAATAGAATATAAACTCTTTGAGGAGAGAGACCCCATAGATATTTGGATTGCCCAAAGAGCCATTAAAGAAACTTTGCAACAGCTTGATTAACCAAATTACATAGATGTGGTTAATTGAAGTTTTAGGTTAACTGAAAATTAAATAGAAAACCATTTTAATTTTCTATCAGGTTAAATTAAATCCATAAGAAACTCTGCCTTAGAAAGCATGATTCAGTCTTTATCTCCATTCGTAAAGTGTTCAGTGAAAAAAACAACATTTTGTTATTCAGAAGCCTTAATGTGAAATTTGAAAGGATTTTGTATAATGTAGATTCTACAGATATTCATAAAAGCCTGAGTTTTAAGAGCCTTCTTTTCTCACAGAGATATTTGTGGAATGTTTCTTAGTGGGAATCACTATGTACTGACATTTTACCAAACAAACACAAAGAGAAGTAACACTCACACATGAGAAGAAAATGGTTAACATTTATTTTGGCATTGATGTGTCATAAGTCTATCGATCAAAGAGCACACGACTTGGGCTTTCCTGGCGGTCCAGCAGTTAAGACTCCACGCTTCCAATGCAGGGGGCGCAGGTTCAATCCCTGATCGGGGAACCACGATTAAATAAAAAAAAAAAAAAAAAAGAGGAGCACACCACTTGGATTTCACTTTGGGCCTCGCATATCCTGAGTTTGACATGAAAGTGTTCCTATTAAAGGAAAGAAAGTTTGGGGGCTAAAAGTTCTAAATAGTTAATTTTGGACAAAAGTCATTTATTGTGGGAATAAAATAATTGTGTTAACAGCAGTCTTTGGGGCTCCTGGCTTTGCAGAGATCTACAAATCATTCATTAAGATTGGTTGGGGCCATTCCAGGAGTCAGGAGTCATATCTCGGCCACTTCAGCCGTGGGCTCTTGCTTCTAGCAGGTTTTAGGTTGAGTTGTTATGTAAAACGTTCAAAAGCCCCTCACCCCACCTCCCCTTTCAGCTTTCTGGCAGCTCATCTCTGTGAAGCCCTGAAATCTCTCTTAGAGTTTAGGGTTGGATTTGAATTGGGCTGCTGAATAATGGAATCGCGCCGTCTAATGTTAATCCCCTGGCGATCAGTCTTGTTGAAAAGAGCGTATGACTCAGTGGTGCAATGTGGAGGGAGCGTAGTGTATGGAGTAATGCAGAGAAAGGCCTGATTATGTCACAAATTTGGGAGATCGCCCAGCTAAACGTGGGCCAATAATGACACAATGCTGGTTGGGAATATCCATTAAAGCTCAACCCCAATAATTTTCCAAGCCTTGAACCTTCTTTATAAATAGAAGCCAAAAGTCAGTGGAGTATAAGACATTTTCAGGAAAGATGGAGGTGTGAAATACTCTTATCTTTGCTCAAAACCCTAGTAATTGCTTTGAGAAGTGGTAATAAAATAAGAATTGAGTCAGCTGAAGAGTCTCGGGCAGACTTACAGGGCTGGCAGACAGTCATCCTGAACATCTCGGCAAGTGGAAACAAAAGGGGTTCAGGCTTGAACTGTGAGTTTCTGGTGGCCTGTAGGTCCAAGTTTAATACATGGCTGCGTGGTAGCAGCCTCTCAGCTCCATCTCTGTTTGACAGAATATCAGAGACTCTTTCCCAGAGAAAGTGAAGTCCTGACCTAGTTCCCATTCTCCGAGGTTTTATTTTTGTTGCTATGATACATAGGCTTGTAGTTTGGATATGACGACGCATCGAACTGGGTGAGACCTTTTTATTGAAATTCTTCCTTGGAAAGGCATTCCCATAAGCACTTTAATGTAAAAGCTGTGTGATTTAAGTGACATTCTTGTGTTCTGGAATTAAATAGCGAGCCATTGTTGTGTGTGAGGGAAACGCTTTGGTTTATGGGAGCCTTTTAGGAGCCTTGTTTGATCCTCATTAAAATTGACACCATTACTTTTCAGCCATTTACTTGCAAGGGAAAATTAGTGTGAAGCTCCACATCTCAGTAATTGTGGTGATAATAAAACGGGCTCTCCGTAAAATAGCGAGCTCTGGGAGGTGGCAAGTGTTCACCCGTAGCTCATCAGTGAGTGAGGCTGAAGCGCAGAATTCTGCCTGGGGCCCTGCCACCAAGAAGCAGCAGCCTGGCAGAAGTCCTTTTACTTTTTTTTTTTTTTTTTAACATCTTTATTGGGGTATAATTGCTTTACAATGGTGTGTTAGTTTCTGCTTTATAACAAAGTGAATCAGTTATACATACACATATGTTCCCATATCTCTTCCCTCTTGCGTCTCCCTCCCTCCCACCCTCCCTATCCCACCCCTCTAGGTGGTCACAAAGCACCGAGCTGATCTCCCTGTGCTACGCGGCTGCTTCCCACTAGCTATATCTATTTTACGTTTGGTAGTGTTTATATACGTCCATGCCACTCTCTCGCTTTGTCCCAGCTTACCCTTCCCCCTCCCCACATCCTCAAGTCCATTCTCTGGTCGGTCTGTGTCCTAATTCCTGTCTTACCCCTAGGTTCTTCATGACATCTTTTTTTTCACTCTCCTCATGTCTGAAAAGGAAGGTGCTGAGACTCACTAATGTTAGATAAAGGCAGCCTGGTGTTGTGAGCATAGCGGCTCTGTCGGCCCACACACTGGGGACCAAGAGAACTGGGACAAGTGACTAGCTCCTCTGAGCCTCTCTCAGCGGTGATGCTTACCTCGTTTCTGTGATGGCTGTATCAGTTTCCTAGGGGCTGCTGTAACACATCATCACAGGCTGGATGGCTTAAAACAATAGGAAATTATTCTCTTGTCAGTTCTGGAAGCCAGAAGTCTGAAGTCAGGCTCTCTGTAGGGTTGGATCCTTTTGGAGATTCCGAGGGCGAATCCGTTCATGCCTCTGTCCCAGCTTCTGGTGGCTGTCAGCAGTTCTTGGCTTGTGGACATATCACTCCACCTCCAGCTCTGTCTTCCCGTGTTCTTCCTCTCCGTGTTGTCTCAAATCTCCCTCTGCCTTTCTCTTGTAAGGACACCTGTCCTTGGATTTGGAGGCCATCTTCAATCCAGGATGACCTCATCTCGAGATCCTTAAACTCAATCACAAAGACCTTATTTCCAAATAGGGTCACGTTCACAGGTGCCAGGGGGTTAGGACATGGACTTTTCTTTTCTGGGGCCACAGTTCAACCCACTATAGTGGTTATGAGAAATCGGTTGGGTAAACAGGTGAAAACACCCAACTGGTACCTAGGTGGCTAGCAACAAATGCTACTTTCCTCCTTTCTAAACTTGGAAACTCCTTTGAGGGTTAGAAGACGTCTTAAATGGCCTTTATTGACTCAACCAGAAGTTTACTGAACAACCTGGATGCCGTGTTGGGACCGCCAGAACCGGCCAGTGGCTGACGGTCACTTGTCCTGCTGAGGTTTCCATCTTTGGTTATTGCTGTTGTCAGGGCTTTCCCAGGACTGAGATAGTTGCTTGAGCTCGCAGAAGAGGGCTGTAGAGTTTGAGAGCTTCAGGTTCATCGAGTTGGTCTCGTTACCTCCACCTCTCACCCCATTTTACAACTGGGGACCTCCAGGTTCCGGGCGGGTAAGTGACTTTTGCCAAGGGCTCGAAGGAACTCCAGAGCTGGCTCCTCTCGAATCCTAGATTCGCGCTGCACGCACCACACTGCTGTCTCTGTTTCAGGATTGCTGTGGAGTCAGCAGCTGCCTCAGCCAGACTCAAAGGTGAACCCCACGTGCAGCTCTCTGTTTCCAAAAAAACCCCAAAATGTGAGAGAGAGAGAGATGGAAGTATTCAGAAGACCAGTTGCTCCTTCTGACTCATATAGACCCTTTCCTTGGCTTGGAATTGTGAACTCTGCCTCCTTTCGATGTCCAGGTCTGCATTCCCAGAGAGCATCAGATAACATGTGAGCTTTTCACCTGGCATCGGGTATCCTGGGGGGCAGCAGAGCCGCAGAGGTGGATACGGGGCCTCTGGATTTGCAGAGGCCAGCCTTGCCTACTCCTCTACAGTCTACTTTCCAGAAATTTGTCCTCCCAGGGCAAGAGCTATAAGCAACACACAGTGTCTCGGTGGCTGGTTGGGAGCCGGTCGGGGCCAAGAGTCCCTTCTGGCTGTGAGGGGATCACCCAGGCCCCTCCGCCAGCCCTGTCTTGTTCGGTGGCAGACAGGGACAGCGCTGTCCACTGGCCCTTGACGTCAATCTGCTGTAACCCGGCTTCAGACGTCATGGAACTCAGCCCGAAAGCAAGGAGGAGTCCGTGCCAGCGCTGACTGCCACCCCCCAGGTGTGTGTCGAGGAGGAGCGAAGGCTGTTATTGCGGGCGCTGACCCATAGGCCTGACTAAGGGGCTGACGTTGAGCGCTCGGCAGCCCGTCCAGTGGGAGAGGTGGTGTCAATCGTTTATTGCTTGGGGCAGTCCCGTCCTGGGAAGACAGAGGACCCAGTGTGACCCCTGAGCCCTAGGGAGGGGACTGAGGCAAGTCAGAGCCCCTGAAACCACACTTCTGCAGTGCAGCGGACCTTTCTTTTTGGTGGGAGGTGTCAGGTTGGAACAAAGTAGTGTTTCAGTAAATGAAGAAATGGTGGTCTAGTTCATTAATTAACTGGTTGGTTTATTAGTGAGGCTCTCAAAATTAGGACCATTCCCAGCCACTTGCCTCCTTACGGAAGACCCTTCTCTGTCCTAGTTTCTGTCACATCATGGCTCCCGGACACTGCTTCTGTTTCTCTGAGTGAAGAGGGTGGCTGCAGTGCGGGTGGCATGAAACTACACAATACCGTGTATCTGGAGATATGAACGCATCGGACACCTGACTCTCACCTTCCAACTTGGAGCTCTTGTGCATTTCCCTGGCACTCGCTAGGCCTCAGCTCCACAGAGCCCCTTGGGATTCTCAACTTGAAGCATCTTGACCTAGAAGCTTCCTGGCCAGACCTCATTTGATTTTCCATATTCATGATTTTGATGCCAATGAATTCTTTTCCATTTCTTGCTCTGAGTTCAAGACTTGGTGTTTATCCTGATACTGGTTCTGCATGCCAGCTTGACGTTGTGAAATCTAGCTGGAGGAAGGCAGAAAGCCCCTCAGCTGAGAACGGATGGATGGAGGTGCCATGCCAGGCACAGGTCACAGCGGTGCCTTCCTAAGTGGGCTTGTTAAAGTGGACGTGGAATGGTGGGGCTGTAGCGGGGGTTGTGTAGGAGGCCAAGTCCTGCTGCTTTTGTGGCTCCAGCAGCCAATACTGCCTCCTCGTCCTAACCGTTGCTACAGCATCAACCCTCGGGGGGACACCTGAGCACCTCTGCAGGTACTGGTGGGAATTACGTGGGTGAGTGGTTCAAATCCTGTTTCCATCCTTTGCTAGCTTTGTGGCCTGGGAAGTCATGGAACTTCTGAACCTCAGTTTTCTCATCTGTAAAATGGGGGTTGGCATGCTTTGGTAGGAGGGCGGTGCTTTTAAATAATGGGACCCACTAGCGATGTCTAGTCCTGTCATTAGGGGGTCCCACACCTCCTTTCATAGCTCTAAGCCGAGACATGTACACTCAGCTCAGCCCTGGCTAAAGGAGTGGTTGGTCCTCTCCTTTCCTTCAGGACGCAGATTTCAAAACTTCCTTTGGTAGCTACTGTTTAACGAGCTTTTTGGTTGCTACAGAGTGGCTTTTCATACCTATTTCACAACAGGTACTCCAGGGGCAAAAGCTGGCCAGTGGGTGGCTACATCAGTGCCGAATGTACTGAGCAGAAAGCGCTTTCCTGCAGGACTGATACCAGCTCAAAGTTACTCCTTCTGGGCATTGAGGGCAGGTGATGCCTGTGGGTGCCAGCTCCTGGGGTTGGAGCAGGCACACGCTGGCCTGGATGGGACCACGTGAGAACTGCCGTATCAGCATATTTGCCATGTTCTCTGCAAGCCATTATTAGTTGCCCTCTGCTCCATAGTTGAGGAAGGAAGCCTGATTGATTGTTTTAGATTCTGGCAGTGGGCCTGACTGCGGTGACTGGGGTGAGGGCTGATATTTGAGCTCTTGTCTGATCTTTGGCGTTGAGTCTATGGTACGGGCAAAGAGGATGTAGAAGTGTTACAGACAAGTGAATGACTTACAGCATTTTGTAAGAGGGTCTCTTCGTCGTAGCTGGAAATAATTCAGGTGGGCGCAGAGGGCGGAGAGAAAGCTTGTTGCTACTAGTCTCTGGGCAAGTAAGCTTGGCGTGAAGATGTAGATTCATCCATGGCAGTTACAGTGCCCAGTAATTCGAGCTAGAACTTAGCAAGATTTTGATCAGTATGTGCTGAATTGAAATAATAGAATAAGCCTGAGTTACTTATATTTGGGGGTATGTGGTTTTTAACATATTGCAAATCCTAATGCAAGGGATCTTCCGAGCTCCTCTCTAAACGTATATATACAGCTTCAATTACCGGTCACCTTTTTTCACAAAAGACCCCAGTTGAGACGTATTATGCCGACTCTCATTAAGATGAGTGTAGAAATGCCAACAAATTCTTCCCCGTTTAAATAATACTTCCACCGGAGTGCTTTTGTGGATTCCCCCTCCCTTAGAACACCCTGCTGTTACATTCAGGTCTTGTGTTTGGTTTATTTTCACAGTCAGGAGAAGGTAAGGCAGAAACGACCTATGTAACAGGGGTGTGTGTGTTCCCAAGTTCAAGAGCAGGTCTGAGTTGGAGAGGCAGCATTTAGAGTTTCGCCACAGTGAGGTCAGAGTCAGGTTGGAAGTGGGGAAGAGATGGCTGAGGGGAGGATGTTAGTGTTTCTCTGGGAAGGTTTTTCTGTTTCTCCTTCTGAGAAGAGAGAGATGAGGAGATGAGGACATCAGTGCCTTGGTTTAGAGGGAAAAGATAGAGCAGAGCGTTCGACAGGGATCGTCTTTATTGATTGTACTGTAATGATTAATCCTCTATCTATGGGGCATCCTGTGCTTGGCCTAGAGGGTGTTTGGGACAATTGGTTGAACGAAACACGTGCTTTGGCCTCTTGGGGTTCTCGGCTTACGGTGCAAAAGACCCCAAACTGCCGCAGTGAGAAGGTGATAAATAGGGATGGAGATTCCTGGATCTTGATAGAACTTCTCCTTTTACTTTCTTTCTCCTGGAGCCTCCCCCTTAGAGAATTCTCTCAAACAAGGCCTGTAGGAATTCTGTCCATCCCAAATAAATGCGCACATCACAGGTCAGGTGGTGCCCCAGGCATATTCTTTACCATCTCAGCGTGAAAGTGCTCCTTTTTTAAGATACGCATTGCATATTATTTGGGAGGAATCTTTTGGAAGTTGTGCTTTTTTTGAAAAAGGAATTAATTCCTCGTTTTATTTGGTTCCGTATACACTCTGGACTGAGACTGAGAAATGAAGGATTTAGTCCTTTAAATTTTACATTTTGGCCAAAAGAAACAAAACCATCTTGTGTGTGAACCATCACTGAGTGATCGGTGGGCAGTGGGCAGGGTTGCAGGCTGGCCTGAGGCCTCCCATTTGCCTTGGATGGTGAGAAGAGACGTAGAATTCATATTGGAGCCTTTTGTGATCTGGGTGACTACTTTGAAACTTCTCTTTAGATGATGCTTATAGCAAGGAATTATCTAGAATCACTTTTATTTTCAGGGTCTGAGTTTGCCTCTAAGAAGACAAATGAGGTTTTATTGTTCCACTTCTCCTATGGTTCCTTACCAAAGGGAGGCATTTCTTGTTTGCTCAGATGGGCTAAAAGCTTTTGCTTCTGCTTGACACGCCCCAGGAGCAAAGTAAGGCATCTGAGAGATTAGCATGATGGATTTTTCTGGACTTCCTCTAGAAGTAAGGTTTTTTAATGGTGAAAGTTGATGAAACTGTCAACATTATTACCGTGGACATCTCTCCATGTCTGTACGTATCTCTTTGCTTCATTCTTCCTAGTGGCCTGTGTGCTGTCTCTTGTGAACAGAGTATAATTTATTTAATCGTCACCCTTTTGCTGGGTATATAACCTGTGTTCATCTTCTAGTTTCCAGTTACCAGAGAGGCTCCGTTGACAAGCTTTGCATACACCTATTTGTTGGGCACCTGGGTGAATATTTTTCTGGGACCTATTTCTGGATCTTTTTTGATATCAACATTTTCATCCTAAACAGCTTCATTCGGATCGCTGCTGTCTTTGCGACTCCTCCATGGTTTGGTTTTTAGCTTCTTTGCAGATCATTTGAGAAAAGATACTCTAAATCAGAGTTCTGCCTGTGTAACAAGAGGGTCTGTTTAATTCCTGGACTTTGTTTTTTTTCTCTTCTTTTTTTATTGTTTCTAGCATACTCTTCCCATGAAGGGAACCCAGCTCTGCAGACACCAGCTGATAATCTTGCATTCCTGAAAGATGTTGCACCCGCTATGGCGAGTGGCGGGGTGCTGAGGCTCCGTGATGGAGCTCCCCAGCGTGACTGCTCTCAGCTGTGTTTACCCCAGCTCCTCAGGAGGGAGCCTGGGGAGACTGATGTCTGAGTTTCGCATCAGCGTGAAAATCAAGCACAATACGGGGTGGTGGGGGGGACCTTGTGCAGAGTCTTTGTGTCAGAAGAGAGAAAAACCTTCATTTAGGCAATGGGACAAGATAAACGTGCTAAACTAATTGAGAAGGCAGCTTTTCCATGATCCTAGGACTATATCTTACTCTGTGATATTGTCACCTTTGCCATGTCTCTCTCTCTCTCTCTCTCTTTTTTGCCAGTTGTGGTAAAATACACATAACATAAAATGTACCATTTTAACCATGTGTAAGTGCACAGTTCAGGGGCATTAAGTATAATTGTTGTGTAACCGTCACCGCTTTCGCTCCCAGAACTTCTTCATCATCCCAAAGCTATGTCTCCTTTTAACAAAAAGAAGGGCATTTTTGAACCTAAAATTGGCATACCTTTGTGGCTGCCAAAGAGTCTTCAGTTCCAGTTTAACTTTTCGAAGGCACAGAGATCAGGGTATCGTAAACATTTGGGGTGTAAATAACACACGGCCCTGCTCCTGTAATTTGCCCAAGAAGACCTAAATTGACACCCAGCTGGTAGAAGCCACTCAACTCCCAGCCAAATAATACCGTCTATGACATTAATTAAGGAAGGCACTGTGCCTCCGCCTGCTTTGGGCTTCCCAGGCCCTCCAGCCTCAGCCAGCACTTCACCCTGCGTCTCCACCTCATCGAGCAAACACAAAGGAATTAGTGGTGTTTTGCTTCTAGCATTTCACATGGTGCAGCCTCCATAAGTCACTGAGGAACCTCAGTGCTGGAGGGAGAACACTTTGGCTTTTCCCAAACCAGCTTTTGCTCCCCAGACTTTGCTCTCTCTGCCGAGAAACATGTATGTTTCAGAGGAAGATGGATCCCCAGCCCAGTTCCTCAAGACCTTCCAGAGTCAGATGTCCAAGCAGGAGGAAAACGAGGCTACGTGCAGGTTGGAGAAAGAGCGGCAAACCAGTCACTTTCTACCAAAATGCATTTCCCGCCCCCCCCCTTTGTCTTTTTAAAGTAATTCCAAGTACCCAGCATCCCTAGCCCGTTGTAGAAGGTGACAAGCAAAATACTGGTTACGCATACTTTGATTCTTTCTGAGAAAGAAAGAAATGTGGTACTCCTCCTCTGGCACACCTTCTCATCCTATATCCTAACTGTCCCTTTTCCTCCAGATCACTTTTGGTTCTGACCTTCTTTTGTGCCAGTCTCTAGAGGCTGGAGGAAGCTTAGGGAAAACAAAACTCAGAACCCAGCTAGATGTGGCCTGTCTGGTTTGAGGGCATTTGGCACAGTCTTGACAAGACAATGAACTCATTCTACTAATTGTAATTAGCATGAGGGCTTTAGCAGGTTTTTGGGCTCCTCAAACTTCAGAGGCCTTTGATCGGCTCCCCTAATAACCATGCCTCATGCTAACTGGTTTAGTGCGGGTTTTTTATGCAACAAAAGCCACCACCGCCTCCTCTTGAGAAAAAAGGGAGGCTGGGCTTTAGAAACAAGAATTCTCAGTTGTTTTCACTTGTTCTCTAAATCGCAGAATGTTCTTTCCTTATTCAGCCCCTTGGAGTTGCTAAGAAACTGCCATTTTAGAGGAAAGGTAATTAAATTTTGATTTTAATTTAAAGACAGGGAAGGCAGGGTTCTTCACGTTCCTTATATGAATGGGCGCCCCGAGAGCAGGCTTTCTGTTTCCAGATCAGTCCTGGGCAAGCGGTGTGATTGGAGTCTTTTGGTGTTTTGCTGCCAGAGAGCGGGGTTTTGAAATGGTTCTTTGCTGCAAGCGCTGCTGAACTTTGGGGAGAGATACTTAGAAGACCAGTGTGTGCTGGGAAACCAGTGACTCTGGGCTTGATTAATTTATAGGGTGTGATTTAAGAAGCTGGTTCTCCTTCTGATCCCCGGGGTGCGTATTTACTGAGTCCGTACAGGAGGCCCCTCTGCCCGGTGGACATTTTTTATGGCCTTTGCTATGTCAGAGCAAAAGTTGTAGATCTCTTATGAGCAAACGTATTATTATGTCCAGGAGAGGATGGGCATGTTATAAAGTTTCAAATGGTCAATTAACAAAGATTTATTCTTTGTCACTCAGGTATTTTCTCTCTCTCTCTCTCTTTCTCAATAATTAGCCCTTGGAATGAAGCAGGCTGTGTTCTTCCTGCTTTCCTGGTCCTAGCTTCAGATCAGGATTTTGAGACAGGCCGTCTGACGTTTAGACTCTTAGCAGCTGGGCCTTCTGGTTCGGTAAAGTGGACTCATTTGGAGCACTTGACAAAAGGCAGTGAGGGAGAATGCGGGGGAGAGAATGTGTTTTTTAAAGCACTCCGGGCTGTGTTTACTACACATTTATTTGGTAGAACCTCATTCCAGCAGGGCAGCCAACTGTCCATTGGCTGCAGCCACGCCCTTTGGACTGCCTTCCATTCTGTCTTAATTTGGAGCTCACACAGGGACCTTAGAATCTCTATTGTTAAGAGTTCTCATCCTCTTTTGGGCCCGTGAACTGGCCCCTGCAATCTGCTGAACCCAGAATATGTATTTTTAAACATTTCAGTAAAAACACAGGTGAGGTGCTCGTCAGCTTTTCTGTATATGTATTTCACTCCCCTGGTAAAGAGAAAAATCTATTTGCTATAATATCTGAGAGTTGAACATGCTGTAAGAGACCCTTGCCTAAAACGAAATCCTTCCTGGCAGAGAAGATGTGACTTTTGTTATCGCAGAAGAACAAGAGATGGGCCAGCTCTGGGTTTTATTCTCTCATCCAGAGATAATTCACTGACTAATTCTTCTTTTTGTATCAGCTTGCTGCCCAAAAGAGTTGCAGACCCAAGGGCTTTGGTGTGGCCCAGGGCCGAGGAGCACACATTCGCTGTTGGAGGGTCTTCGTGCCCACCGGCACTGCCCTGTCCCCACGGTACTTCCCAAGTGCCTGCTGGGCCGGGCCTCGGAGGGGCTGCCCGCTTCCTGGGGGCTGCCACCCAGCCTGTTCTCCTAGCTGCCATCTGCACCCTGCTTTCACCCCAGCTTTTCAGAAGTTAGAACGGGAGTCCAGTCGCTGTCATCCCCTCACTAACGATTCCTGTTCTTAAGGGTCTGATGGACACAAGGAAGAGTGATCACTGAAGGATCTGAGAAAGGGGAGCGCCGTGCTCGGCAGATGCTGGCATCCAGGGACCTTTTCCAAGATGTTTCAGGCCTCATTCTCCGACTTGTTTAAGGGCAGAGAATAAGATTGCAAAGGAAATCAAAGCCTGATGTGGAGAAACGAAACATGAGGCCTACTGACTTTTTAAAAACATTTTAAATAACATTCTCTAAGGTTTCATTTTATACTGAAGGCAGCTGTAATAAGTTTTGGAAGGCGGTGTAAGGTTTCGGTTACAGAGCGATCCAGCTTGCAGTTTTTGTACCCAAAGTGAGAAAGGGCTGAGGGGGAGTTGGGGTGGCTAAGAGGTTATTTTGAATAAGGTGAGAAAACTTGAAAGAATGAATTCAAGACCGTAAGCGGTAACATTTGGTACGCTGTAATTTGCAAATGCAATAACATGAAACCATTGCAAAGGTGGTGGTTTTTTTTTTTTTTTTTGGTGAACATAGTCCGGATAGCAATGGAATAACTTAATAACCAGAGCGCAGCAGCACGCTGACCACAAGTAAAACAAGACTGCAGCTCCGTCGTGGGCCCTGCCAGTGTTGCCCCAGTGACGACGTTCTCCGCTGAAGGCTGGCGCAGGCTGGAGCTGTCGTGCCGTATGAAAGACCTCATTGTTCATGGGCATCGTTATTTGGTATTACATGCACAGTGTTTGCTTGTGAAACGATTTATGAGAAACAAGCATGTTTAAGAAAGAGGACTTGGTTTGAAATTCAGTTGATCTGGCTTATGACATTTAAGATTTTATAGTACCTTTGTTTCTGAGAATAAATATTTAGGTCCACTGTAAATATTTATCTCTGAACATGCAAACACATGCACGCAAAACTGGAAAACTGAGCCAGAGAATGAACCGATACCTGACATTCACTTCTCTGTGGAAAGGCGTAAACTACCTCAGTATTTGATAGGTGCAGAGGTGCCTATTTTGTGAACTTGGCTGGCCGTGTCCAGCCCGGAGGGCAGTGCACCTTGGGCTTAAATCTCTTGGGAGGAGGCCTGGTGGGGAGAGTGTGTGTGGACTTAATTCTGTTCTTCTCACGTGGATGGGGCGAGCCGGGGTTGAACCAGAGCTCTGTCCCTGCCAGCTGCTGGCAGGTCCCTGTAGCATCCAGCTGGCCGCCCGGCTGGACCAGGAGACTCGCAGTGGCCCATCGCTAGGATGGTGTCTCAGCCAAGCAGTGAGTGTTTCTAGTGATGCTTGAAAGGATCCCGGCTTTGACATTTTCTGCCCACAAAAACTAGGAGACTCGACTTCTGGGCTCTTTGCTTAGCCTGTGCGGGTGATACTGTGAAAAATGAATGACTTCTTTGGGGATCTGAAATCTTTATCTTTTTAATGGAAAAATATAGGTGTCTGTGAAGTGATGGGAGATTCTGGAATGAAATGTGCTCAGAGTAATTACCAGCACTTTTTCTTTTTTCGATTTTCCCTCCCTCCCTCCCTTCCTTCCTTTTTTTTTTAAAGTTTTTACAACCAGCAACAGGCTTATTGCAGTAAAATCAATTTGCACATGGTCTGGCTCTTGTCCAACACATTCCACTGAATGACATTTTAATCTGAAAGCCCAGATATAGAAAGGCTTAGGTAGCCATCGTGCTGATGGGCTGTTTCCCGCCCAGTGCGCGGGGATACTTAGGCGCGGCATAGAGACATCCTTGCTGTGTTGGGCCTGTTGGCCTGTCCTCATTTTCCTTGGTGGTGTTTTAGGCTGGAGGGTGAAGGCAGTGGTACCCACAGCGCGGAGAGGGAAATGGGCGGTGGCCCGTGCGTACAGGTAGGTGGGCATGGGGTGATAGTTGTGAATGGACGGATGATTGGGTGTGTGACTCTTGACCGAGCTGCTGTGTAGGAAGGTTCCAGTCCAGTTGTGATTATGGTGCCTCTGTGGACAGGATCACACAACAGGCTGGTCTGTTACTTGATTCTTGAGGAGCCTGGTGTGTGTTTGCTCCTGCACCTTGGTGTGGGTGCCTCTACAGGGTTTCTGCAGAGACCACCTCTGAACCAGAGAGTTTCCCTAGAGACTGAGGCAGATGAGGGTGGGTGGGAAGTAATTGCTGGCTTCTTCTCTATGGGGCCCCCTTTAAGACAGCCTGAGACATGGCCAGGGTTTGGGAACCGGTGTCGCTTTTTGTTCTTTCGGTGCCACATCTGAATAAGCTGAGGAATGTCTGTCTGTGCATCCGGCATGGGATGCACAGTGACACTTAACTACTTATGGAGGTGAATGGGGGCATGGGACAAAGAATGACCGAATGGAGTGAATGCCACAGCAAAGACATGAAACCGTTTGTTCGTAACTTTGGGCCTTAGCTTTTAGTTTATTTTCTGTTTGAAACAATGGATGGGAGTCTTCTCAGAGCATCTTAGAAATGCACGGGGAGACACTGCCTATAGGCACCATTTTGGAATTCAGGGCGACCTTAGTCTTGTCGCTTCCCTGGGATTTGTTAAGCTGACGACCAAGGTGAGCTTCTGATGGTGTCCCCAGCGGGATGAGAGAAGAGGCACTCTTTCCCCGCCATTTGTCTTTTAGATTGTCAGAATAAAATCTCATCCCTTGTTCGTCAGGTGGCCACGGACGTCCAGTGACTCATGATGTAGTAAGTTCTTCTCTCAGTTTTCTAAATAAGCACTCCTTTCACAAGGGTCGCGCTCCAGCCGTCTCCTTTGAAGTCGTTTTTGTTCTGTGTCGGGCTATGGTGTTATTTCAAAGGAGTCAGCCAGCAGGCTCGAGGCCTTTTTGGCTTGAGTTCACGGTCAGCCTTCTGGACAACACAACTTATTTGTTCGTCTCTCCCCCCGCCCCCCTCCCCCGTCCTGGCCCTGCTCCCCCTTCCATCCCTCTCTCCCCCAGAGCGATCGCCACACCGGCCCATCCTCCAGGCCGGACTACCGGCAAACGCCTCCGCTGTGGTCGGAGGCGACGTGGAGTTTGTCTGCAAAGTGTACAGCGACGCCCAGCCCCACATCCAGTGGATCAAACACGTGGAGAAGAATGGCAGTAAATACGGGCCCGACGGGCTGCCCTACCTCAAGGTTCTGAAGGTGAGCACGTTCTGAATCCAAAGACGCCCACGGCCGGGGTCTCCCTGATGGGTTTGGCCACAGGTTCTTTGGCTTCCCGTTGGATTTGAGAGAAGACGACTCTCACGTGTTCAGCACAGGGTGTGTTTAAGAATTAGCAGATCCTTAGGCTGGCTGATAAAGCCTCAGAAGGGAGCCAGGGGGTAGCGGGAGGACTGCCAAAGCTGGAGTCAGAATAGCTGAGCTCTTTTTCGGCCCTGAGGTCTTAGATGGGACATTTAGGCTTAGCTGCACATCTATAGAAGTGGTAATATCTCCCCTACAGGGCGTTACGCGGAGTTAATGGGATGAAGTAGCTGGAAAGAGCTTTGTAAACTCGAGGCATTGTACCAACGTTTATTACACTGAAGTTGTCTTCTCTTAATATCCCTTAATACGATGTTAGGATCACATTTTAGTAGCCACCTTTTAGAAACAATTTAGATTTTCCTTTTAAGAGAGACCCCTTAACCTTTGAAATTCATTCACATGTGGTTTAGTGGTAAGCTTGAGAAGGTATTCCTGCAGTCATGTAATGTTGAACAAGGAAACTTTCTTTCCCCTTGTAGTCCTTATTTGGTTCCTTGCAAGACCTTGTTTTAATAGCACCAGCCTCTTTATTTTGTAGATCTGTCTTGCTCTTCAAGATGGTGATAGCAAGCAGCAGTTAAGTCTGTACAAATGCTCTGAGTGCACTGCCTGCCACGTCTCCCACGTTGAGCTGCTCATAGAGAATGTCCTTTAAAAGAACAGTCTCCCAGGGCTTCCCTGGTGGCGCAGTGGTTGAGAGTCTGCCTGCCGATGCAGGGGACACGGGTTCGTGCCCCCGTCCGGGAAGATCCCACATGCCGCGGAGTGGCTGGGCCCGTGAGCCATGGGCGCTGAGGCTGTGCGTCCGGAGCCTGTGCTCCGCAATGGGAGAGGCCACGGCAGTGAGAGCCCCGTGTCCCCCCCCCAAAAAAAAAAAAAAAAAAAAAAGAACAGTCTTCCAGCAGGACCATAGGAAGCTCAACTCAGAACATTAAACCAATGAAACCAATGAAGTGTTCTCTCCAGCTGAGAACACCAAGGATCCAAACAGCTGGAAAGAGATGACCAGCCTGGGGAACTGTGGACCCGTTCTGCAAGGGGATTGATCACACCCTTCCTCCCCTCTCCACTGGGTCACTTCTGCTGTCCACTAGTTGACTTGTTTTCTTCCTTCTAAACCCACAGCCCTTTGATGTTGCTGTTTAGATGAGATGGAGGTTGTTTTTCTGTGGTGTGTTGGTGGTGGGACCCTAGGTAGTGTGAAGTCCTTCCTGGTTGGCCATTATATTGTTCTCCTATGTCTGTTCCAGCACTCGGGGATAAATAGTTCCAATGCAGAAGTGCTGGCTCTGTTCAATGTGACTGAGGCGGACGCTGGGGAGTATGTTTGTAAGGTCTCCAATTATATAGGGCAGGCCAACCAGTCTGCCTGGCTCACTGTCCTGCCAAAACAGCAAGGTAACAACGTTTTTTTTTTGTTTTTGTTTTTGTTTTTGTTTTAAAGAAGGCTGGATATAGAAGCTGAAAAGACTTGGTGCTTTGGGAGACTGCAGGCAGCTTATAGGATAACTCTGTGGTCTTGGTATATTCATCATAATCTTTCTTTGGTGATGCAGCTGGTATGATACCAGCAGCCATGGAAAAATGCCCACAATATTCAAAGTGCTTGCTCTAACTTCTTCTAAAGATTACCTTCCACCCCCACCCAGTTTTTAAGTTGTTCCTTCTGGTTTATCTCGTTCGGGCTGCACGTCTCCCATCATTACTGCACGCCAGCACCATTGTAAGCGCACGCCGGCATGCCTGTTGAATTTGTGGCATTTGCATAGGAGCAGAATTCATACCTCCTCTGCCCCACAGTTTGAAAGAAATATTGGCATGATGTAACCGGTTCAACAGAGCATCATTTTCTTGATTGTGTAACTGATGCTTAAGGAACGCTGTCCTTGACTTTGTTTTCCCAGTTCAAGGATATTCCATCTGAATGAGTAGATGTACTGCTGGCCACTGTTGAAGACAGCAGGTTGCCTTTCCCGATTTGTCGTGACCCACGTTCAAATGTTTGTATTAAGAAAAGAAAAAACAGAGTCCGGTTCCTTCGCTACCAAGATCATGCCTTCTTCCGTTTTCTTTCAATGCAATGTATGTCAAGGTGGTTACGCGGGAGTAAACATAAGCAGAGCCTGCTGACCAGCACAAACTCCCTTCACCCTGGTGGTTCCCACAGGCCTGGAAGGAGGTGCCAGGTGTCCACCTGGGCATATCTGTGGTGTGCTGTCTTACGACATGACAGTTTAGACAGAACCATCCTTTTTTCGAGGTGGGAGTCTGCAGCCAACAGGACCAGAACCCAACTTGGACTTTTGGGTGCCGTACTTTTGGAAAATCACCCCTATATCCAAAGCAAAGCAAAGCAAAGGCCAAGAGAATGGATCTCTGTGGGTTGATTTTTCCATGCCTTTGATCGCATGCATGTATGTCTAGGTGGTGAAGCCAGTGTGGTGACGGGCCTGTGGAGGTGAGCTGCTCCGTGTCGCTCAGTCTCTCTTGGTTGTGGGCTTTGTGGATGGGCTGCAAATCGGAATCTTCCGGTGGCCGGTACCCTCCGGAGCCCCCGGTGCGACGCCTCATGGTTCCATGGCCCCCTCCACAATCATTCCTGTGTCGTCTAGCCTTTTCTCTTGCTTTCCTTGTTTTCTAGGCCGCCGGTGTTAATACCACGGACAAAGAAATTGAGGTTCTCTATATTCGGAATGTAACTTTTGAGGATGCTGGGGAATATACGTGCTTGGCGGGTAATTCTATTGGGATATCCTTTCACTCTGCATGGTTGACAGTTCTGCCAGGTATATACTGCTCTTTCTCTCCATGGTTTTTTCCCTCTTCTGGGTTGATTGCTATAAAATTAACACAGCTTCTGTTCTCAGAAATGGCCCCTTTTCCCCTTGCATAAAGAGTTTTTTAAATGTTTAAAAATTATCCCCCAGGGATAAGAAAGTTGCCTTGGAAATTCACTGGCAATGAGATCCCACCCTCACATTTATGATCAAGTGAAATTTCACCCTTCAAACCCGAAGGGATCTTATATTTTTAGTGAGTCATTGGGTCAATGTATAGATTTGCCCATCCCCCTTTCTTTTAAGGAAGAAGTTGAAATTACTTTGTAAAATCCAAAGTAATTTTTTCTCGTGTCAAATTCCATTTTGCTAAAATCCCATAAGTACTTTTATTACTTCTGTTCTGCTTTCTATTTTTAACAAGATGTAAATAGATGGGTGTATGTTGAGGTGCCCGGGGAGAAGCACCCCCGTGCGTAGGGTGTACAGAAGCAGTGTGTTACCTACCTTGGGGATCGGTGGCTTGCTGCATGGTGGAATGCAACGGACTCTCAGTTTGCTTTTACTGCAAAGCATGCTCTGGCCATCTTGGGTTTGATGTTATTTCTACCCTACAGAGAAATCAACATCACCGAAGCCCTGTTGCCTAAACATGGCTGCTGTCTGAATCTTTAACCGATATCTCTATCCTAGTCAAGCTTTCTTGATAATTACTGTCTCCTTTAATGCATCTGTCTCTTCGTCATTTCCTCTGTGAAACTGCATAGACTATGGTTTGCCAGCTCATAATGTGCTACTCCAGCTATTAATTCCTTATTTTTAAAGTGTGGTGCCTACCTGCATGCTTATTTTATATCCAGTAAAAATAAATTGAGCGTTTCGTTTTGTGCTGTGCTGCTAAGAGTTTTGACTATCTTGCAAATAGTTTTCTGTTTCAAATGTATAAGCTTTAAATAATGCCATTGCATTCGTGTTTCCTTTTGTTGTGAATCTGCTCTGTGAATATTTGCTCTGAGACAATGAGATGCCTCTTGTATTGAGCTTGCTTTTTACTTGCAGTACTGCGTTCTGCAGGTGCCTGATTGGCACTTCTTAACCAATTTGCCTGACAGTACACGCACATTAACTAAGAATGCAGTTTGAGAAAAATACTACTTGGAAATACACTGCTTGTCTATTGACCGTTAAGCACTAAGGAGGAAGCAGACATTATTGGAAGTTGGCATAAGAATGTGCTAACTTAAGTCATTATATGTATCCTCACATGCGACATTATCTCTATTTTCCCTTGAAGAGAAAAGTTGCAGTGACATCAGTATAACAAGATACACAAAAATTTAAATGGTTATTGATGAAGGAACGTTACAAGCTTTTTATCGTATGGACGCAATGATTCTATATTATAAGCAATTCAGTCTTTATATTAAATGCATTTGTTGGTTTAGTTGAATAACCTACTGGACTATATTAAGAAATTGGTACCTTTTCCAGTCCGGCCTACTAGATGAATATTTATCTCATGTCCTATGGAACTGTGTTCATCTGGGTCAGTGACTTTGTCGCATCTTCCTTTGGAAGAGCTTTACCCAAATAAGACTGAGGCCATTCCTTTAGAAATAAAAGTGGGCATCGTTCATATTTAAGAATTTTTAAATGGTTTGCCTCAGAGACCATCAAGGAAGACGACTATCCTTTTGTTGAGGTTGTGGTTGGCTGCTTTACTCTGCCCAAATGTCTAACAGAATGTGACCTCGTAACCTGCCCCTTGTAACTGGGTGGCAGCCAATCCACCACGATCGCAAGACTGCAGAGGCCCGTTGAGGATAGAGATAGTGACCACCGGGGCCCCGGTGGTAAAGTGAGGAGGCCCTGGCTATTCACCTTCGTTTGGAAGAGGTGCACGGCTGGCCCGGAGCCCATGCCCTCCTGCAGCGCTGAGTTCTCAGGAAGCCCGTCTTGCCTTGGGAACGGTCGTCGCCTTTTGATTCCTGTAGTTCTGCCAGGATGCATCAGTCCAGTGTCCTAACTCTGTGGCCTGCTTATCTGTTCCTCTCGTGTGATCTGCAATCTAGCTCCAGTAAGAGAAAAGGAGATCACAGCTTCCCCAGAGTATCTGGAGATAGCCATTTACTGCATAGGGGTCTTCTTGATCGCCTGTATGGTGGTGGGGGTCATCGTGTGCCGGATGAAGAACACGACCAAGAAGCCGGACTTCAGCAGCCAGCCGGCTGTGCACAAGCTGACCAAGCGCATCCCTCTGAGGAGACAGGTAACAGAAAGTAGATAAAGAGTTTGAAGAACCTTACCCCTCCCCCACGCCCAGCCAGCTCTTGGGTCTCCTCCTCTGCCTCCGTGCCATCTTCTACTTCTGGGAGTGTCCCTGTGCCAGTGGTTCCCTTGGGCCTCTTCGTGGCCATCTGATGAGTGTCTGGAGCTTGGAGGGTCAAGTCTTGGTGCATCAGTGGGGTCCACCGAGTCTAGTTCCAAGGGCAACAAAGCCCAGTGGTGCAAGACTCTGAGCTCCTCCGCATGACTGGAAATAACCCAGCAGGCAGTGCCCTGGTGCGTTTGGTGGGACTCGAGTGCAGTGATCTCTTCAGAGCATAAGCCCCTTTTGTTCCTGTCATCTAATGCTTTTTTTGGAGACAGGCTCATGCCACTAGTTGGAAAGCAAGGGGCTCTAGTTCTCTTAGACTTACTTTTTCTTAAGTCAAGTTCAGAAATCTGTTCCTGGAGGTGACTGAACTACTGCCCCACGAGCTCTGTCTTAACTGAACTTTGGCGTCACCTCTTTGATCCTTAAAGTAGAATCGTATGCCTGTAGTGTATTGTTTGCACTAACGTTGTGACTGTGGATCGTGTCCCCTGCATCGGCAGGCGGACTCTCAACCACTGCGCCGCCAGGGAAGCCCCCAGAATGATTTTTATAATGAATAGGGAACAGATTGTTGTTAGCCCCGCACTTGGTCTTTGGTGGTTACTTTTTCCTTGTGTGTTCCTCCTGATTGGTTTACTCTTGCTTTGGGCAGACAGGGCAAGGTGCAGCCTACACCTCTGCTTTCAGCCAAAACCCTGCAGAGCTGACAGAGCAGGCAGTGCTCTGATTCTCTCTCATGCTCACGAAGATGGAAAGGGGAAACGGGTGTGAAAGCAGTGTTTCCAGAAGTACTTGGAACTTGGTTCCGACAAAGTCATGTTTTTTGAAACAGCAAGGAGGATGGCTACCTCATGGGCCCTAACTCAGTGTGTACTTCAGTTGAATTTACAGGGTGCTTGTTAAAACTGTGGACTCCTTCGTCTCAGCCCCCGAGAGTCTGGTTGAGTGGGTCTTGGATAGGCCCAGGAGCCTGCATCTCAGGCGAGTCCTCCGGTGATTCTGAAATGCGCTCTGAGCAGCTCTGGGTTAATCCCAGCCCTGTCCCTCCCGGGACTTCAGGTGGCGATGACATTTTCTGGACAAGGCCCTGGCAAGGATCAGGGACCATTCGGTCAGCAGCTGTTTTAGCACAGATCCGGGTGTTCTCAGCCCACCTCCAAACTCCGGGCTGAACGGGTCCTTGCTGACTTCTTTGAAGCCACGTTTCAAGCAGGTCTTTCTAAACGGAGGCTGAGGGTAGCATCTGGAGTATGTGCCACGTGCAGGCAAGTGCTCAAATGGTGTTAAGAGTTGCGGGGGAGAAGGGTGCCCATCGGTCCCCCTGCCTCCAAGAATGCTGTTGTTATTAAAATGGTACCACTGTCATTCTTGGGGCCAGGACAGTGATGATGAGGCCACTTGCCTGATTCTGGGAGAGTCCAGTCCTAAGGTGACTCTTACAAGCTGGTACCCTTGGTGACCTTCAGGTGATGTGGCCACCCCTCCCCAACCCTTGCTCCTTACCAGTTACCTCTGGGCCATCCTTACAGCCACCATCTTGAGAGCCTGGCTCCAGGGAGCTGAAAGAGTGAGTGGTGTTCCCATCTCTATTATTTTTTTTTCTCTAATAGGGAAAAATGCTGCCTTCTAGAGGAAACCTGTAATTTGGTGTAGCTAGACCGTTGTCCTGTAAACATTTCATCATCTTTTTTTTCTGCAGCTGTTTACAATGCGCTTCTCTTTATTTAACAGAAAAGAGGCAGGCGCCTTTAGAATCCCCTCGGCTCCACTCTGTTCGTTGTGTTTTTATTTCTCTCTGGCTGACTGGCCTTTCTTCATTGTCATCTCTACCTAAGTTGGCCGCTTCTCCTCTGCCCCCCTGTGTAACTAAAGGGAACATCCGAGCTCTTCCTCCCTTTTTATCCCTCCCTCCTTCCTTCCTTCCTTCCTTCATAAGTTTCTGAGTGCTTAGTCTAACCCAGGTTCCATATAAGACGTGGCCCGTCGCCTTCGCCAGTGGCTCCAGGGTCATTTGGGGGCCTTCATTTGAGATGCAATTGCCTTGTGTTTCAGTAAGGTCGAGTACTGTAAGGGAAGCAGAACAAAGTGGGCAAATACAGTTCCCTGGAAAAATAAATCTCTGGGAGTTTATTTGTGGAAATGTTAACACATCTCAGCTGCTCATGTGGGATGCACTGATTCTTCACAAAGAGCGATTCGTCCATAATAAGCACAGCCCCTTTGGTGGAGGAGACGCTTAGCAGGCAGCTGGATAAAAGGGGGTTATTGGACTGTAGCTGGAATGAAAAGCCCCAGAAAGGCCGGCAGATATGTTGATGACGGAGAGCATACCACAGGGATGCCACGCATGCCTTTACCTGGCGACAGGTGAGCCTGTAATCAGATGTCTTAGGGGGTGGGTTTTTCCTAGGCATTTGCTAGGCGCCTGTCATGCTGCATTTGCCCGGCTCTCTTTATCACAGGGTAGCATTCTGCGTCTTTGTGGTGAGTCCGAATTTCGTCTTCTTGGCCCTGACCCTCGCCCCTCCCTGGAGGTGCACAAGCCAATCTCACTCAATCAATCATTGCTCCCTTTTTAGAACACGAGAAGGTTAAAAAAAGTTTTTTTATCCTACTGTGAATTTTTTTGTTTTCATTGACATTTACTAATCTGTACTGGACTTACCAGTGTAAGACAGACATTTGAGTTTATTTGTTTTTGAGACAAAAATACTTTTTCTCCAGTACCTAGGAAGAAATTCTTTGTGATCGTTTCCCAGTAACCATGAATTTTTTTGAGACTCTTTATGCGTTTTGATGTTTGGGGAAAGAGAAACGACCTTTAGGTGGGGGGAGGCGGGTAGCACGGGGCATCTCCTGGTTCCCCTTGACGGGGGTCCTCCCACATTCTGAGCTGGGGCTCAGGCAAGGGGACCAGCAAGAGCCAGTCCAGAGAGGGGCATCTGCATGAGCCTGTCGGCCCTTGTACACGTTTCCAGGGCTGCTGGTGGACGGCGTGGCCATTTGTGAAGCCTTCCTTGCACATCCGTGAATTACAGGGAGGGCTACCCTTCCCGGGGTTTTGCACAAATTGGTTGGGTGGGGGCAGGGAGGGGTGTGAAGGGAATTGAGGACGTCTGTTCAGGAGGCGAGCAGCCTCGCTGTGTTTGTTGAATTGGTTTTTCAGGGAGCATATCAGCCTCTTTCTCTGGAGCCAGGCACTTCCATAGGGCATGATGGAGATTCAACTGTCTCCATAAACAGATAAACGCAGCTCCTGGGTGGGGACATACACGTGGGTATAGCTCATGCTGTCTCACCACCACCAGCATCTCAGAAGGGGCTGCAGGTTTTTTGTTTTTTTGTTTTTTGTTTTTCAGACTTCAGTTTCACCCTCTTGGCTGCCGATACAGATAGGTTGAAAGCCAGAGAAAAATCAAGGGCTGTCAAGGTCATGTTTTATGACAATGTCTTTGAGGCAGATGGCACATTCCCAGGGGCGCCATGAACAGGGCAAAGATGGCGTGTGTGATTCAGGAGCCAGTTCTCGGGGCTGGGTATGAATGGCTATGAAACATACCGAACTCTGTGAAGGGCAGTCCCACTTCTAGAAGCTCATCTACTACCTAGCAGCTAAACAGCGTGATCTCGGAACATTCTCTGTATTTTGGTCAATCAAGTGGTCTAATGAAACCTTGCCAGTTCCAGAAAGCATGTGGGTAATTAGATGGTCATGGATGGTTTAACTGGAATTTGCCCTTTTGTGTGGGCGCCTGGCCCTCCCAGCCCCCATTTGGCCATTCTCTCCTCTCCGCTTCCAGAAGACACAACAGTTTGTAAGCTCGGGCCTGGGTGCGATCTTCTAGGAAGACCAGCCGGTTGGGGTTTGATAGGTTTACTCTGGAGAGTCCTGCGGGGAGGTCTGGGGAGACGGAGACTTGCTAAGGGAGAAAAGTGCGTGCCAGATCAACTACCCTGCCTCTTGACCTAAAATTTGTTACGGAAGGAAAAAAATCCCGTCCCCACACCCCTTGGACCTTTATTTCAGCTTGGGGTGGTGAAGGCATTTTGCCTGCCGTCGGGGAGTGATGGGCAGGGCTTATAGCAAACCTGTGTCGACTCCAGGACGTTGTGCTTTGGTCTGGGAATGCGGACCCGTGGACTGAGAGTCAGAGGGCTTCTCTGGCTGGTTGGGGTCCATTTGTGAGTCCTCAGGATAAGCAGGCACACGGATATTCATACCTCTTCCCTGTGGCATCTGTGCCTCTGTCTGCTCTGTCCTCTGTGGGCCCCCCTCTCACTGTTGAATTGAATCTCGTATTAAAAGATAACATAGTTTCTCGGTGGCCCTTTAAAAAGAAAAGAAAAAAGCCCAGCTTCCTTGCTTAATCTCCTTTATGTACCGTGGAAATAGACAAAAAGCACATTTAGTTAAAGGCTTGATTTATGGCACGAGGAATTTATGGTAAAGAGATTCTGGAAAGTGAGGAAGCTGAATTGAGGCTGTGAAAAAACATGCTAAAAAAGTGGCTGCCAGGATTTGGGAGTGGGGAAAAAAGAGCTTGTTTTAGACTGTTAATGTTTATTGTTGTACATAACTAAATGATCTCTATCGATGGACTATTTTAAAATTAGATAAAAAGGAAACCCAGAGTTGAAGAAGCATATCTGATAGAGGATTATGATTTTGTGCCAAAAAAAAAAAAGCGATCATCTAACATTGCTGCAGAAGTAGGATTCAGAGGTGGACAGTGGATTTCCTTAAGGAGTGTGGTCCAAAGGAGAGAAGCTCCAGAAACACGGTGTTCCACGGAGGAATTGCCTGCAAGGGGTCGGGCCAGCCCTGCAGACACGTTAGCACGCGGAGTGAAATGGAGTGAAGAGAAAGCCAGTCCTATTTTACAGTCTCAGAGGGGATTTTAAAAGCATAGTAAAAATGCATGGAGGTAAAATTAAGATATACGTCCACAGACAGAGTGATTGAATTCTGTCGTTTCTTACACTTGGGGGCATTTTCTTACCTTTTTTCTCTTTGTGTGTTTTACAAAAGTACTTTCCAGATCTGTACATGGAATCTAAACATCTACACTTAATGTGAGCAAAATTTCCATAACTTTAATCACAGTGACAGCAACTAAGTTTGGAAAGGTTTTCCATGTTCAAAGCTCTCACCTTAAAACCTTGTTGGAGACAATCTGTTTGTGGGGGAAGATGTATATGGGCGTGAACTTCTGTCACGGTCTGTGGGCCAAGATTCCTTTGGGGTCACAGGTTAGCCGCAGAGCAGTTAACTTCTGACTGGTTGTTTCGTTTTTCTTTCTGAAGCGGCCTCTAAGCCCTGTGTGTCATGAGGACTTTCTTGCTCTCTAGCTTTCCTCTTGCCCTGGGACCGTGCCCTGACTCCTGGGTCCTTAATTTCTGGGGTTTGCTTTTTTGCTCACTGGAGCCCCGGCGCATCCTGGCTGTGAGCAGAGGATCTAGTCTTTCACACCATTAAGGCAAGTCCTGCCCTTAACGCCGCCGGTGGGGTTTCTCTCTCCCACATTGCACGCCATGTCACAGGAGCTCACACACAGAACAGCCTTGGGCTCCAAGTCCTCGGGCTTCCCTGGGGGAGGGGCCATCTGAGCTCCCTTGGATCTGAGCAGCAAATGACTCTAGAAAGATGCTAAGAGAAACCCTCGTGGGGTTGGTAGCGAAAGTTGACTGAGCTCTCAGCAAGCACCAGGCTCAGCACCAAACGCTTTATGGGTGTGACGTCATTTTACCATCACGGTAATTCTGTGATGTGGGAACTGTTCCGGTCTCCCTTTAACAGGTGAGGAAACTGGAGCTGAGGAACGTCAAGTGACTTGCCGAAACTCTCACAGTTAACTGTTGGAACAGGGATCCCACAGCCTGCGGTGGTGCACTTGGTCAGGATGCCGCCACCGGCTCACGGCCCCACATTATAAACAGTTTGCAGGGGAAGGGCACCAGCTAGGGTTGGCTGCTTGGCTAGGGGAGGTCACTGGGTATCCACTTGGAAGGACACAGAGACGCCCCAGCACCCAGCCTCTAGCCCAGGGAAGGGGCGACAGCAGTGATCTCGTCATTTTAACTCATTTTAGAAGTCAGTATATTTTAAGCATATGCCCTGTTTTCCGCCCCACCCCCCCCGCAGTGCCATGCCTCAGTCCAGATCCTCTTTATTCTTAAAAACATTTTTGTCATTAAAGAAAAGTGCTTTGTTTTCGTAGAACGTAAAAGAGATACATATGCATGGGAATGAAATTCAGATGGTTTAGGAAGTTCTGAAATAAGACATAGTCTACCCCGTCCCTCAACGTCCTATAATCTCTCTCCCCAAAGCTGACCACGGCTAAGCCTCTTATATATCCTTCCCGAGGCTTGTTTTCAGTGCCTGTGTCCTCACACCTTGCCATGGGAAGGCCAGTCCTCTGCGTTGTGTCCTGAAGCCTCAACCGTGTGTGATGTGCGAGGACGTGGCAGGGAAGGCCAGACGGGCCTCTTCACCCAGAGCTGCGCCCCCCCATCACCGCCCCAGGGGTTTCTCCCTCACCACGATCCCAGCACACCATGCACAGCAGTTCTGGCCACCCTGCGGTCCAGCAAGGAGGGCTACGCTGCTGGCCTCGGAGGGGGTGTTCGTCTGTGAAATCTGCCAGCCCTCGTCTGGTTGGGGCCTGTAACTGTCTCATTGCCAGGCTGACTTTGACTGCTGTTCCGAATCTTCTTCCCTGTCATCTTCAAGCCCGGTTCCCACTGCAATGAGTGGTGATTTTTGCTTCTTCACGTGGGAGACCTTTTTGTCTCTGAGAACACCAGTCTCCTTTTGCATCCATAGCTCAAAACCGACTCAGGGCGTTAGGATTTGGGGAATTATTTTTCGCCCAACTTATTCCTTGAATCTTTCTGAACCCTTCTCTGCAGTTGGAGCTCAAGACATATATATGTGGTCAGTGAAGGCTGTGGAGGTCTTGAGGACATTACTGGTGGGCCCTGCAGCTGAGGTCAGCGCACTGCGGAGGTCGTTTCCACGGGCTTTTCGTCTTTTTCTTTTTGCTTCTGCTGTTTTGCCTCTGTGGCCCAGACACTTGGGTGTGAAGCCTCAGCCTCTTAGAACCATATCTATTCATGAGGCCCCTCTCAGCTCCAAGATTAATGATTGTTCAGTTCCTTAAAAAAAAAAATTATTTACTATGCTCACAGCGAGTAAACATTGATCGTGCTGTCTGCATAATAAAAAAAAAAGACTGCTCAGAAGGCTCAGAAATGTTTTCATGGACATTTAAAAAGATAATAGAAATTCTGTGTTAAAAATTGCCTACTTCTTGATATTAATACGAAAACCGACTTCCTGTTCCTAAAATGCTTCCCTCCGAATCCATTCTTGGACAACTTCTCAGGTCTCCTACCTGCTTTTTAAGGGCAGTCTGGGTTTAAAAAGGAGAGAATCAACATTTTTTAAGTAGGACGTTCCCAGGAAAGTACAGTCTTCTGGTTCCCTGTGGGAATGGTCCAGGCTCCACCTTGAAAGTTCATCCCCATTAAATATGTTCATCTTTACTTGGTCCTTGCCACCTCGATTTAAAAAGTGTTTGTAAGCACAGCTGGGAAGAAGGGTTGATGTGGGCAGTCATGCAGGGGACAGAACCACGTTTGAGGGGTCACGTCAAACCCCCGATTCCAGCTCTGTCAGGCCAGAGTCTTGTTCGTGGTTTGGAATAAGGTGATGGTCAGGCAGCCCGTGATGGTGTTTTCCTTTACAGAAACCAGCACGGGGAAGATGATATAGTTAAGAAATAACCATTTTATCAAATGCAGACTATAATGGATTAGAGTAAATGAGAAAACTCGGTGAAGCCCTGCATGCTTCCCGGGGGGAGAGGAGCTTTCCCACGAGATTGTGAATAAAGAGGTATTTTTCTTTCCCTTGACTCTTCCACTAGTTTCTGAAACTGAAGTTGACAAGAGGTAGTTGATTTTCTCCAAATGGCCTGGGCATCAACCAGTTCCCAGAAGGACTAGGGAGAAGCAGATAGTGGTCCCCAGTGCCTGGGTCTCTGGTTACCTTGAGTAAAGGCACGTGGAGCTACTGGAATGCTTTTCACATTCAAATCCTAGAGCTAGTTCCTTGAGGTATTCTGCTTACGTTTCAAAAGATAGAGCTGATTGAAGAGCCGATTTTCCAGACGTTTTTATGGAATCTCATAAGCACAGCACTGATTCACCATCCCTGCTGGTCTATGGGCAGGAGATCGATAATCCGGGGCTCCAGTACAGGCACAGGGAAAAAGGCAAGAATGAAGCCCATGGGGTCTGTCTCTATGTCCTCAAGTGATTATCTTGAGGAATTAGGACAGAAAGAAGACATTTTTTATCAGGCACTCTCTAAAACTGTTGTCTGGAAACCTGGCCTTAGGACCGTGTAATTTGGATGAAATCTAGCACATACTGCGTGGATGGGAAGACAGAGGAGTTGGAATCCAGGGTTTTGGTCCTCAATTCACGACTTTGGCCAACCCTCACCTTCCCACCTTTCTAAGAGCTGACTGGCTGGCAGGGCTCTGGCCGGCTTCCAGCCTTCGCAGGTGGAGCCAGGATTACATCTGTGTCTTTGTATTTTGTATCCAGGTTTCTGCTGAGTCCAGCTCCTCCATGAACTCCAATACCCCACTGGTGAGGATTACAACTCGCCTCTCCTCGACAGCAGACACCCCCATGCTGGCGGGGGTCTCCGAGTACGAGCTGCCAGAAGATCCAAAATGGGAGTTTCCGAGAGACAAGTGAGTACTTCTGTGGGGCGCATCGCTGAATGGGGGCTGAAGTATAAAATGGGGATATTGGGCTGACATTTTCTTTTTATTACCCTTAACTGCCAAGGTCTTGCTGTGATGATGTCAGCAGGAGTGGGTAAGATTGTATCTAAATAACCAACTCTAAGAAAAACGAAGAACTAATTCTCTCTCTCTCTTTTTTAATAGTTCTTTTAAAACAGAGCTACTAAGCCATGGCTGATCCCCAAACAAAATGGTACCTTGGTAGCATTTTTTGTTTTAGCTTTCTAGATAATTCAAACCCAGTCAAATGGAATCAAAGTGGGATTATCCCATTTATAAAACAGAGTTGACATTCCAACTTCTGGTTCCTAGAACGTGTCTGTCCTACAGTTCATTTCCTTAGAGAAATTAGGTCTAGCATATAGATTGCCTTAAGAATCTTCATCCAGTGTTGCTGTTTTTAACAGTTTTTAATATAATATTGGGCTAGAAATCTTCAAATACGGTACCTGACATCGAGTTTCTTGTGGTCCCTGGTATTTTCCTTATCGGATGACATGGGTGTGTTCCAGTCAGATGTTCAGTCAAAGTGTGGCCACCTGGGCTCTGCTGAAGGCATTGTTGGGAGCTGTGTGTCTCTTGGTCTGGCTTCAAGTTCAGGGACTTTGGATTCTATTGGGCTGGATTGGAATCCCGGCTCTGCCAGCCAGTGGCTGGGCAACCTTGTGTGAGTTCCCTGATTCTCTTTGAACTTCATTTCTATGAAATGAAGGTCACGGTACAGACCTCCAAGGACTGAGCACAGTTCTCGGCTCATGTGAATTTCCCTTCCTTCCATTTCCCTTCATAACCTGAGAAATCTGAACTGCAAATCTCAGCAAGATGGCAGAGCTGAGCATCGAGTCAGTGGACAGATCTTGGAGTACCAGCCCTCCATCTTCTAGCTAGGGACCAGCCCCCAGACTCGCCTTCTGAAATGAATATGATGGTCATTGAAGGGCTGTCAGCTCATTTCCAGGGTCTCTCTTGTAGTAATCAGAGTCCAAACAGCTTGAGAATAATGGAAGGTAGAAATCGCTGACTATACATCTGCATGAAATCAGCTGGAGTAAGCTTTTGACTTGTAAGCTTTTGACATGTACAGCAACCCTATTGGTCTTGACATTTGCACTATCTCCGTGAGATTATGTCGGAGAAGTGTCTAATTACTGGAGAAGGAACTCATACACAAATTTGGAAATACAAAGATGAGCTCTCCCAGGGTCTGGATATCACGTGCTCTCTTTGGAAGGAGAGATAGCTTCCATGGCACTTGTAATTTTGATTCACACAGCTCCAACCAGCTTTGTTTTCTAATGGCTCGTTACTTTAAATAATAAACAGCTCATTTATCAATGTGCAGCATACCTTAGAACCAAATTATTGTACCGATATCATCCTGTCAGAGTGTTAATGGAAATGATTTCCAGTTTATTTGTGTACTGTTCATTCATTCAGTACTTGTTTACTGAACACTTACCAGTGAGGTACCAGAAAAAACAAAGAATGATTTCTTTACCTGTAGAATGTGGAAAGGGGGTGTTTCCCGTAAGCCCTCCCAGCTCCCTGGTTTGATTAAACAAGGAGGTGGGTTAATGTACACACGTTCCTATGGATATAGGACTGAGTTTGGGAGCTGGGATATTTTAAGAAACGGCAGCTCTCAGGTTCAATCTGTAGTTTTTGCCACACCTGTGACACCACTGGCAACAGTGGGAGTCTGTCTGTTAGCTCCCACCCGGGGTACCCGGAGTGTGGAAAATCTGAGTGCAAAGCATTTCAAAATAGTGTTTAGCACAACCGTAGGTGGAGCAGATTTCCAATGAATGGAGGCTATTTAGAAGCAGTTTATTAGATCGGAGGCAGACGTTATACAAAGAAAGGATTGTTATGCTTGTAGCGGCAGGGCAATAGGACATAAATTAGTCACTTTTCCAATGCAAATGTTTATTTTCTGCCAAGATATTAAATTTAATTTTAGCTCAGGATAGAAAGGGAATGACCTCAGCATAGCACACACTGCCCTCGGTCTTTGCTGTGACTTTTGCAAACCATTGCGTACTTACCAAAAATACTGCTTACTAGTGGCAGCTTGGTACTTTGCTGTGTTATGCTTAGATGAAAAAACCACATTCATAAGTGTTCCAAAGTCTCTTCCATTCAGCTGGTTTCTGGAACGCCCAAGGAGTCTATATGGCTATTAGTATGATGTATGTAGAGCTTCTGAGCTTAGAAATTAAGTTTGTTGTGATACTTTGGATTTCTGCATTATTAATGTTGGGTAGTCATAAGGATTTCTAAACTATTATGTCGGAAAAAAAATTGCCCCAATTTCTAGCATTTCCTTTTTCCTTTAATGAAAAAATAGAGATTCCTTGAAATGCGTTTAAGATTCATATCTTGTTACTTGGCCCAGAATGTGACCATAAAATCCATTGGTATTCGAATAATAGCGATTTTTAAAGACATCACAGAGACAAAAAATAACAGCTTTAATGGTTTTCTTTGAGATATTCTAAATGATGAAAATTCGATAGGCTCAAGATCAAAAGCTCCTCGTTTTTAGCACTTAGGAAGGCTGACCACCTCACTTGCAAGGATACCGTCCATAAAGAAAATAAATCGAGAATACAAATGTGAAATTCAATAGCTGTTCCAGCAGTAATTGACATTCTCTCAAACGTCACTAAGAAAATACTCAAGCGCATGTGTACCCCAAGTCTCATTAGTTCCATATGATAAATGCTCCATGCTTTTGTAAGCCGCTGAAAGATTTTTATATTGAGTTCAGGAATTTCCCTCGCTACACCAGATGCTGTTTGCTAATCCTCTCTTTACACATTTAGGCTGACGCTGGGCAAACCCCTGGGAGAAGGTTGCTTTGGGCAAGTGGTCATGGCTGAAGCAGTGGGAATTGACAAAGAGAAGCCCAAGGAAGCAGTCACTGTGGCCGTGAAGATGTTGAAAGGTGAGTGGGGCGGAGGTGGGGAGGGTGGGGGAAGGGAGGGGTGAGGGCGCCTTATCAAGAATGTTCCTTTTGTGGCATGTGAACTCTGTCATGGCAGGGGGTTAGAGAGCACATAGTTGACCTAGGGGTTGAGAAGTTTTCAGTATAAATCAGCATCTTGGACAGACTATTTATCTTGAGCTGTGTGCACTTATAAAAAAGAAAAGCCAGTTGTATTGGAAAGTGGCAGCCTAATTCCCTTTATATTTGTAGGTGCTTAGAAAGTATCGATTCACGTAGAATTGATTAATTTAGATGAGTAGTGGTATGTCGGATTCAGGACGCAAACCTTAATTTACAAATGAAGGAAAATTGGCCGTTTCAGAGGGAGAAAGGAGGCTCAGGGAGAGGAGGACACACTCCTTTGCAGGAGGAACAAAGGAATGACGTTGTCTGTGGGAGTCGCTTGGGAAGCTGAAAGGGGGCTCACCGGATTGGTGCTGGTCTAGAGCCTTCTGGGACGTGTGAGCCGTTACCCAGGGATGTAAACGTCGAGTGGCGTTCGTGGGAGCCTGAATGTCTCTGCATTAACCTTCTAACCCTGCGTCCAAGGAGCTTAAAGAACTTTTAACCATTAACTTCATCCTCCCACAGTGTTCTTTCATGAGAGGAGTTATAGGGAATGGTTGCATTATAATTCCCATTGTAGGCATCTCAGAAAGGACACCCCAAGCTGAGTTTTTCCCACGTGTCCTGGAGGAGAGAGGTCTGTTCTCAGGACATGGGGGGCCTCACGCATTGTGGACGCCCCGGGGGCTAGGCTTTTTCTTTCTTTCATGGGTTTTTGTGGGATAGTCACCACGTCTCTCCCTGAGGGGAGGGAGCAAGGTGGAAATAGTCAGAAAGGTGTTGGGTGTTTTCTTCCTGTTTGTTTTTTTAGCTATGGATCTGAATGGCTCCCAAGGCATACTAGGGTGTTTTGAGCTGCTCCCCACTTTGGGGTGTGATGCCTGGGAGGACTACGTTCTCCCACCCTGCGTGTCTCAGCTCCACCAACAGAGGCAGCCAGCCCTCTGCCTGCATCCTGCATGGCCTGGGCCTGCCGCCTGTGCCTTTGCCTTGCCGAGTGGCAGGTGCAGAGAGCTGTGGGCTCCCACCGGCCGCCCTGACAGCCCCTGGCCGTGTACCAGGGCCGAGTATGCGGAAGGCCCAGGCTCCCGGTCTCTGTGGACAGAGCTTCTGATTCGGTTTACGGAGCTCAGGGGGAGGAGGTCTGGGAGTTCTCTTTCTCTGGTTGTTTCAAGGCTGGCCTTCCCTTAGGATGGAGAAGGACCTTAGCCACAGAGCCCTTATGACGTGACCGTTTTTACAGCCAGTGGGTGGCTCAGAGCTTAGAGCAGACCCCACAGTGTCACCGCAGTGGAGCCTCTGCATCCGAGGGGCAGGCGCTCAGTCCTCCACGTGAGTCTGCGTGGATTTTACACTCCAGGCAATTGTGTTGCTCTTCCTTTTGTGAAGCTAAAAAGCTTTATGCAGCATGGCTTCTATCCATGCCCTTACCTCATTTTTTATAGTAAGCCCAGATTTCCCCATATTGAATTAGCTCAAAGGAGGATACCTGGAGAAGAATCTTGCCACTTTTTGGAAGCTAACTGTGAGCCTGTGTATGCAGAACCTAAGCCATTCTTGCTTGAAATTATGGAGCAGAGGTTTTTAAAACCTTCATTTTTTAGGAGGGGAATCCCAGCCCCTTTGGAAGCCCGTGGAAGGCGTGGACCTTTGCCCCCTCAGGATGCACGCGCACACACGCACCTCTGTCCTCGGTCCGGGGTGTCCTCTGAGTCCAGCTGTGAATGCTCTGGGGACTGCGAGGGCTCAGCTTAGCAGCACGTGGTGCAGAGAAAGTCTGAAGTGATGTGGAATGCTCCCACACTCCTCTCCCTCCTCCTCCCCGGAAGTCCTCACAGTTGCTTTCAGGCCCCATGAAGTCTGATGTGATTTTCTCAGGTACCTTAGGTCTGCCAGAGGATGGAATTATTTCACGATAGAGGAAAATGCCCCCTCGTTTGTGAGGTTTGCTGGAAAAGATTTGGCCTTGGCATCCAAGGCCTATATATTTGTTCTGACTTCTGACCCTATTGACCCCAAATTAGCTATTCGACACGGAGCAGGGCAGTGCTGGGCCCTTCCTGCTTCACCAGTAAGATGATTTGGAAAGTTTTTCTGGTTCTAAAGTTGACTTTCATGCTGTTTCAACCAAATTTTCATCAGCTAACGGTAGCAACCAACGGGTTAGAGGAAACTGATCTGTAATTTACCTGATGTTCCCAGATGATGCCACAGAGAAGGACCTTTCTGATCTGGTGTCAGAGATGGAAATGATGAAGGTGATTGGGAAACACAAAAATATCATAAATCTCCTCGGAGCCTGCACTCAGGATGGTGAGTAGGAGGAAAAAGAGCTTTCATCCACATAACCCAGGGTTCAATGTCAGCATCGTTTTAAAAATGGATGGACTCTTAGATCCTGCTCCTAGGGCCTCTCAAGTGCATGTTTAAAGTTTTCCTTAAAACCCCCCTCAGGGAGAATTCCCTGGCGGTCCAGTGGTTAAGACTCTGAGCTCTCACTGCCTAGGGCCTGGCTTCAATCCCTGGTCAGGGAACTAAGATCCCATAAGCTGGGACTTCCCTGCTGGCACAGTGGTTAAGAATCCACCTGCCAATGCAGGGGACACGGGTTCGAGCCCTGGTCCGGGAAGATCCCACACGCCGCACAGAGCAACTAAGCCCGTGCGCCACGACTACTGAGCCTGCGCTCTAGAGCCCGCGAGCCACAACTACTGAGCCCACGTGCTACAGCTGCTGAAGCCCTCGTGCCTAGAGCCCGTGCTCCGCAACAAGAGAGGCTACCGCTCACCACAACTAGATAAAGCCTGCACAGCAACAAAGACACAACACAGCCAAAAATAAATAAATGAAAGTAAATAAGTAAAAAAATTAGTAAAATCCCACAAGCCACGTGGTGTGGCCAAAAAAACCCCAAAAAACAAAACCCTTCAGGAAGTGTTCCTGGCCACGAACACAAAGAAGACGTTATGACTGTGCCTGGGTTCTGGGGGCGGGAAGGTGGGCATTGGGCGACTCTGGATGGGAAGGCCTATAGCGTCCTCCTGTTTTTAGGGTATAACCTGGAGGGTTTTCGGAAAAGGCAGCCTCCTTATGTTTTCGTTTTGTAAGTGCTAAGAGAGGTTTCTCCAAATAAGATCCTACATTTTGGTTGACAAGTTCTTCCCTTAAAGTGGGGATTGAGGAACCCATGTCTTGTTATGGGTACCAGGCGGCTGAGCTCCCACGAGTGGCCTGAAAGAGGGGAGACAGATAGGAAGGGGCACATTATCTTCCTCAGGGGAGCGAGACCCCTGGCTTCTCTCATGGGTGATCTGTGGCACTCTGCGAATCAGTTTGATGATAATTAATAAACTTGAAAATGCCTGTCTTTGCCTCGGCAGTTTCCCTTTGAGGTCCATGCCAGGAGTCAGGAGACTTTTTCTGTAAAGGGTGACTGTAAATATTTTCGGATTTGTGACAACTACCCATCTCTGCTGCCGCAGTGAGAAAGCTGCCACAGACAATACAGAAGTGAATGGGCCACGCTGTGTGCCAGTAACATTTACACGCAAAAACGGGCTCGTCTATACCATGGGGAAATTATTGCACATATATATATACAGAGACGTGCATAGCAGTGCTCACTGCACGCTGTTTGCAATGGCCCAAACCCGGAAACAACCCATAGGGGAATGGAGAAACAAATGTGGTGTATTTATATGATAGAATCTATGTAACTGTTAAAAGGAATGATCTAGATCTATTTTTATCAGCCTGACTGGCTTCCAGAAAGATAGTATGTGGGGGGAAAAATGGTGCAAAGCTATGTCTTTATTACTCATTGATGTGATTAAAAATAATACGTTGTTTATTGATACATAGGTATCTGTAAAATAGATAAAATGCACTACAAGGACCAAATTTATGGTAGCTGTTGCTTTCCAAGAGGGCGCAGGTGAGAGGCTGGGCGAAACAGGGAAAGGGCACTCACTGTAGTATCGCTGTTTTATTTCTTAAAGACTGTTGAGTCTGTCTCGACCAAGCGTCGGTTGTCATTTGGGGGAGATTAGAATGCAGGTGTTCTGTGTGTGCTTTCTGTATGTTTAAATTTTTTTTAAAAAATGATAAAGCACTGGGTTGTAATAAGTAAAACTCCTTTGCTGAGCTGCCCCAGGGCAGATCCAGGCTTCCCTGCCTCTCCAGCTTGTGTTCTCGTCCACAGGGCCGCTCTATGTCATAGTCGAATACGCCTCAAAGGGCAACCTCCGGGAATACCTCCGAGCCCGGAGGCCGCCTGGGATGGAGTACTCCTATGACATCACCCGCGTTCCCGAGGAGCAGATGACCTTCAAGGACTTGGTGTCATGCACCTACCAGCTGGCCCGGGGCATGGAGTACTTGGCTTCCCAAAAAGTGAGTCCTTCCCATTCTCCTTGGTTGGGTGGATTCCAGTGAAAAATGTCTTTGAAGAAAACAGACCATTGGGACGTGCTCATTTGCTGAATCGAGCCCTTGCCTGTCTCGTACGACCTGGAGACTATGTCTTGCGTTATTCACATTGGGGTTTAATGAACTCTTTAAAAGCCAAAGCCTTATAAACCAGCAGTGACACCGCAGAGATGAGCAGAAGAGATGTCTCTTTTCGCAGGCACGGCTGGCTGTGGTCTGCCGGGGAGTCGGCTCTCCAGGTGGACAGCAGTTGGGTTTGGGGGGCGCTGCCTTTAATTCTGAGGGTTTTTTTGTGGTTATTGAGCCTTTGGACGTGGACTTTGGGTGTTGTCTTCATGGTTTTGAGTTTGAAATGACGTTAAATAGTCTAAGAACAAAGATCAAATGAAGGGGTATTTCGGTAACATCGAGTGCTGGGTATCCGCTGGATTTATTTTGTCTCGTTGGCGGGGTGACCCTCTGCGGTTAGAAGTTGGCCAGGTCCCCTGAGGTGAATCGCCTGTATTCCGATCATGCCACACGCAGTGGACTTGAAACATCTGAGTTATTGTGAAAGCAGTTAGACAGGTGCCCAGATATCCCCTGGGGCATTTTGGACGGCCCAAGACACCCTTCCCTGGCCCACGTCTAGGGGGAAGTACAGACCTACCTTCTGGGGCAGAGGTGGGTCAGTTCCTAACCGCGCTGAAGCTTAATGCAGCATCAGGGGTTCCTCTGGTCCGCAAAGAAGTAAGAGCCTCTGGTGGGCGTGGACCGTCTGTCCCCTTGTGGCCTGGGCTGGGTCCTGGCCATGCCAGTCACATGAGTGAGCGAGGCAGCCCCTGTCACATCACACCGAGTAGGGATTTGGGGACCGGTGGCTGCACCTCAGCCCGTGCTGTCTGTAGCCGTGTGGGAACGTGGCCAGAGCCACCACATGTTCTGTTTTTTGTTTTTTTATTTTCTAGAGAGTCCAGAGTTGAAGACTTTTCAGAGCTTTTTTTTTCCTGTAAGATGTCCCAAAGTACAGATTTTAGGAAACCGAAACAGGGTTGTGCGATTGTGTACACGTGTGTGTGCACAGCGGACTTTGCCAGCTGGCAAGTCTTTGGCAGGAAGAAACAATCAGATCTAGAATGTGGGACATTTGACAAGACATTGCTTCAAAATATCCATGTCCCAAAAGACAAAAAATGCTGGGGAGATGGTTCCCGATTAAAGGAGGCTTAAGAGACGTGACAACTGAATGTACGTGTGTGATCCCGGAAGGGATCGTGTCCTGGATGGGAGGTGGGGCTGCCGCTTTTATAAAGGACATTTATGAACAATTGAAATGCGAAATTGATAGGATAGTAAATAATGTGACCGTTTCAATGTTAAATTTGGGGGTGGTGATAGAGGTCTTGTGTAAGGTGGGAGGTATGTGCTAATGAGGTCTGCAGCTCACTTTTAAGTGGTTCAGCCATAAGACGTGTGTGTGTGTGTGTGTGTGTGTGTGTGTGTGTGTGTGTGTGTGTGTGTGTACAGGGAGGCTGGGTATAGAGAGAAAGAGAGAGCAAGAAAGTATAACAAGTGAATCTGGCAAACCTGGACAGCAGTTGTTCTCTTTCGCCTTTTCTGTAGCTTGGAATTATTGCTGAATAAAACCCTGCAGAGGCAGCCTGTCTGCAGGCCGCCCGTCCCGAGCCTCTGGTCCTGGCCGTCCTCTGTCCTCCTGGTGTGGGAGCGGGAGGAAGGGTTTTTTGGATTCAGCCGGGTGCTGCTACGAATCCAAAGTGGTGGGAGACTGGCCTGGTCATTTTATTAATCCTTCAACGAATATTCCTGAGTGTTCCTGATTCGGATGCCTGGTATCCCGGGTCAGGTGACCAGGATGGACATAGTCCTTGGCCTCTTGGAGCAGGAACTGTGGGGGGCAGCAGGTGAAATCAACAATAAATGTGGGCATAAGATAAGTATGTGAAAGGCTGAGAACCGTGCTGTGGAGGAAACCGACGGTGTGAGGTCAGGAACAGGGGGGACTTGGGAGGTTGCAGGGGGAGGTGAAGGGCGAGCCCTCCCGCAGAGGGACGGGCTGTGTGGAGCCTCTAGGGCATCTGACTCTGCCCTGTGCTCTGGGCTCTGGGGAAGCCACCGAGGGGGAGTGATTTTGATCAGGTTTGAGCTGTAAAGCTGGCTCCTGTGACCATGGTTTGGGCTGAGGTTTATTGGCCCCGATAGACACGAGGAAAGTAGGTTGCTTTGGGATATATTTTGCTATCAGGACAGCTAAGGGATTGAGTAGGTATAGGAGGGAGAAGAGGAGGGATCAAGGCTGACTCCTGGATTTCCAGCTTGAGAAACTGGATGGTGGTGCAGCTTAATCGGGATGAGGAAGATGGGGGCATGGGGCGGTGGCAGGAATAGGTTCTGGTGGGAAATCCAAGGTACGTTTTGAACGTGTCTGAGGGTCACTCGAGGGCAGGTGTCGACCGGGAAGCTGCGGGCTGAGGCTCAGCTCTGAAGGCTGGGCTAGACGCCGGAGCCAGTGAAGGAAGGGTAGTTTCAAGCCATGGGAATGGATGGGTTCTCCTTGGGTGGGGAGATTGGGGAGAGACAGAGAAGAGGGGGAACAGAAGCCTGGAGTCAAACCCTGAGAAAACTCTCAAATCTAGAGATGGGCTGAAAGCACAGGAAAAGACGGAGGAGGCATGGTCAGAGAGGGAGGAGGGAACCCAGAATGTAGTTCACAGAGGCCCCGGGAGGAATCTCAGGAAGGTGGAAGAGGAGAAAGGAGCTGGTGGAGTCTGGCTTGTGGAGCAGTGGTGGGTCCCCCCTGTACCGCCGAGGACGAGATCCTTCCTGCTTTGAAGCTGCTTGGTGTGGTGGAGAGAGAGCTAAGAATCAGGTGAACTTGGCAAAATGGGGAAAAGGATACATTTTAGAATGACAAACTGAAAATGCCCTTATTAATAGTATTGTAATAATAATAATTGTCATCATTACTAATCACTACCACTTTGTGAGAGCTTAATGTCTGCCAGGCATGGAGCAAGCATTTTACATACAGTATCGTCCATAACCCCAGAACAACACAGAAACAGGTGTGTTTAAATCCCCACCTTATGGATAAGGATGCAGGGGAGTGTTTGGAAGTGCCAGGAAAGCTTTGAGCCCAGGTATGAGGAAGTCACTGTCCTAATTTCTGAGTTGGGGACTCGTCAGCCTGGAGAGTAAAGTGGCTGGTCCCAGACCTGGCCTTTTTGTTCTCTACCCACCTATCCTGCTCTCAGGTATTCCCTGCCTCCCTGGACCGAGAAGAGGACCATTGAGATGCCCTGTGTTGGGGCTTTGTTTGCTAACCCAGGGTGGGATAGAGGGGACAGAGTTCTGTTTCCTAAGGCTTTGTGGTTGTGTTTCCAAAGCTCTTTGCTGAAGGCCACCGGCGATTAAGGACCTAGAACAGGTTTGAAGCAGGTTCTAGACCAAGATCTTAAGAATGGTCCCCTGAGTGGAACCTGCTTCCAAAAATGGAGGGCTTATTCCTGACAGTGGAAAATGAAGAAGCAGGGGACAGGTCAGCCCCGTCACACCCATTCCCTCCCGGTGGATGGCGATAAGTTTGTTAGAGACACACCTGAGGAACTGTTGGGTGAGACATCTGGTTCATTGCTGATGGAGTGTAATTAGGAATTCAGCTCAATGGACGTTTACTGGGTCAGGTTCTGTGCTGGGAATGTAGAGATGAACCCGCAGTCCTGCCCTTGACCTGGGGACGCTGGGGGTGGACAAGTTAAGAAACTCCATGATGTGTACAGTTAGGTGACGTGGGATTTGAGCCTTCTACCAGTTATGGAAACCTTTCTATTTTCAGTGCAAAGTACACTAATTTTTCTTTTTTACAAAATCCTAAGGCCAGTTAAACCTCCCAGGTGTTAAACTCGAGCAGCTGTTTTTGTTTTTGTTTGTTTGGCTTTTCTTTTTTTAGCAAGCTCTAACTTCCCCATCTGTAAAATGGCTATAATAATACCCATCTCATAGGTTGCTGTGGGAATTTAATGGGATCAGCTGTGCAGAGGCACCCAGCACACTGTCAGGGTCATAGAGGTGTTAGTTTTCCCTCCCTTAGCGACCCGTTGACCTTTGTTTATTGAAGAAATGGAACACCAAACAGTCCGAGAGCCCTAGTTATGTAAAATGGTCAGCTCTTTGCACTGGAGAATAACTCAGATTTCTGCAGATGATGGGAATTTGGCTTGACTTTGATTATTTTCTTTTTCTTGGTATTGGTTCCAAGTCTCTTCTTGTTCAGCCCAGAGGGTGGGCTTTGGTGTTTCCTAGCACCCTGGGATGCGGGAGGTTGGTGCTGAGTTCTGGCTCTCTTGGAGAAAATGGGGGTCGCCGTCGTAGTGACTCTTGAGTTGAGCCCTTATGTGTGGTCAGAGCCCCACGCACAGGGAGTCAGATTCTTCTGACCACACAGCTTGCCAGACTCACAGAGTTGTGTCGGCAGGGAGCACACCACTGGGAGAGTTTGGCCCAGGGCTTGGAAGTTCAATTTGAAGAGGCCTCCAAAACCAGGAACACAGCTCCCGCCCCAGCTGGATCCCCGGGCAGCTTCTGGGAGCTCTCACATTTCCTGCTTCCATTCTGGCCGGGCACAGGCATGCCTGTGGGGCTCTCCTGCCGTCCCTTCAATGATCTTGGCCCATCCAGGGAGCCACAGAAGCAGATTAAAAACAAGGAATAGTTGGAGGGTGGGCAGAAAAAAATTATCCCGCATTTATTCTTCAGAGAGAGTTTGGTCTGCTCCTTTTTCAATGGACCATGTTGTGGAGTATCAATCTCAAATCAGCCCCATTTCACCCATGTCAGATCGGTTGATAAGACTCTCTCCTTCATATAACAGTTAGCCTTTGCCTAGAACCTGTGTAAAAGTGTTTGTTAGGGATGTTTGTTCACTTCTTTATACCTTACCATTTCCAAAACTAGGAGGTGATGATTTGGGTCCCTAATTATCATGTATCCTGGTAAAATCTTGGTGTATTAAAGTACAGCTAAAACACTTTTTAGCAGCTTACAAAAACGTATCATTTGTAGAAAGGGGACATAGAAGTTATAATGACTAGAGCTTTCTGAGACCAAAGAGTTAGTATCGGAACCGTAAATCAGCTGCCCTGTAGCGAGCATCTCAGCATCTGGCCCCCGTGTATGTGGCAGACACAGGTTGGGCCCCGTGTGGGGACCAGGTGTTGGGTGAGAACTGGACAGAGAATATGAATAGACAGGCATTAGCCTTCATATAAGCCTGGAACAGATGTGATCAGCTCCCTCAGAAACATAATTTGAGGGAAGCAGAGAAGATGCAACAGTGCTGAGTTTGAACACGGAGACCTGTTGGAAGGGTGATGAGACCCTGAACTAAGGGCTTAGCAGTGGGAACGGAGCCGGGTGGACAAATTGGAGAGGCATTTGGGGGTTGAAATCAAAAGAATTTGGGAGGAGTGTGTAAAGAATTCAGCTGTATATATCTCAGGTGTATACGAAAAAGACCAAGAAAATGAGAATTGAGTAGAGACCTTGAATTTAAAGGTGCCAAAGGGATGTCAATGTGGAAATGTCCTATTGAAAATGAGAATCTGGATCCCAGGAGAGAGGTCAGGTTAGAGATAGGGATTTGCAGGTCTTCTGTATGTATCTAAGAATGGAAGCCATGCGGATATGTGGAAATACACAAAAGTAATGGGACAGGTCCTCTATTTTGAGGGAGAGAGAAGCTAAAGCCAAGGAATCTGAGGGATCGGGGAAAGAGAAAGAGTGAGCCTTAGCTCACTCACATCGAGAAGGGATGGGTTTAGAACTCAGCGGGGGGACAGTTTCAAAAATGAGCAAGAAAGCAGCAGTGTCCGGAACTGCAGAGGGGGAATAATTGTGGCATTAAAAGAGGTCATTTAGGGCTTCCCTGGTGGCGCAGTGGTTGAGAGTCCGCCTGCCGATGCAGGGGACATGGGTTCGTGCCCCGGTCCGGGAAGATCCCACATGCCGCGGAGCGGCTGGGCCCGTGAGCCATGGCCGCTGAGCCTGCGCGTCCGGAGCCTGTGCTCCGCAACGGGAGGCCGCAACAGTGAGAGGCCCGCGTACCGCAAAAAAAAAGAAAAAAAAAAAGAGGTCATTTAGCTGTTCATAATACGAAGGATACCAGTCAGCTGCAGACAAAAGGGCACGTGTTTTCTTATCTATACCTTTGCTCTTTGAAATAGTTGGGGCCTTGTTCTTTTATTTTAATTAGAAAAGAAATACCAATTTTTGATGTAAGATGTATTTTCTCTCTGCATTATAAGAAGTGCGTATGTTACCTTTTTATTCTTGTAGCATTTTGAAATGAGTTCTTTGTCGATTTCAGTGCATTCATCGAGATTTAGCTGCCAGAAATGTTTTGGTAACAGAAAACAATGTGATGAAAATAGCTGACTTTGGACTGGCCAGAGATATCAACAATATAGACTACTACAAAAAGACCACAAACGTAAGCTGTGGCAGTGATGAAGCGGGAAGGGGTGGAGAGGTGGCACGGAATGTTCCAGGTGAAAGGTGTTGCTCAGAGCTAGAACGACCAATGCCTTTTTATTCCTGTTCTTTGGCCTTACTCTTTATAAACTTCCCAATAAGCAAAGTTAGACTACAGTTAAGATACTCTTGGTAAATGTGAACCAGTCTTATATACAGAGTAGTCAGCAGCAAGAATCTTCGTAAGGCTCCTTGTCAAGAACTTTCCTAGCAAGGGTTGGAGCCTGGGAGTTTCTGGGTTAATTTTCACCTAGGAGTTGGTCAGGGCCTGCTAGGGAGATAGATGATGATGAGAATCCAAGGAAACGACATTTTATTAACATGTCCAAATCTGTGCATCTCCCACGCTCCGTGTAGTCCCAGTTGGAGCTTATTTCTGCGCTAATGACTGTCCAGCAAAAACCATTAGAGTGTCAGCTCTTAAAATAAACAGGGCACAGCCCGGTTGAACCTGCTAAAATGAATCGGTTTTAATATATTGGTTTTTACATTTCTTCTACACTTGCAGGGCCGACTTCCAGTCAAGTGGATGGCTCCCGAAGCCCTTTTCGATAGAGTGTACACCCATCAGAGTGATGTGTAAGTAATTCCCTTGTCTCTGCCTTTTCCCTCAGGCTGAGCTGTAAAAATCTTGTACATTCTTTGCCTTCCTTCATTCTTTGGTCCCTGCTGCATTTCACACATGCAGAGAAGGTGCAGGAGCTGGCCTTAGAAAGGATGGATTTTATGGTAGGCTGGCAACCAATGCTCTGTTACTAATCTGCCCGGCTTCAAAGCGCACAGGAGGTGGAACCGCTAACCTGCTCCTGCCAGAGCGGAAGTTCTCCCCCTTGAACTAATTCACGGATGTGCAAGTACAAAGCTGCTATCTAATTTGCCAAGCTGTTGGCATGTTCTTCGCGCCCTTAAACTTCTCCTACTTGAGAGTAGTTTGTCATGTTTTCCCCGTCCTAGGTTTGTCCTCACAGGGGAAAGCTGGTTGGGACACGGTCCACTAGGATGATCTCGACAGGGCCCGCTCCCTGTTTATCCTTTGAAAAAATTCTGATCTTGTCGTAGCATCCTTGATAATGTTACAGAAATAGAGTGCAAAGTATACAATATTTCTATTGTGATACACTTAAAGCTATTATTAGGGCCAGGCTCCAACTGGTATTTTAGAATTCCAGCTTTGGAAATGTGGTCGAAAGATGTTACCATTGTGAGAAACTGGGTGAAAGGTACAGAGGATCTCTCTGTGTTCTACTTTTTGCAAGTTCCTATGAATTAAAAAATCAGTTGAGCTATTCTTGTTTCTGGGGGTGGGAAGATTTCTGGGGCAGGCATGGATCCTGTGCTATAGCCACTGGTCCTCTTCAGCAGTCCTAGAAGGAAAGTGTTACGATTCCCAGTTCTGCAGTGAGCACACTGCCTGCATTGTGCTGCTCTTCTCGCTCTGCACAAAACCAAAGGCGGTTTCATTTCTGAAACTCAACAGAATCAGTGAGGGTGTATTTCCAGGGACATAGACAAATGCAGGATCAGCTCAGGAACTGTGAGTCTCTTGAACAAGGCTCCGGATCCAACTATGTGTCTCTGCACGGTCAGGTATAAATTGTGCCCCATGAGATGTTTTCGCTTTCTTTCGTATGAAGTTTGTCTGGGGCACAGGGCTCCTCCATCCTAATCCCAGCCCGGCGCTAACTGCCTTCATGACCTTAGTAAGTCGGAAAACTTCTGTGCCCTCGGATGGTCCACTGGCCACCTTGGGCAGCTGTTACCTCTCAGAATTAGCGTGCTGGCCTTATTCTGTCAACAGCTCATACTGTAGGTCACAGCCCTGGGGTCAGGCACATAGGCCGGCGGAGGAGCTGGACAGGAGCATAAAGGGCTTTGCAGTTTCGAAGTTCATGTTTATAACACTTGCCTTAAGACAGAGAGTTTTATTTGAGAATGATGGAAGGAGGAAAAAAAAAACCCCAATCTCCACCCTCCCCTCTGCCCCCCAAAAGAGTGGTGGTTTACTTATCACTTGTCTGTTGATGGAAAATTCCATCAGAATAGCCTCTCGTTGTCATCTGGGGATGCTCTTTGGGGGCAGGAAGGGGCAAGTTGGATGAACTGTAGGAGGGCCCCGGTCAGTTGTCTTTGAATGTAAGAAGTAAGCGGGCGTTTATTTTCTTAACTGGGCGTGAGTAGGTTTCTGTGATTCAGATGGATTACTAATGCTGCTTTCTCCCTTCTTTGCAGCTGGTCCTTCGGGGTGTTAATGTGGGAGATCTTCACTTTAGGGGGCTCGCCCTACCCAGGGATTCCCGTGGAGGAACTTTTTAAGCTGCTTAAGGAAGGGCACAGGATGGATAAGCCGGCAAACTGCACCAATGAACTGTAAGGGCCGTCGTCTCTCCCGATGCCCCAGGAGCCCCTGCCCGCCAGTGATGCTTCTCCTGGATACTTTGGTTTTCTAAGGCCCCTGGTTTTTTAAACATGTCCTAAGAAGAAGAATTGCTGAAACTTTCTGGGCCCAATCCTGGAACTGAGATAGAGAGCTCCATGGACAGCCCTGACTGTCCAAAAGAAAGAGCATCCTTCTGAGGTGTATGGAGCGAGCTTTAAACCACAGAGGGTGTCGGGCTGCCCGGCCGAGGGCTCCCGACTTCACACAGCGAGCCCGGTGATCTTCCTGGGCCACTGTACTGTACCTTGCTGTTGTCAAAGTGACAGGAAGGTACATCAGGCTTCCCACATACACAAGCTCAAAAGCCCTGGGGCTGCCCCCTTTCCTCGTGGGTTGTGCCTGGCCCCTGCTCAGCGAGTAGTGGAGAATGGGTGCTTCTGCAGCCTCTTTGTGACCATTGAAAATTGCTATTATAGATGGACCTCAACCACATTCCTCAGGGTGAATGAACTAGCGTCTGGTTACCTATATTTTACCCATATTTTAGTGCAGAGAATTAAAAACTTGTCCAGATGCCATCCTTAGAGTACCCGATCTGACTCTAAAACCATGAGCTGCTTTCTAGCAAAACCCACCCCGCACTTTAAGTGGAATTACATTGTGTTGGTGACATGGGTCTTGCGCAGTAACGTCAGTGCTTTATAAAGGAGTCTCTCCTTCCAACCCTCAGAATTGACTAAGAAGAGGGATTGTCCCAGAGACCGCGGTCTCTTGGGTATCATTTCACGGGATTTTATGTCAGCAATCCCATGAGTGCTTTTCGGTGTACAGTGGACATCTGATGAATGGCCACATTTTATAGTATGTTATATAAAGGCATTTATTTATTTATTTTAACATCTTTATTGGAGTATAACTGCTTGACAATGGTGTGTTAGTTTCTGCTTTATAACAGAGTGAATCAGCTATACATAAACATATATCCCCATATCCCCTCCCTCTTGCGTTGTATTGTGTTCCTTGTCATTCCTGGTGCTTTTGCTGCCTTAGAGGGTCTGTCGGAACCCATCCTCAAGATAAGGCCGGGGAACCTAGGCCTATCCAAGAGTTAATCAGGAAGTGAAGGTACAGCCCAGTGACAGCAGATTAATTCATAAGAACCTTGCCTTAAAGTCGTAGTTTTCAAACTTCAGTTTTTTAAAACTGAGGAACCTTTGTTCAGAGTGTCAGGCAGATAACAGTAGAGCAGCTTTGGTCCAGGCAGGGGCGTGTGGGGAGGGAAGACCGGATTCCCGCCTGCTCCTCTAGGGCTCTTCCCACAGTGTGCAAAAGTGCCGTGGAAATGTGATACCCTATTATAAGTCACTACCACAGGGATACCAGAAGTCAGCCGTGAAAACTCATGGAAGTGTCTCTTTTGATGGCATATATACCTTCTTAAAACGTTTTGGTTAACGTGATGTTTTTGTAAACCCAAGTGCCTTTCAGAGGAATCAAGCAGTGCCTCTTTTGGCAAAGTGGATCCCACCCCCTAATTTAGCTGCTAGGGAAGTTCTGATACATTTTCGTAATCGAGGACATCTCTCCACATTGACTATTAAGACTGGCTTTATAGCCATGCCCCCTAGTACTCAGGGATTTAATTCACCAAGGAAACCCATCTCTTCCAGGTATATGATGATGAGAGACTGTTGGCATGCGGTGCCCTCACAGAGACCCACCTTCAAGCAGTTGGTAGAAGACTTGGATCGAATTCTCACACTGACAACCAATGAGGTAAGAACCTCCTTCCAGAAGCCCAGGGTCCTTGCTTGGGAGACCAGCACAGTTTTTGAAATGTAGCCTCCCCTGTTGGACTCTGGGGTATAGTTTATCCTTGTTCCACAGGGATCAGACAGAGTGAACCTACGTGTTCCTCCCAACTCCTGACTTTTCTCAGAACTACATCTTGAGAGTTCTGTCTCACAAAACCAGAGACAGAGGACCCCACCTGAGGCTGCCCCTCACTGTGGCATGTGGGTGGTGGGTCCAGGGTGCGTATATGTAGGGGGACGGGGAGAGGAAAGAAATGTCCGACTGCAGTGTTTGGGTTTGTGTGGGAAGGAGCTGGGGTTTCTGTGCTGGTTGGGTTCCTTGCCCTGGTCATTAGGGTGAGGGCTGCTGATGGTCCGTTACTGATGAGCTTGATGGGATGCATTGAAGTTGTGCCATTCCAGCTTCTATATAACACATGACACAGCTTCTATGTGACACATTCCAGCTTCTATATAATGATGTGACCCTGCCTGGTCACAGCGTAAATGTACACAGAGTTTCCTTTAATGAGTGACTTACAGGATCTTTAAGTGAAAATTCATACCTTTTGTTAAAATATTTATTTTCTAGAAAATATTTATAATCTATATCAACAAAAGAAACCCTCTTTTGTCACTCATTGTCCAAACTCGGCCATGTCAGTGGCTGCTTCACCATGCGGAGAGAGTCATCTCTGGTTGTGGAAACAAAGTGGTCTGAGCAGGAAAGATGATAAACCCGTCAAGGCCAGAAAAACCCCACAATAGGGAGAACTTGTTAGTGAACGAATTAGAGATATTTGATGAGGATGTAGAATAGTGTTCCTCCAAACAGTGGGGGGTGGGGGGGAGAAAAACCCTACAATTGTCTTAATAACAGCAAAAACGGGTTAAAATTGCCTAAATATTTTAGAAGGAAAAGAATACCTTTATTTTAAAATAATGCATTTAATAGTTTCAGACAGATTTTTTAAAAAAAATAATCAAATATTGTGATTTGAAGCCTTAAGCCAGCAATATTATCTGTGTGTCTGACTGTAGCTGATAAAGGGAGAGATTGCATTTAAATGAATACAGCTGACCTTCAGAAGTTGAAAGGAACAGTTCAAGGGAAAAAAAAAAAAAAACACCAACTTTCTTCTCCTGCCAAAATTGTTGTTTCTAGTATAAGTTCCTTTAACCCTAGACTTGGAATCCACTGATACCCCTAGTTTTTTTTCTTTTTTCCCTATCAGATCTGAACATTTATGGCTTCAGTCAGAAACTGGGAAAGCACTAAAGTTCCATTTTAATGATCTTGTGTCCATGCTCTGTGCTGTTTATTTATATATTTACATTTAAAGTGGGCCCATTTTCACCCTGAAATTTACATCTAGCATCCTAAAATTAAAAAGCGGAATGCCATATTGTCTAACGGATATAAAAATCGAAGTTTCTTTCCTTCTGAAAATCATTACCATATGCTGGAGAAAATTGGTTCCATTTAGGACAAAATTTCATTTTTATCATTGTAAGCAAAAAAGTTCTCTTTTGATGTGGTGGGCGTGTTTGTTTCCAGTTGTGCAGTTCCTCCTGATGTTGTTGGAACTGACACATCCCCCATTCTTGGATGGGGACTCTTTTTCTTGCCAAACCTGGTGATGAATTACAGGGGTGGTTTGGGTTTTGTTGTTTTTTTGGGTTTTTTTGTCTTTTAAAATGTATAGTCGCCAACATTCTGTGGGCTCTTTTCTGATAACACTGAGGCTGGTTGTGCTGTGGTCTGCACTTTTTGCCCCCCTTCAGCAAAACCATGTGTCATAGTATTCTCCTTGGCTTTTGGGGGTGTGAGCAGAAGCACCCCAACATGCTAGCCCAGTTGAGGCAGTGATGCCCAGAAGTTTCCCAGTTTAGAAATCTTTTCATACTTTGCAGACCTTTTCTGTCAAGGGCCAGACAGTCAACTTTCAGCTTTATGGGCCTCTTTGTGGGTTTCTGTAGCAACGCTCAACTCTGCCATTGTAGCAGGAAAGCAGCCACGGACGATGTGTAAATGAATATGTCTGTGTTTAGATAAAACTGGATGGACCCTAAAATTTAAATTTAGTGTGAATTTTGTTATTTTACATAGTTTTAATACCATGAAATGTTATTCTTCTTTTGATTTTTTTTCCCAACCATTTCAAAATGTTAAAAAACCGTTCTTAGCTCACGGGCCACACAAGAGCAGGCAGTAAGCTCTCACCCTGTCTTAAGTCGGAAGCAATGTTATCTAGGGGCCATCGGGTGGGCTTTCTGACAGCAACACCGATGGATACTTCAGGGAGCAGAAGAGCCCTTTTTGAATTTCAAACCTTCAAAACGTTAAAACGCAACCTGCATTTTCCTAAACTGTTCTCCGACAGTCCATTGTGGATGTAACAAACAGAGTATATCCAAGCCTTTTTTGAACCTGTTTACATTTTCAACTCAGAGAGCGTCTGAGAGTAATGAATTGCATCTGTGAAATTACCTGCTGAATGAAGGCATAAAAATATCCCTTAAATTATCCTGGAAGCTACAATAGTAAAATGTAATTCGTGAAATAAATATTCATGGTCTCAGCTATGGAAAGGGGTCCCGGGCATCCACGACATCTTATGTCTTTTCCATTTTGCTGGGTGCGGATTTGAACCGTGTGGTCTAACAAGCAGGTCTTTGGGTCTGCGCCCGTCGAGGTGGCTGCTCAGCTGGGTGTTAACATTCCCTACTTGCCGATAGTTCATTTGAGATGGCTTGAGAAGAAAAGTGAAGGGCAGCCTAGAGGAGATAAAGTTGGGGTCTCAAGGTGGTCTTTGTGGAAGCCCGGGTGGGCAGGTCTCAACCTGCTGGGGGTGCCCCTATGTTGTCCCAACTCCCATATCAACGTCTCAAGAGCCTGCGTTTGAAATAAAAGTCTTCTCTTCGCTTCTTTCAGGAATACTTGGACCTCAGTCAGCCTCTCGAACCGTATTCACCTTGTTATCCTGACCCGAGATGAAATAAAACGTCTCTCTTCCCTTCTTTCAGGAATACTTGGACCTCAGTCAGCCTCTCGAACAGTATTCACCTAGTTACCCTGACACAAGGAGTTCTTGCTCTTCGGGAGATGATTCTGTTTTCTCTCCGGACCCCATGCCTTACGAACCCTGTCTTCCTCAGTATCCACATAGAAACGGCAGTGTTAAAACATGAATGGGCTTGTCCCCCCGTCCGCAAACAGGGCGGCACCGGGAACCTAGCTGTACTGAGCAGGGAGGCCCTGCCTCTGGGAGCCTGTTGTCTTGGCTTGTGTGTGTATATGTATCAGAGGAGTAAATAATTGGAAAAGTAATCCGCACACGTGTAAAGAATTTGTAATCTTCACCAGGAGAAGAAGAATGTTTCTGGAGCAATGGACTGCCATGGGCCATAACGTTCTGATGACCCACTGTGGGTACTGGCTGTGGACCAGCCAGACTCAAGGCAAACATGCATTCTGCATTGCTTGTGAATTTTGTAATAAATGGAGAAAATATATGTCAGCACATACTTATAGAGCACAATTGCAGTATATAGGTGCTGGATGTATGTAAATATATTCAAATTATGTATAAATATATATTATATATTTACAAGGAATTATTTTTTGTATTGATTTTAAATGGATGTCCCAATGCACCTAGAGAATTGGTCTCTCTCTCTCTTTTTTTTTTTTAAATAGCTATTTGCTAAATGCTGTTCTTACACAGAATTTCTTAATTTTCACCGAGCAGAGGTGGAAAAATACTTTTGCTTTCAGGGAAAATGGTGTAACATTAATTTATTAATGAATTGGTAATATACAAAACAATTGTTTATAGTTTTTTGGGGGGTTTTTTTGGCTTTTTTTGGTAATTTAAGTGGCATTTGTATGCCGGCAGCGCATCAGACTAGCTAACCTTTTGCTTGGACTTAACTAGTTATCAGATCCTTTGAAAAGAGAAATATTTACAAACTAGGACTGATTTGGGGAAAATGAAGTTTTGATTTATTTGTGTTTCAACTCTGCTGTCAGGTGATTGCTCTTAAACCACCTAGATGCCCACGTTAAAAAGGACTCGTTAGTAAGAAGGCGTTTTGTTTTGGTGCAGCTCTGTCATTGGGCCCATAAACGTTTAACTGGGCTCGCCAAGACAAATGGTACCACCGTTCTCTTAAAAAGATGCCTTAGTCCATTCCTCAAGGAGGGCCCTTCGTTGAGATGCTAGCAGAGTGTCCTGCTCTCCGGCAGCTGGCCTTCTGCCCCTGAGTTGCACGTTGATCAGATTAGCCTGTGTTCTTCGGCGAATCTTCATAATGGCTTCCAGATTCATTGGCGACAGAGAAGCCTTGCAGAATCTTCACGTCCCGTCGAAGAAAATGGAAACACCGAGTTGTTCTGCTGATAGTTTGGGGGATCCTTCCACCTTCTTAAGGAATTGCTTCCGCCTAGCAGGACCTCACCAAAAGAATCCCACGTAATGCCAGCGTCAGAATACTGCCACGCTGTCCATTCTATATGAAAGTGCTGTGTTTTGCTTTCGAAACACCTACTCACTCTGCTGTAGCCATGCAGCATGAATGGAGATGACACTGATTTTTAACGTGCTATGAAATTGGAGAAAGTATTTAATAAAGCCTGTTAATTTTTATACTGACAATAAAAATGTTTCTACAGATATTAATGTTAACAAGACAAAATAAATGTCACGCAGCTTATTTTTTTAATACTCGTGTCTTACCAAATGGTTTCCCGTGTTCGGAGGTGCGGACTCGTGCTGTGTGGTGTGACTGTGCGGAAGGAAGGCAGAGCTGGGGAGGTCTGTTCTTTGCTACAAACGGTGGCTTGTCAGAGGGGTTGTCCGCGACCAGCAGTACCTGCGACAGGTGGGTCCAATGGAAAAGCAGAAGAGGCTGGTTCAAGTCCTGGCTCCGTTGCTCCCTGGGACCCCAGGGAAGTCCGTGTTCCTTCCTGGGCCCCAGCCGCTCCCAGAGGAGCACATGAATGGCATCGGAGGGAGCTCCGCAAACGGGCAGCTGTTCTAAGGCTGGGAGGTATTGAGAGGGGAGATAGTCAGAAGGTCTGGATACTGGGCACCTTGAAATCTTTTAGGCTGCCTTCCTCATGATGTAGAATTTGCTTCAAAATCTCAGAAAGACAACTTGAACAAACTTTCAAAATAATTTTACTTATTTCCATGCCACCCAGAATCTGAAGAGGGAAGGGGCTTTTTTGGCCTCTTAACAAATGTGAATCTGTGACTCTTACATCTTCATTATATTCACTTGCCAGCCTCAACACCAGGAAAAGGAGACAAAAACAATCCGGCTTCTGAACTTCAGCCACGCTCTCAGAACCTTCTGGGGCTGTTGGTGGTTAAAAAGTGCCGTCCTTGGCCAGAACTCAACTTTTCAGTTCAGAATAAAATAAATATTTCTTGGGCTTCCCTGGTGGCACAGTGGTTGAGAGTCCGCCTGCCGACGCAGGGGACACGGGTTCGTGCCCCGGTCCGGGAAGATCCCACATGCCGCGGAGCGGCTGGGCCCGTGAGCCACGGCCGCTGAGCCTGCGCGTCCGGAGCCTGTGCTCTGCAACGGGAGAGGCCACGACAGTGAGAGGCCAGCATACCGCAAATAAATAAATAAATAAAATAATAAATAAATATTTCTCCTGGGGGGAAAAAAAAGAAGGTGGCATCTTTGTTCTGTTTGAGGCCATTAGTGGTAGAGTGAGGGTCTCACCAGCCAACTGAAGCGTGGTCTCAGCCCTCGTTGTGCATTTGCCAATCTCCTCTGCTATTTATTATCAGGACAGGGTTATAATCCCACGCAAAAGAATGGGATTTAAAAAATAAGATAACACGGGAATTCCCTGGTGGTCCAGTGCTTAGGACTCGGCGCTTTCGCTGCCTTGACCCGGGTTCGATCCCTGGACGGGGAACTAACCCACAAGCTGCGTGGCACAGCCAAAAAAAAAAAGATAACATCGTAAATCAAGTATACTTCAATAAAAAAATTAAAATTAAACAAAAAAGGGAAAGCAGCCTTTAGTCACATGTGTTCAGGAAGATTATTCTGCAGCCCTCTGGCCATCTACACCAATGGGCTCCCCTTGGCTATACTTTTGAGGCTGAAGGAGCAGGTTACGGCTTTTTACAATGTAAGCTATCTTGTAAATAGACAAGGTAGATTATACTCCTAGCTGTTGGCCATTTTAGTTTTAGAATTAGATTTGTCATCAAGGGAACGAAGGTAATGTGGTCCGTGAGAAGGATGGGAGCTACTTCTTTTTTGATACCTACCCCAAATAAACCGACACGGGCAAGGCTTGGTAAGAATCCTGGAGCATAAGGCTTCCCCCTGCCCCGCTTAGCTTAGCCCACCTCCCACCCTGAGACTTAAGGAAACAATGGGAATGAGTAGAAACACAGTGTGATTGTCATCGAGACATGAAGAACCAAAAGTCGCAGGCATCTTGGTGAGGAAGGAGGGGTTCCTGACGCTGCTGTCTCCAGTCCGGAAGCGGGGTGATTCGAGAGGCTGCTCAAGGTCTAGCTGGTGGCGAACTTGGAAAGGATGCGTGGATGGAGAAGCACGGTGGAGAAGTCAGGCCTTCAGGGGCGTTGGGTGGATTCCCTGAGAACCGGGTACCCATTTCTCCTCTCAGCTTCTCCATCCCTTGTTACCTCAGGGAGCTCCCCTCCACCAGATGTTTTGGGAAGTTCCTTGATGCCACGCATAGGAAACTAAAACGTGGAGTTACAGTAAACCAACTGACAGACTTGAACAGCTGAGGATTGAGGACCCAGGCCCCATTCTGGAAACAAGATGTTGGTCTGCTAGCTTGTACTGTATAATTGAGGCTCTAGGAGGGCTAGGTACAGAGACCACTATTACAGATCAGGAATTTGAGGGTCTGCTTGAGGTTCCTAAGGGTCACATGGCTGGGAAATGGTCTAAGTAAACAAGGCTGCAGCCTTATGCCATCCAGGAGGAAGACAATGGATAGTGGATTGGGAGGGAACTGGATTGGTTTATTTCTTACAGCTGGGTGATGTCGGGCAAGTCCTGGATTCTTTCTGGACCTTCCTTTCCTCAGCTGTAAAACTGGTTATCACCAGTGTCACGGTCTTACCATGAGGGCTGCCCGTAGGAGCTTAGCTCAGCTCTGGCAGGTGGTACTCTATTAATAAACAGTTTTCTCTTCCTGAGAACCTGTTTTTGTATATTTGTGATTTTTTAGTATATATTCACAAGATGGTGCAACCATTACCACCATCCAGAACATTTTCCTCACTCCAAAAAGAAGGCCTGTCCCAGTTAGCAGTCACTCCCCACTCCCCGCTTCTCCCAGCCCTGGCTACCACCCATCTGCTATTTGCCTGTTCTAGCCATTTCACATAAATGGAATCATATACGGCCTTTTGTGTCTAGCTTCTTTCACTTACTATAGTGTTTTCAAGGTTCGTTCATGTTGTAGCGTATATCAGTACTTCATTCCTTTTTTATTGGCAAATCATATTCCATTGTGTGGATAGGTACACATTTTGCTTATCCATTCATCAGTTGATGGATATTTGGCTTGTTTCCACTTTTTGGCTGTGACGAACAGTGCTGCTGTTAACATTTGTGTACAAGTTTTGCGTAGTCGTATGTTTTCGTTTTTCTTGGTTGTATACCTAGCAGTGGAATTGCTGGGTCATATGGTCACTCTGTGTTTAACCTTTGAGGAGCTGCCAGACCGTTTTCCAGAATGGTTGCACTGTTCCGCATTCCCATTAGCAGTGTATGAGAGTTCCATTTTCTCTATATTCTTGCCAATACTTGTTGTTGTCCATACTTTTTATTATAGCCATCCTAGTGGGTGTAAAAGGTCTTCCTAAGATTTCAATAGCTGAGGAAATAAGACTTAGATCATGGATCAAGGTACATAATAGCTACTGGGTTTTCTAAAACAAGATATTTCAGTGAATTGGCTGGCTTTGGCACCTATAAACTGGCCGAGATAGCTAAGGGGGCTCAGTGGAGCTTCACGGAGTAGAGGGCCTGAGAAATTGATCAATTCCACGTCTTTCCTCTTGACTGAGAAAGGAAGGAAGCACTAACACGTGATGCAGAGGGACAGAGATTCTTTCTGGCTGGAATCCTTGAGTGCCTCTCTGCCCCATGTCCCCAGTTTTATAGCAAATAAAGTCTAGTGAGCTTGAGCAATCCCCTGGGACCGATTAATGCACTATTACTTATGTATGCACATTGGAGTCGTCCTTATCCAGCCTGCATTTTGATGTTATTTATTTTTTGATGTTTTTGAAGATGAAAGCGAAGTTTATCTTCTCTCACGTTTCATTCCTTGGAAGCCTTGAAATGACTTGGCTGGGCAAGGACTACAGAAGCCTTCCACGTCTTAAGTGACATTCTGGAATGGGGCCCCTCTGTGTCCTCTTTTCCTCAGGGTTTCCGGGGGTTTTGATGAAACTGCCAAACACTGTTCCAGTGTTGGCCACTGAAGCAGCCACACCAACTGTGGCAGCCCCAGTACCAATAAACTTGGCCGCTGTGTCGGTGTCCCAGGGGCTTCAAAATTGCCTCCAAGGCCTGTCTCACAGGTCACATGAGGTGCTACAGAAGACAGTGGATATGAGGACAGTCGGTGCCAATCATCTGGAAACTCCAGCAGCCCTTGCCATCCTCCCGGGACCTTTGAAATAAAAGGCAGTGGATTTCTTTTATTTGCAAAGTTGAATTCTAGGGCATGTAGTTTAGTGACGGAATTAGGCTTAAAATACATTTGCAGGTAAGTAATCTCTCTCTCTTCCTGTGACTCAGGATACTGCCTTCTGTTGGGTTGTGTGATCTTGAGTCTCTTTTTCCCTCTAATTCTTTAGTTGACGGCACTTAACTGAATCTTGCCTGCATCGCTTACGAGTCAAAATCCTCAGCATAATGTACTTGGAAAGGGACAGATTTATGGATTTATAAATTAAGAATAAAGGAGGAAATGTTTTCTTGGTCTGTAAATGGCGTGACAAATGATCCCTTTCTCAAGTGAGAGTTGAATTCAGTGAGATTTTACTAAACAGAGTGCCTGCTACATAGCACTCAAATATTAGCTGTTCTTTTATTTATCTATCGATCAAGCAGTCTAGATGTAGACAGACATAGATGTAGAGACAGATATAAAGAAAAATATATGTACGTGTATGTGTTTATAAGTGTCATTTTTACCGAAGAAACTTATTCATGAACTTGCTAGTCAATTGTGAATTTCACTAGGACCATGTCTCCCCCACTTTTGTAAACAAACAAACAAAATAAGTTTAAAGTCAGTGAAAATAATGATCAAATTTTTTAAATCATGAAATTATGTTTACAACACTGAGCCTGTTATGTCCCCCTTTTATGTTTTTTATTGAAGAATGGTTGGTGTAGAATGTTAATTATATTCCCCTTTTAAAACAAGCATTTGCTCATAAATACTGCCAGGCAATGCCCCGGATGAGCTCTAAGGGACGATTCAATGCTTTCAGGACTGTACCAGCCAAGCTGGTGAAGGGTTTAAGTACCACAGTTAAAAAAAAAAAAAAAAGCAGACCAGACCAAAAATGTAAAAGTTTGGAAGGGTTTTTTGCAAGGGAAGCTCCTCTCTGGCTCTGCATGTGATGTCGTTATAAGCAAATCAAAACTGGTACCGTGACAGATGGAAATATCACATGGAAAAAATAGAGGAGGCCTGAAGCAATGCTGTCCAAGGATTATGATTGTAAATTGTTCAGGGGCGGTCCCAACGAATCTTCGAGAGTTGTGAAGTTAGCGTTAAGTTCCCACACAGGGTTGGAAATGCTGAAATAAGCTCTCTCCGTTCTGTGGGGAAGTTCATTGGGGAATCTGGCCGACTACAGGCATCTCTCATTGCTGCTAATCGTACTGTAGAAGTTTAAATGGGAGAAGGTGGCCAGAGCCTTTATTCAGAATAGGAGCTGCCTTTTTACATTGTTTTGTGAGTTGACTTGCTGCCTCTTCTGGAAAAAGGCTAACTGTATCTGTGCATATGCTAACACAGCAGGAGAGGAAATCAGAAACCTAGACTCCTTCCTGGCCTGGTCTTTATTCCCCATGAGACTAGCCCTTTGGTTGCTTCTAAGTGGATTTAGATTTAACCAAAATACAGAAGTTCCTGGTTCGTTTTGGCCATCACCCCGTAGTAGCCAGAGCCGGGAATGAAAAAGGCAAAGACAAAACGTTAAACCAGAAACTGGCAGTGAAATGACTGGGGCTAGGGGTGTGGCTAGTGGGGGAGCTTGTCTCTCTCTCGTGCAGCACAGGGGTGGACAAACTATGGCCCACAGGCCAAATCTGGCAGCCCACCTGCTGTTTTGTACTGCTTGCAAGCTAACCATTTTTAAATGGTTGAAAGAAAATAATAAAGATGTATCTCGTGACATGTGAAAATTACATAACCTTCAAATTTCAGTGCCTATAAATAAAGTTTTATTGGCACACAGCCATGCTTATTCATTTATCTATTGTATATGGCCACTTCAGTGCATATTATATCGGAGAGCTGAGTAGTTTCAACAGAGACCAAATGGCCCACAAGTAAGGATATCTACTATCTGTTACCCTTTACAAAAAAGTTGACGGACCCCTGGTTTAGATGATGATGTACCAGGTGGATGCCAGGCCCATGCAAGTGGCTCGTGGTCAAGGATAGTAGCAAATAACAAGGTTCTGAAATTGGGGGATGCTTTCAGGATCAGGGTCCACTTGAAAGGCCTGGGCAGGTGGGGATGAAAGTCATGAGAAATACCCTTTGGCCGAGCGGGATGTTTTGAGATCCTTTGGAGACAGTTAGCGGCCAATGTGATGTGTCGAGACAAGCTTTCCTGGCGCCGTTTCTCCCCTGGAGCACCGTGTACCAGCATGCCCGGTACTCTTCCAAACAAGGTTGCCACAGAGAGCCCCAAACCAAAGCCTAAATAAATAACGTGGTTCTTTCAGAAACGGGGAAGGAGAGCAGTTGACATTCGGATGTGAATGATGCTTGTTTGGCAGGAAGTAAATCTGATCTCTCCCAGCGAAAGAGCACCTTTGGACCGTCACACTCTGTATTCCTCTGCAGGGCTGGGACACTGTGGTCAGGGGGCAGGGTGGCCCTCCTTACGGTCTTGTTGGCTGGACCTTATTTTCCATCACTCCGGTGTTCTCGCGTGCATTAAGATTTTCATGGATGAGATGGTAGGCACACATTCTGGTCCAAGCTTCTCCCTGAACACGGAGGCCATCAGAGGATCACGTTGGTGCTGCCTGAGTTCACCTGGACCCATCACTGAGCGTGACTTCTGTTTGCTTCCCTAAAGCTGGAGTTAAAGTTATCTCTAAAGGTCAGATTGCTGAAGGCTTGAAGTGACAGAGCCCCTTATCCCATAAATCAACAAGCGACTCTCCCACGTACACGGATCCAGAAAAAAAAAAAAAAAGCAAACCTACATATGCAATAAATGTATACAGGTAATAAAAATGCTTGGATCTGGTCTCAGCTTTTTCCTTGTCTTCTAAATGAGGTTTAAAGCAAATCAAGCACTAAGCCCTTCTTTTTCTGACCTGAAAGCAGGTGAGTTTAGTCAAGTGCAGGATATGTGACATGAAGGGGACTCCTGGGAAAGGAAGCCGGGGCGTGTGTAGCTGCTCTGGGGAAGCTGAGCCTTTGGCAGCTCCCCAGGGTGAAAGCCTAGACCGGGGCGGGTGCGAGGGAGAAGGCGAGGATGTAAGTGGTTACCCCTTGAAAGGTACACATTGTTGGCCTGACCTGATTTACATGGCACCTGTAGACCCAAAGAGAACCTGAGAAGGGGCCCCTGGGCAGCGGCCGGGCGGGGATTTGTGGTTGCCTGTGTCTGTGCACACGCACTGTTGTAGATGAGGTTTTTAGAGCTTTTCAGAAAAATAAAAATATTCCGAATTCCTCTGGTCGCCCCACGACATAGGGCCTCCTGGTTATTTAAGATCTCATGGGAACCGAGCACACCTTCCACATCTACAGAGGAGCACGCTGGCTATTAAGAAGGAAAGAGGTGGGAGGGCAGAGGTGGTTCCAGAATTTCTTCACAGAATTGGTGGAGGGTCTGAAATTGGTGTGGAAGGTGGTTTGAGGATTTAGGGAGTTGGTCTGGAGCTGCTTTTTCATTGCCAGCGTTCTGCTTTTATGTAAATCAAATGGTTTGGTTGTTGATGTTGCTGCATTTCAGGCCTTGGAGATTGGACAGGGGGCACTGAAAGGTCCCTAACCCCCCTCCCCCCACTGCCCGCCTCTTCTGAGAGGTCTAATTAGCCTGAGCAGTTTCATTTCTCAGGCCTTCTCCCCAGAAGTCCCCCAGACCAAGTTTCTAATCACTCCTGACCACCCCTGCTCCTCAGCCCTCGCAGGCAGCGAGGAGCACAGAGCATCCTTTCTTGCCCCTTAGGAAGTCATGCGTGACTCCAGCTGGTGCGGGGCCCCGCTCCACGGGATGAACGTGGGGCAGTGTCTGTCCTGCACAGCTGACACGCTGTCAGAGTTTGTGCAAAGGGATGCTCCAGTGGAGTGTTTCACTTAGCTCCCATGAGGCAGAACCAAGGGTCACGGTGCATTCTAGAAATGTGTGGCCACACCCTGTTTCCAGGGGAGGAAAGGCTATTTGGGTAGAGTTGACATTGGGTGAGGAGAAAGGGGGATGGTACCTGCAGAGATGGCCCTTTAAGACTCTCCCAAAGGACATTTGTGAAGTTGCTTTGTCAGGGGACAACTTCTGAGATGACGTAGATGTTCATTCTAGCACTCTCCACCAAGCCAGCCAGTCACGAACTATGTGCTGTGGGCCCAGCACTGCCCCAGGGATGGAGGGTGTATTAGCCATTATTCATTGTCGAATAGTCCTATAGTTCCCTCTTGCTGCTGTAAGAAATTACCACAAACTTGGTGGCTTAACACAAGCAGAATTTATTCTGCCACCATTTGGGACCCAAATCAAGATATCAACAGGGATGTGCTCCTTCTAAAGGCTCCAGGGGAGAATGTGTCTTTGCTTCCTCCAGCTTCTGGTAGCTCCAGGCATTCCTTGGCTCGTGGCTGCATCACTGCCATCTCTGTCTCTGTCTTCGCATGGCTTCTCCTCTTCTCCTTATGATCTCTACTCCTTTGTGCGTCTCAGATAAGGACACTTGTCACTGGATCTAGGGACTACCTTCATGATCCAGGTTGATCACATCTTGAAAGTCTTAATTTAATGATATCTGCAAAGACTTTGTTTCCCAAAAAGTTCGCATTCACAGGTTCCAGGGGTTAGGACATGGACATATTTGGGGGTTGGGGGGGCACTATTCAACCTGTTACAGAGGAGGAGGGTGGGATATTTGAGACTTGGTGGCCTCTCAAATAATTTTACAATCAGGTTGGTGGATCTGGGGGCTCCCATTTTATCCAAGGGCCTTCTGGTGTCCTGACTGGACAGAGCAGTAAACCCGTTCCCTGCCTGACCCTGGTGAGAAGGGGACTCAGCGGGGGTGGGTCTTCCTAGCATCTCCTTTCATGTTCGCACCGCTCTCCCTGAGGCCATCAGAGGATCACGTTGGTGCTGCCTGAGTTCACCTGGACCCATCACTGAGCGTGACTTCTGTTTGCTTCCCTAAAGCTGGAGTTAAAGTTATCTCTAAAGGTCAGATTGCTGAAGGCTTGAAGTGACAGAGCCCCTTATCCCATAAATCAACAAGCGACTCTCCCACGTACACGGATCCAGAAAAAAAAAAAAAAAGCAAACCTACATATGCAATAAATGTATACAGGTAATAAAAATGCTTGGATCTGGTCTCAGCTTTTTCCTTGTCTTCTAAATGAGGTTTAAAGCAAATCAAGCACTAAGCCCTTCTTTTTCTGACCTGAAAGCAGGTGAGTTTAGTCAAGTGCAGGATATGTGACATGAAGGGGACTCCTGGGAAAGGAAGCCGGGGCGTGTGTAGCTGCTCTGGGGAAGCTGAGCCTTTGGCAGCTCCCCAGGGTGAAAGCCTAGACCGGGGCGGGTGCGAGGGAGAAGGCGAGGATGTAAGTGGTTACCCCTTGAAAGGTACACATTGTTGGCCTGACCTGATTTACATGGCACCTGTAGACCCAAAGAGAACCTGAGAAGGGGCCCCTGGGCAGCGGCCGGGCGGGGATTTGTGGTTGCCTGTGTCTGTGCACACGCACTGTTGTAGATGAGGTTTTTAGAGCTTTTCAGAAAAATAAAAATATTCCGAATTCCTCTGGTCGCCCCACGACATAGGGCCTCCTGGTTATTTAAGATCTCATGGGAACCGAGCACACCTTCCACATCTACAGAGGAGCACGCTGGCTATTAAGAAGGAAAGAGGTGGGAGGGCAGAGGTGGTTCCAGAATTTCTTCACAGAATTGGTGGAGGGTCTGAAATTGGTGTGGAAGGTGGTTTGAGGATTTAGGGAGTTGGTCTGGAGCTGCTTTTTCATTGCCAGCGTTCTGCTTTTATGTAAATCAAATGGTTTGGTTGTTGATGTTGCTGCATTTCAGGCCTTGGAGATTGGACAGGGGGCACTGAAAGGTCCCTAACCCCCCTCCCCCCACTGCCCGCCTCTTCTGAGAGGTCTAATTAGCCTGAGCAGTTTCATTTCTCAGGCCTTCTCCCCAGAAGTCCCCCAGACCAAGTTTCTAATCACTCCTGACCACCCCTGCTCCTCAGCCCTCGCAGGCAGCGAGGAGCACAGAGCATCCTTTCTTGCCCCTTAGGAAGTCATGCGTGACTCCAGCTGGTGCGGGGCCCCGCTCCACGGGATGAACGTGGGGCAGTGTCTGTCCTGCACAGCTGACACGCTGTCAGAGTTTGTGCAAAGGGATGCTCCAGTGGAGTGTTTCACTTAGCTCCCATGAGGCAGAACCAAGGGTCACGGTGCATTCTAGAAATGTGTGGCCACACCCTGTTTCCAGGGGAGGAAAGGCTATTTGGGTAGAGTTGACATTGGGTGAGGAGAAAGGGGGATGGTACCTGCAGAGATGGCCCTTTAAGACTCTCCCAAAGGACATTTGTGAAGTTGCTTTGTCAGGGGACAACTTCTGAGATGACGTAGATGTTCATTCTAGCACTCTCCACCAAGCCAGCCAGTCACGAACTATGTGCTGTGGGCCCAGCACTGCCCCAGGGATGGAGGGTGTATTAGCCATTATTCATTGTCGAATAGTCCTATAGTTCCCTCTTGCTGCTGTAAGAAATTACCACAAACTTGGTGGCTTAACACAAGCAGAATTTATTCTGCCACCATTTGGGACCCAAATCAAGATATCAACAGGGATGTGCTCCTTCTAAAGGCTCCAGGGGAGAATGTGTCTTTGCTTCCTCCAGCTTCTGGTAGCTCCAGGCATTCCTTGGCTCGTGGCTGCATCACTGCCATCTCTGTCTCTGTCTTCGCATGGCTTCTCCTCTTCTCCTTATGATCTCTACTCCTTTGTGCGTCTCAGATAAGGACACTTGTCACTGGATCTAGGGACTACCTTCATGATCCAGGTTGATCACATCTTGAAAGTCTTAATTTAATGATATCTGCAAAGACTTTGTTTCCCAAAAAGTTCGCATTCACAGGTTCCAGGGGTTAGGACATGGACATATTTGGGGGTTGGGGGGGCACTATTCAACCTGTTACAGAGGAGGAGGGTGGGATATTTGAGACTTGGTGGCCTCTCAAATAATTTTACAATCAGGTTGGTGGATCTGGGGGCTCCCATTTTATCCAAGGGCCTTCTGGTGTCCTGACTGGACAGAGCAGTAAACCCGTTCCCTGCCTGACCCTGGTGAGAAGGGGACTCAGCGGGGGTGGGTCTTCCTAGCATCTCCTTTCATGTTCGCACCGCTCTCCCGAGACAGGTGCAGGGAGTTGAGGCAGTGTAGTCACAGTTCCACAGCTGCCACCGGGAGACCGGGATCCAAACCCGAGCTGGCCTGTTTCTAGATTTGGGAGACTTTCCTCAATATGCATACTTCCAGCAGCTGCCCAGCAGTTAGTCCCTCCCCGATGGATGAGCTTTGGGTGAGGTGGTGACCCATACTTGACCTTCTTGGAGGATAGAACAGGCTGAGGAGGAATGCACATGACCCAGGTCAGAGGAAACCTTGAGGGTCATTCTCTGGTGGACAACGGAGTCAACAGTGAGAAAATCTGTCCATGTGAAGGGGAGTTTTTAAGGAAAGAATGGTTACCTGGGCTGACTGGGGTAGATCTCAGCCCAGGTCTCTGTGGAATAGGCCTCCTGGAGATGGAAGAGATTCGGGCCTGGGGGAGGGTGTCAGGCATGGGAACTGAGGGGTGAGGGTGGCGTGATGCACCCTGGGTGGTGGCCGGCCACAGCGAGGTTGCTCTTTCGCCCTCTTCTTTGAGTCTGTGCTCATCTTAGTCTGCTTGGGCTGCCATAAAAGTACCAGACTGAGGAGCTTAAAGAGCAGACGTTCACTTCTCACAGCTCTGGAGGCTTGAAGTCCAGGACATGGCTTCAGGCAATTTGGTTTGGGGAAGAGCTCTCTCCTTGGCTTGCAGATGGCCACCTTCCCACTGTGTCCTTACATAGCCTCTCCTCAACGCCTGTGGGGACAGAGACAGGACAGGGAGGGAAAGAGGACTCTTCTCCTCTTGGTTTAAGGCTACCAATCCTATTGGATTAGGGCCTCACCCTTATGACATCACTCATCTTTAATTACATCCCTAAAGGCCCTATCTCCAAATGCAGTCACATTAGGGAACAAAGGCTTCCACGTGAGTTGAGGAGGGACACAATTCAGTCCATAGCTGTCCTTTTCCCTCTCTTCCTCCTCTCCTTTCCTTCCTGGTCTCACGTACAGCCCTCAGACCTCGTCCCCCCGGGATACAGGCTGCATTTCTCCACAGACCTCAGCCAGGGGCTGTAGACATGACACCTGTCTCTCCAAGCCAGTGGGGTGGCTTCTGAGTAGCCATGGGCTTCAAAGCCAGGGCTGGCATCTCCTGCCCGCCCTCACTGGATGGAGCCCTCTCGGCCTTCACGTGGGGGTGAGAGGGGGGCAGAGTGAGGCAGGCCGCCTAGCCCAGTGGAGTTCAGGAGCTGGGCTTGAAACCCAGCTCAGCCCTCACCAGCCGGATGGCCCTGGGCAAGCCACTTAGTCCCTTGAGCCTCAGCTTTCTCATCTATAATGTAGGGACAGTTATCATCTTTGGCCCCACCTCCCCAACACAGCTGTTGTCAAGTAACTTTGGGAAAAGCCCTGGAAAGAGGCAAAACAGAAACAGGTCTAAAGGGCAACTGCGAGCGTGATTGTAAATAAAAAACCTTAAGGTCTCGGTCACGAAGAAGATACCTCTGCCCAGACCCCCACGTTCACAGGGGAGCTTCGGGCATGACGGAATGAGTCTTGGGTCCCGTGGGGGGCGACCCTCTGCTGTGGACAAGGCGGTGTGGATTCTCTGGTTCTTTCTGGCTGCTCGAGGCACATGGGTCCAGAGAAAGAGAGACCCAGTTCTCCCAGGGCACAGGGGAACGTCATTTCTCTGGAGAAAAAGGCATAATTGCTATGTCTCCTCTGATGTCAGGATACCCGCCAGGATGAGGGTGGCCCGGCAGTCCTGGCCCCTGCACTTGTCAGATAAACACAGATAAATATCCTATCCTTTGCCACATCCGGGGTTCTGAGAGAAAATACCATCAAAGAGAAAGGAGCAAAAGCGATTTTCTTTCCAGGTAACGAATCTGTGTTTTGTTTTTGTTTTTGTTTTTTTTTAAACTGAGTTATCTAGAAAGAGGGTGGGCTACTTGGTTGATCTTTCAAAACCACAGAAATGTGGTCCCAGAAGGAGTTGTTACGTTGGACCTAAGGCAGAGCTACCCACGGCTGTCTCTATGTGGCCAGGAAAGTTGTAGGAGGGGCAGAGTGTACAAAGATGCTGAAAATGGCCCATTTTTAATTGAGACGCTCTCTCTTCTTACAGTATTTGGGATTTCATTGCCTGGAAATGGGTGGGCCAGCCTTTCCTGATAGAGACCACCCTCAGTTTACTGTGACCTTCTCGTGGCCTTCTCCTTGCTGTGTGACCTTGGGTAAGGTGATGAACACTTCTGAGCCTCCATTGCCTCATCTTCAAAATGCAGGCAAAGAAATGGACAAGGGTACCTACCTTGCAGGCTTATTGTGAGGCTGAGGCGTAATGAGATGCCTAGAGTCTCAATGCCTCAGCAGATCCCTGTGGAGCACACGGGTGGGAAAACAGGTCACCATATCACTGAGACTTCAGTTTATCAGCTCTTTTTCCTTCTGGAGGTTAGGGAGATTCCTCATGAGGAATCACCTGAAAACCGAGAGGGGAGTACAGAGGGCTGCACCCACCTGAATTCCTGAACCGTTAACTCAGGGTCACCCCTGATTCCCAGAAAACACCTCTTACGCGTTGAATGGTTTCCATCAGCTGAGGGCATAGCATCCCAGGCTGTAGGTGGCCAAGTGCTTGGAATTCACCTCATCCTAGCCCCTCCTTTCCCAGGCCCGGAGAAGGGGGAGCTGGCAGCTGGCCCAGCGATATACCGAGGAGTTAGTCAAAGAGCTGGGACAGGAACCCAAGTCTCCCGGCTTCTAGTATCAAGATAGTGCCTAACAAACGAGTCCTCTCTTTTCTTTCCTTCTCTTGACATGTTGAAATTCTGCCTCAATCCTGATTAGCACGGGACAGAAGAGATCTCAAATGGTGCCAGCAAGCTGGGCTGTGTTTGGCCCATGTTGTGTTTCAGTTTTTTTGGACTTGGTTCTCGGTGTTCAAATTCAGAAGATTTCACATAAACACGCACCTCTCAAGCTCCTCCTGGAAATTCAGATGTTGGTGACACTGGCATCGCGTGGCCACAGTGGCCAGAGCAGATTAGCATTTGTCCCCTCATGTCCAGGCACATGAGCTCCACCTGTCAGCCCCTACCTGGCCAGCCTCACTTCTCAATGCACCTGCCTGGGCTCAGTGGGCCTGAGCCTGTGGCACCTGAGTAGAACTTGCTTACTTAGGAAGGGTCTGTCTTCCCAGCCCGTCAGACAGCACTTCTGGACAACAGGTGGTTCCTGTTTTTCTGCCACTTTGTTTTCTCAACCAGTTAACCTGGCTTCAGGTAAAAGAGAAAGCAATAAGGCATCCCATTCCATAAGGAACTTATTTTTCTAATGTCCCGTTTGAAAACTGTGAACTTTCCAGAAGAAACTCATGTTTTCTTTCCACGTTGACCTAGTTGCAAAGGAAAATCTCATTTTCTTAAAGAGCCACGATCTTACTGGTGTGGTGTGCGGACAGGCTGGTCAGCCTTTCCATTAGGAACACTTTCCTGGGCTTTGAAAACCCAGCCATAAAGATGTGTTTTGGACCGAAATTGGTCCTCCCCCAGTGGAACCTGGGAATCTTTATTTCAAGGACTCTTTCAAAACATCTTTCACTCTTGAAGTGCAAATGTGTGTGGTTTGCGGCATCCTCAACCACGACTGGGGTTTGGGATTTTGCTGCATGACGTTTTTCCAACATTTAATTTTGAAGCCATCATCTTCTCTATTTATTTCCGTGGTTAAAATTGTTTTTTTCTTTTTCTATTGGGAGAGGATTGCACGAAAGGGGACTTTGTGCATCATTCCCAGTTGGGGTACACACGGACGTGGGGCCTTGGTAGAGTCCCTAGCATGGATGTCTCTTAAGTGTGTTAATTTATATCACCCGACAAGAGTCAGTGGACGTGATTCAATTACGAGTTAAGAAGAGGTTGTCTTCCCAGTACTGCTTTGCTTGTTATTCTTGTTTTGATCCTTGCCTGCCCTTTGAAGGTATTTTTGATGATCTTGTTGGCTTTAATGATCAGGAGATAGAGTTCCAGGCTTGAGATGATTGTTCTGGGGGGAAATTTTGAAAATCTACTCTGTATCACTTAGTCATTTGTATTTTTCAAGAGTTACTTGCCATGTGAAGTATGAAGAGGTGGCCTACAGAAAATGGCCCAATACGTGTCCATTTGCTCCATTCATGCCAAGCCACTCAAGTCTTCTCCTCTTCCTCACTCCCTAACTTGGTCAAGACCGTTCATCAGCCTCCCAGACCGGAGACTCTGGATGTGGCCTTGACTCCTCCCTCTTGTCCTCTCCCACGTCCAGTAGCCACCACTTCCTGTCCGTTGTCCTGTCCTGGCTCTGTCCCTGTCATTCCCATCTCCATAACCATGGCCTTCCCTCTGTCCTCCCATCTCTTTGCCTCCTGACTAGCCCGGCTGTCTCCGTCTCTCCCTGGCCAGGCCACCCTCCACCCTCTACCAGTTTTAGTCCTAAAAATGTCACGTCTCATCCCATTCCATTCTCTTGCTTAAAAAAACTTTTGTTGGCCCCTGCCGTCTCAGGATAAAATCCAAACTCTGCAGCATGACGTACTAACCAACTTTCCAGGCTTGCCATTCACCACTCCCCGCTGAGGGACCTTATGTTCCTGTCACTCTGAACCCATCATTCCATGGACAGCCTCTCCACCAATCAACGTTCTGTTCTCTATATCTAGAATGGCTTTCCCCAGATGCCTTTCTTTGGCAAACTGTTTTACGGCCCAGGTCAAACATCACAGCCCTTGGAAGTCTTTCCTGGTCTCTTGCACGTGGAGTTAGAATTTTATTCAAAGCTCAGCAATGGTGTTTGTCATGAACTGTGGTTTCTCTTTCTTTGGGTCTTATCTTCCCCTAGACTATGAATACTTTGAAGATATTATTCCAGATATTATTTGAAGATATTATTCCAGATTCCTTGGGTAGGAAGGCTGATAAACGGCTGGCTCACTTTTGGGAACAGATCATCTAAAACCTGAAATCCTGATCTGAACAGATACCTCCTAGGGAGTATCAAACCTCAGGGACAAAGGCAGAGACACACTGGTCCCTTCATTATCACCTTCATCATCACCCTCGTCCTTTGGGAGTGTCTCTGAGGTCAGCAAATAGACACTGTGCAAGTCTGCAAGCCCAAGTGTGATTGAGAGTTTTCTGTCTGTTTGTCCAGGACGCAGGTTTATACACGAATGACCCAGCGTGACTCCTGCGTGTGGCTGAAGTCTCCCCGGGGGACACCTGTCAGGAGAGCCAAGGTAATTACCTCCTTCCTGGAAGGATGTGGATGGGTTCATCTGTCTGGTATGTTTAGGTACAGTCTTCCCTGGAGGTGGGGTCCTGAACTAGGACTCCTCCCAGATCTAGTCCACTTTGGAGGCAGGTGGGCTGGAAGGAACAGAGGCTGAAGAGTATGCCTCACCGGGGTTCCAGTGCCAGCTCTGACACCAAGGGAGGTGTTTGCTGCTTATCTCTCTAGCATCGTTCCCTCTTTTGACCCTTCCCAATTATCGGCAATCTCTGTTTTGCTGATCTGAGTGGTTTGGGGGAATGAACTCACCTGCTGGCTCCAGGGATGGAGCCATGAGAAGGCCAGTCCAGTCAGAGGACTTTTGCTGGGCATCCAGGGCAAGGAGACTTTGTTTTTCCCATGAATATGCCTGAGCAATTCTGTAATCCTGGGGGCTTGTTAGAAATGCAAATTCTTAGGTCCTACCCCAGACCTGTTGAGTCAGGATCTCTGAGCCCGAGCCCAGGAAACAAGCCCTCCAGGTAATTCTGATGAGCACTCCAGTTTGAGAAGCACTTCTCTCAATTTATAGATGATTAAACATATATATATATATATATATACAGGCACAAAAAAGCAAGGCGATTTGCCCAAAGTCACACGGCTAGTGAGGAGCTAAGCCAGGTCTACAAGTCAGCTGTGCTTCCACCCACGCCACTTAAAGGCATCCCTTTTTGTTTGTCTATTTGTTTTTGTTTTTTTTTAACTTTTTATTTTATACTGGAGTATAGTTGATTAACAATGTTGTGTTAGTTTCAGGTATACAGCAAAGTGATTCAGTTATACATGAACAGGTATCTATTCTTAAAGAAAAAAAGAAGAGGCATCTCTGTGTTTTCGTTAAACTGTAAAACCATCAGAAATCACTTCTCGCCTTTGAAGGTCCTCCCCTACCCGGTCTTTTTCTCCAGGGATGAAGATAAATTTCACTTGCTCTGAGGTTATGTGGAGTGAAGCCTCACTATTACTCACTATTACATGTTTATGTGCCCTATCACAGACTTGATCAATGTCGGCTGCCCTCAGGAGACCTTGGAGTCAGCGAGGACCACGTCCTGCCTGAAGAGACAGGTCCACCTTTGGCCCAAGCCCCAGGGCGTGCTGGGAGAAAGGTGGGTGCCATCCTTTCTGGGGTCAAGGTCCTGGTCTCTTGGCTGGCTCCTCCCAGGTTGATCTGGGCTCCCAGCTTTGGTTCGCCACCCAAGGCTCTGCTCCATGTGTATGTGAGGGTAGGTGGGGCTGGAGGGGTACGGCTGGGTCCTGGCCAGAGTCGTGGCTCCAGTCTGGAAGTCCAGGCATACCTAAGTCGTCTCTCGTGGCTCCCCAATGCCATATTAGGCTGCCCCCTCTGAAGGGTGGAATCTCTGACTCATCCACCCCCTCCCCCCACACCCTCACACTCCTGCCAGTTTGGGCCAAGAATTCACTCAAATCTGTGGGTTCTAAGGTTTCTGTGCTATTCCAGTTTGGCAAATGACTCCTTGTTTCAAGCTAGAAAAAGAAGTCCTTTCCCGAAAGAGGCTTGGGAAGGCTTGTCTTGGTGACCCAATGGTTTGGGCAACTGAGAAGGTGATGATTTCAGTGCATGTTAAACAGAAAGAAGCTGACTCTGTTTCTCAAATACATCTGGGGTTAACAGATGAGAAGCAATGAGACTTTCTCATCAGAATGACAATCTAATCTACCCTCCCGGAATTTCCAGCCCCGCGCTAGGTCCTCTCTGGGCATTTTATTAAGCCACACCCCAGTCCCAACAGGTAGAAAAACTTTCCCATTTTAGAGATGAGAAAACTGAGGTTCGGAGTAGTTAAGTCCAAAGCCTGAGGCCATACAGCTGAGAGGTGGCATCGGGACAGGCGCTCTGGTCTCACCTGTGGTTTTGCCACACTGACGGTCCTGATTCTTGGGAAGAGGCAGGGGTCTCGCTCTGCTATCCCAAGATGACCAGCTGTGCAGTCTCTATGCCTCTGCCTTTGGATTTGAAAGGTGAATCAGATAGGGCTTTGGGGATGTGGGCAACAGAACAGGCAACTGAAAATGAGGGACGGAATCAGGGGAAAGCAGACCAGCCAGGGCCGAAGGATCGGAGCGCAGCGGCTCTGAGAGTCTTGGCAGAGGCAGATGGAGGGTCTCTCTGTGGTGGTGCCACCGGAACAAGGCCACCAACCATTTCCTGCTTCTTGTCCCTCTGCTCATGACACAGATTCCAAGGAAAACCTGCGTAGTGGGCTCTGTCGGGCTCAGGTGCCATCCCTTGTCTTGGGGAGAGCGGGGCATCTTGAATGACGGTCTCATCAGACAGCTTGCAAGTTTCCAAAAGGAAATCAGGATGCCGTTACTGAGAGAGAAAGTGAGGAGAGTGGGTGTTGGATTGGGTGCCAGAAAGCCAGAAACACAACACCAGGTGTTGATGGGGAGCCCAGACAGGCCCTGGTCCTCTGGCTGTGGGATGAGTCTTTTTTCCTCCTCTCATTAACACCTCTGAGGCCTGGATGCGTTTTTAAGTCTGGTAGACCTGAAGACATTTTTGGGTCCAGGCTGACCCGTCATCCTGAAATGTGGCTTCGAGAGATGGCCCAGTTGTGATAACGGGGCTGGGAGATGCCAGCCTCACGCAGCTCAGGCCCCTCCTTCAGAGCACAGCCCCCTACCAGCTAAGCAACGCCCAAGGGGTGTGCGGTAGGGGGGCGGGTCATGCATGCCAACTATGAGAACTCCCTGTTGTTCTGCAAACTTAGAAGCTCTGGGGCAAAAAGGGCCAGGAGATAATGAGTGGGGGCTGAACAAAACTACTCCCCTGCCTGCCTGCCAAGAAATGCTCCTGGGATGGAGAGAGAGGAAGACAGTTCAAGGGGTCTTAGAGATGACCCACGCCAACCCTTTTGACTCTAAGAGGGAGACTGAGGCTGGAGAGGAGAAGGCAGCGGCCCAGGTGGTACCACTGATGACTCTGGTTCCAGCCTCTGCTCTGGCCATGCCCCTCCCATTCAGTCTCCCAGCCACCACTGATCAAGCACCAACTGTGGGCTGCTCGGTGGGTACACTGGGTCTCATGAACCTACTCTTTACCCCCAGGGAGTTTATAGCCAAGAGGGAGGAAACAAGGAAATGAAAAACCACAACAAGAAGCTGGAGCTGAAGGGTTTTACCTCAGGGACTCCGGGGGGCACCTTTTTGGCCTCTGTTGACCCCCAAAGCTTGTACCTTTGTCATGAGAAACCTTGGGGGCTCTTGTCCAGAAGCTCAGTTTCCTTCCTCTATGCCCGTTCTACCTTCATCGTGGTCTTCTAAGTCGTAGCTCGAAGGCCTGCCCACACCTCTCCCTCGGGGGAGACGCCTTTTCTGCTTCCCAGTCCCGGGAGCTCTCTCTCTGCGGATCCCGAGTGAAGTGCCCGGGGCCCGCTTGCGGTTGGCTCTTCAGTAGGGCCACGTGCATACTGTGAGGATAAATGATGAATTACACCCTCTCTCGGCTGGACCCCCGGTGTTTGCCCACCCGCTTGCCCTTTCTAGGCTCACTCCCAAACAGCACTTGCCCAGAAATGCTTTATACACTTGCTGAATAAACATCTTGGTTCCATTCTGGGGCCACAGAAGCATCAAAAGTGAAAATTATGCTTCACTGAAGTGGAATTTGGCAAGCATGTAGTGGCCATGGCCTCATGGTAGGTTTAAACTAGAAGTTCAAGCTCCAGCTCTCCCACTTAAAGGCCATGTGACATTGGGCCAGCTTCTGAACTTCACTAAGCCTTAGTTTACTGATCTGTAAAATGGACAGAATTCTGATGCCTATCTCACTGGAAGTACGTGAGAATCAAATAAAAGAGTATAAATATAAAAGTGCTAGGTAAACCTCAAAGTACTGAGCAAATACTAGGTATCATGGTTACATGGCCCCTTGATATGGTCCATTTGAGAAAACATAGAATAATTCAAATCTTAGTGCCTGGGCCTAATCTTTATGATAAAAAGGAAAAAGAAAAAGAAAGAAATTTAGTAACCTGTGGTGATTGGCTGTTTTCTCTTAAAAATGAAGTTAAAACCCAACAAGAAAGGCCTGGGAAACTAGAACTGATTAGATAATTCTCCGAGGGCGTCCCCAATCCTTTTCCAGGAGGGCAGGCGAACATTATCACAGGGCTCAAACAAAACATGTGTTGACTTTTCAAAGTGGGTATTCCCCCACCCACAGAAAAACCTGGCCCGGAGGGGTGGCCTGGCAGATGTTATCTTCAGGGAGTGCCTGGTACAAAGGAAAGAAGTGGGGACATGATGGCAACCAGAACAACAGAGGCAGCCACGGGGAGGAGGCCAGGCTGGGAAATGCCGGGAACTTTGCCTTTCTTTAAAGAAACTCACTCGTTCCAGGAGCAGGATGGGGCATTGAAAACATTGTTCTTATCTGATTCTTATCCAGAGAACGATGTGGTAACGCTTTCCAGTATATGACAGGGGACTGCCACAAGGAACGGGGTTACTCCAGTTCCCCCTGGCCTCAGGATGGGGAGACCGAGGGCTCGGTGCCGTGAAGAAGTCGTAAGCTGAGCTGTCCCCAGAGACAGAGGTGTTGACACAGAGGCTGTAAGGCCCCAGGGAAGAGGAGGGGGTGATGCGGAGAGAATCCGCATTAAATGGGATGAAGATGGGATAGAGGGTGATTTCGACTCGGGTTCTTCGGTTTTTCCCAGCTTGGAGATTTGGGGTTAAAATCCTAACAAGCACCTTCTAAAGATGAAATCCAGCAGAATGCATGGTCCTCTGCACTGTAGATCCACCAGTGAAAAGACATGGATCTCCACTGGGTCCTCAGTCCCTCCCATACAGGCCCTGCACAAATAATTGTTAGTTGGATAATCAGTAAATGATCAGGGTCTGGTGGTTAAGTGTGTTGGACTGCTTGGATTCAACCATGGCCCTATTTCCTGCTACCTGTGTGACCTTAGCAAATTATTTAACCTCTCTGTGCCTTGCAGCCCTCGTTGGTGAAGTGGGGCTATAAGTACACTCGGCCTCGTAGGTGGTTGTGGAGTTCAAATGGGACGATACGTGCAAACTGCTTAGCACGGCGCCTGGCACGTAGTAAGAGCCCAGGGGCTTAGCATGGAGGTCGTTAGGACACAGCACGGGGAGGAAGCTACTTCCCACCCCCATGAACTTGGGTGGGGCCGTAGCACTTGCTCTGGCCAATAAAATACGTGTAAAGTGACGTGTGGCACTTGCGGGTGAGAACTCTTTACTACATTCCCTTCCCCTCCCACAGCCACTGTGGAAGCACACGCTGAGATGGACCCCTGGGTCCCCCAGTGACTACAACGAGCAGAGCCCCCTGCCTCCCTGCGCCAGACAGTGATGGGAGCCAGAAATGAACTTCTGGGTGGTTAAGCCTCTCAGATATGTGGTATGTTTGTTATTGCATCATAGCCTCAATTCTCCTGACCAATACAATCCCTTATTTCAGTTTTAGGATGCAGGTACCCATGGAGAATTCTCCTCACACACTTTATTTTCTGGAAAGAAGCAGCATGATAGGATGACCAGAGCTCAAGCTCTTGTGTGATAGACCTGGGTTTGAATCCTGCCTGGTTGCTGTCTAGCTCTCCCTTTTCAGGCAGGCTCTTTAACTCCTCAGAGCCTCAGTGCCCACATATAACCAGCCCTGCTGTGTTGGGTTGTAGGGGCTCCAGGTGCTGGAGGAGTGCGTGGCACAGGCCGGCAAGCCTCCCGTGTTTAGCACTGATGGGCTGTGGCCAGGGCTGCTCATGAGAATTTCTAGTGTGGCCGCACATCACCTCCTCCTGGGCTAGTGAGACACATTAGATAATTCTCCGAGGGCATCCCCAATCCTTTTCCAGGAGGGCAGGCGAACATTATCACAGGGCTCAAACCAAACATGTGTTGACTTTTCAAAGTGGGTATTCCCACTTTGAAATTGTGTGTAGTGATTGCTCAGAATCCTTCTCTGGCCATCTGAGCTGGGCTGACATCTTCGCTTTGCCCCTGTGGAAGCACTCTCTACTCTCCCCACCTTCTCTGCCCCAGAGGCTGACACATATAGACACACAAGCAGGCCACTGGCCTCCACTGGGTTTGGGATATTTATTCCTTCCATATCTTCCCCAGCTACCTGCCTGTGAAGCCACCTCAGGCTGGCATTGCCACTTGACTCCAGGGCCCTGCTTCTCTCAAGCTGGCCACACCATACAAGGTTCCCTGGGGATATGATAACTATACCTGAAGGTGGTAAGGGCTGTGCTGTTGCCCTGTTTCTGCACTGTGGGCTTCCTCTCACTCCACTTTCTAGAATGATCCTATCTTCAGTGTGCCACCCAGTTCCTGCCAAGGCCCTGACGATGTCTCAGTCCTCAGTCCTCTCTCCCTCTCTCACCTCCTGTGATCTCTCTTGATGGTCTTGCTTCCCCTGGATAGAGCCTTCTCTTCTCATAGCAGACTGGCTTAGCGCCTTCTCTATACCTCATCTTTCCAGTTATGTTACAGGCACGCTCTTTAAAGGCAGAACCTCTCAGGTCTTTCTTGGGCACCTGCCCAGACTGGACTGGAGGACTCTCCTCTCGTTGCTCATGTGGAGCTTGTATAAAAATACAGATGCCTGGGTTCTACCCAGACCTATTGCATCCAGATCTCTGGATGGGGCCTGGGATTTGGATAAGCAGACAAGGGTTGAAAAGCAACAGAGGATGAGAATTCCCTGGTGGCCTAGTGGTTAGGATTCTGGGCTTTCACTGCCACAGCCTGGGTTCAATCCCTGCTGGGGGAACTGAGATCCCACAAGCTGCGTGGTGCGGTCAAAAAAAAAAAAAAAGTGGGCTTCCCTGGTGGCGCAGTGGTTGAGAGTCCGCCTGCCGATGCAGGGGACACGGGTTCGTGCCCCGGTCCGGGAGGATCCCACATGCCGCGGAGCGGCTGGGCCCGTGAGCCGTGGCCGCTGAGCCTGTGCATCCGGAGCCTGTGCTCCGCAACGGGAGAGGCCACAGCGGTGAGAGGCCCGCGTACCGCAAAAAAATCAAAAAAAAAGCAACAGAGGAGATGGTTGGTAACTGTGATACACCAAGGCCCTGTTAATTATATTATGGTTGTACAAGAAGCTTGATTATGCGTACTCGTTCCACGTGCCTGGTGTGTGAGTGTACGCAGGGGCAGGCTGGCTCGTCTGCTCGGTGTCCCACAGAAAGGCTCTGCACACTGCTCCCCCTGAGCCTTCATTCCTGCTACTCTCCTGTAAGAACAGCAGAGAAATACCCTTCCTTCTGCTCATGGAAATTCCCCCATCTTTCAAGGCCACCGGCTTCGGCCAGCCATCGCTTGCAGCACACAGTGAGGGAGAAGGTCCCCTTTGATATTTACTGTGGTTTCATGCCCAGTTGTATTGATACATGAATGATCTCATGCTGTATATTCATTTGGAGAATGGGAACTCAGTTTTAAACTTTCTTTTTCCTCCTTCTCCTCTGCACTGTTTATTGTCTGCCTCGTCTATGCCAGCGACCATAGGCGCTTTTTTTTTTTTTTTGCGGTACGCGGGCCTCTCACTGCTGTGGCCTCTCCCGTTGCGGAGCACAGGCTCCGGACGCGCAGGCTCAGCGGCCACGGCTCACGGGCCCAGCCGCTCCGCGACATGTGGGATCTTCCCGGACCGGGGCACGAACCCGTGTCCCCTGCATCGGCAGGCGGACTCTCAACCACTGCGCCACCAGGGAAGCCCCATAGGTGCTTTTTTTATATGTCAGGTCATTAATCGTTGCAACCATCCCATGAAGTAAACATTATTATCACCATTCGACAGATAAAGAAGCCAAGGTTCTGGATGGGTGGGTGGACAGGTTGTGGGTAAATAACTCGTCAAATAACTCGTCCAAATGTCAGAATTGGGTTTTCATTCCAGGTCTGTCTGGCTCCAAGTCATTTGCTATAAATCAGACCAAGCTCTTTGGTCTCAGGACTCCTTTACATTCTTAAAAATTATTGAAGATTCCAAAAAAAACTTTGTTAACCTGGGCTATGTCTATCCATATACCATATTAGAAAATAAAACCAGAAAAAACACAAGTATTTACTTCACATAAATCAACAATAATAATCTCATTATATATTATACGTGTAACTTTTTAAATGAAAATTAACGATATTTTCCAAAGGAAATAAGAGCGAAAAGTGGCATTATTTTACATTTTGCAAAACTATTGCCTGCCTTAATGGAAGACATCTGGATTCTTGTACTGGCTTGTGCAGTCAGTCTATTGTGATACAAATCATGTAGTCCCTGGGAAACTCCACTGTACACTTTGCAGACAATGAGAGTGAAAAGGGCAGACAATTTTTGGTCTTGTTACGGAAATCATTTTGAACCCATGTAACCCTGAGAAGGTCGTGGGGACCCCTGGGGGTGCCTGGGCAGTACTTTGAGAATCACAGCTCTAAGCTGATAAGCTCTGCCTACTCTTTGCATTCTCACCATTTCTGGGTACTCGTCTATCTACAGCACAGTCTGGGCTTCATGCATACCCAACCATCACTGGGTAACGTGAAGGTAGGACGAGGATGACTAGGCAGTCTGCATCCATCCTTTACCAGCAGAAAAGGGCACCCATTGAGTTTGGCTCTGACCCTGGGCTCCTGGAGAGAGGCTGCTATGGTCCAGTGAGTGGCCCAGGTTCTCCAGGCTGTACAGGGCACACAGGAGGTACGGTGTGTTCTTGACCAGGCTTCATGAGAGTTTGCAAGCTCAGCTTGGTGATGAGCCTATGACCTGAATGAATCACCACCATTTATTTTCAAGGGAAAAAAGAGAAAAAGATACAAATGTCTCTAGCACATTGGGGATCAAAATACATTCCTGTCGGTTTTAGGGGGAGGGAGGGATAGGTGGAGTCCGGGGGATTTTTAGGGCAGTAAAATTATTCTGTATGATTCTATGATGGTGGATACGGGTCATTATACGTTTGCCAAAACCCATAAGGTGTACAACACCAAGAGTGAGTCCTAACGTGAACTATGATTTTAGTTAATAATAATGTATCGATATCAGTGCGTCAGTTTTAACAAATGAACTACGCTAATGCAAGACGTTCATAATATGTGGGAATGAGGAGAGAGTGAGAGGTTATATGGGAACTCTCTGTACTTTCCGATCACTTTTCTGTAACCGTAAAACTGCTCTTAACAAAATAAATCGAAACAAAACATCCCTGCCAGTCTGGGTCTTCGCAGAGGGTCTTTGTGTTTTGGGGGCTGGAATGGCCCAGAGGAGAGCCCTGAACTGCTTCTTGACTGTGCCACTACCCTGGGAAACTGTACCCACTCACACATCATGACCCCAGATGAGACGTTCTCTTGGGATCTTTCTCCCATCGTCTGCGTCTGTAGCTCCCAAAAGTCTACGGTAGCATCAGCTAGGATTTGGAAGGTGTAATTCTGGTGGTGAGACTAGTAATTAGAGGATTGTTTAAAGACTCCTGGGGTTGTTTAATTACTTGAGAACTGTCAGCCCATCATCACTGGGATAATAGCCCCGCTGAAGCACAATGAAGCCAGGACACTGTGCATGTGTGGCTGGGGAATCTCCTGTACTGTGATCTGGGAGGGAGCCCCAGCTCTTCTGCCCAGGCTGCTTGGGACTCGAGCCACGAATTCGACAGGAAGATGTTTGGTGACTTGGGGAGGAATCAGAAGATGTGGCTGGCTGAGGGGTACGCACTGTGAGTTGATCACCAGCTCAGGCAGCCATGCTTTGGCTTTTACTATAAGAAACACCCCTCCTCCCTGCCACTAAGTCTTCTTTTAAACAAGCTGAGTTGGGAGAACGGAACCTGTATGGCCATCCTTGGGGGTGTGTGGACCGTAGGGTTGGGATGGAGAAGGCAAGGGAGGCACCTAGGGCACCAGTCTTTAGGAGGCACAGTAAGTGCAGACTTGGCACCTGAGAGCCCTTTGCATCCCAGGCGCCTGGCTCTCAGCTCCCTAGGCCCTGTCCTAAGTGTGCCTTACCTCGATAGCTGGTTGAATCTTCAGAAGCATTACCGGTCTTCGCCACATCTGAGTCCTATGCACTATAAATAGCTCTCAGTGTGGGCTCCCCAACTTCTTTCTCCAGTGTGCATCTCCTTCCCCAGCTCCTTCAGGGGCTGGCGGTCCCAGGAAATGAGCTTGACTCTGGAAGGTTTGTTCCACAGTCCAATGAACACACAGGCTCTCAGATAAAAATATGCTTAGGAGACAATAAGTGGTTGTTTTGAGATTGAAAGCGGAGACCCTAGTGACAAGGCATGGGGGAGGCTTTCCTAAGACTTTCTACTTTCAGGGTGAGGAGTGATGGGGGGGATTGTTTGTGAGGACAGGTATGGAGGTGACCCCTCAAGGAATTTGTTTGGGGTTTTTTTTTTTTTTGGTTCTCTATTTGCTCAAACTTAATTAGTAATATTATAACTTTCCATTTAATCATTGACCTAAATGAGTTGTATTTTTATCTCAGCAGGAGTCTGGCTGGGGCTGAAAGAAGCAGCTGTGGCAGCTGAGTGAGAGGCAAAACTCTTACTAGAATATTTGGGCTGGCAAGTGACACCACTTCTGCTCCAAGATAAGATGGAGACTCTTCCAAGCTATGTTTTAAAATCATAAAAAACAGAGTCTCCTGCCGGAGATAAGATGTATGTTGGTTTGGAGCATCTGGGAGCTGTGAAAGAGGAGGGTTACCCCAGCATTACTGAGATTATTGCTGAAACCAAGATTATAAGTAATTAAGGTTTTGAAAGTTTTCTCCAGGTACACAATAGACTTACTCAGTATCTTGGATTCTTGAGCTGGGGTCAGGTTAACTATTAAAAGAGGGAAAAAAAAGCATTTCTAACAAACCTGAAGTTTATTTAAAGCCTACGCCATTCCTGTTGCTTTAGCAGATCTCGCTTTAAGCTGTAGCTCTTTTCCTGGCTCTCAGGACATCTAATGTTGATTCACTTGCATGCCTAGATTCATGGTGTTTAAACTCATTGCCAAGTTCAATTAGCCTCATTTTTACCCCTGGATGGATGTCCTTCACCACACTGTCCCCTGGGATCCAACAGACTCACAGCCCTAGGAGAAATGAGCACCAACAGTCACTGCATTTCTTCTCCAACTTTAACTCCCCTTGCTAGAACCAAATGCTGGGCTTGCACGGGACACTCTTGCTCCCAGAAGGAACAGATTGCATTTTTCATTGCAGAAGAACATGAGCCCTAACTTTCATGTGCCTAAAATGTTCTTTTATAGGCATCCTTTTTCAGTATCTTTGATCTGCAGGATGTAATCACATTTTCCTTGAAGATATAAATCATCTAGAAAAACATAGAAGAGGAGAAAATTCCCTTAAATAACTTCTCAAACTGAATTAAAAACATAAGTTAATTATTTTGAATTATTTCATAATTCTCCCGTCTATATCTCCTGTTCTCATCTTGTCTTAGCATCGTCTGTGCTGGCCACCCTGGATCTTAGACGAGACACTTCATTCACAAAGGGAAACTTTTAATTTGCTTCAATTGGCATGGAACGACTTTCGCAGGATCAGAGGATTTAACTTTGTTTTTTAAATGTCCGTTTTTAATCTTTAAATGTTTTTTATTTTTTTAATGCCCACTGATAAATGGATAAAGAAATTGTGATACGTATCTGCATAACAGAATGTTATTCAGCCTTAAAAAGAAAAAGGAAATTTCGCCATTTGTGACAACACAGATGAATCTGAAGGAGGTTATGCTAAGTGAAATAAGCCAGCCACAGAGAGACAAATGTTGCCTGACCTCAGTCATATGTGGAATCTAAAATAGTCCAACACTTAGAAGCACTGAGTAGAGTGGTGGCTGCCAGGAGCTGGGGGTGGAGGAAACGGGGAGATGTTGGTCAAAGGGTATAACTTTCAGTTACGCAAGATGAGCAAGTGCTGAAAATCTAACATACAGCATGCTGACCGTAGTGAACAGTACTTTATTGTATATTTGTGTTTGCTAAGACGGTAGATCTTAAGTGTTCTCACTACAGACACACACACACACACAAACACACACACGCAATTATGTGAGGTCACGGGTATGCTGATTGGCTTGACTGTGGTGATCATTTCACGACGCACACGCAAATCATACATCAAGTTGTACATCTTAAATATGTACAATGTTCATTTGTCTATTATACCTCACAATCACCAAAGCTAAAATTTTTTTTTTAAAAAAACAAGAAATTTTAGCAATCATTTAACCAAAAGTGTGCCATAGTGTTCAGGACTTTTTGTGTTGCAGATACCAGAAACCTGCTCAAGAAATAGACACTATGGAAAAGATAGAGGGGTAACTCTCAGGGCGGAAGTGGGGCCCCAGGGCCAGTCAGCTCCAGGGTCTCAGGAGCAGGTACTGGGCCCCTCCGGGCAATTGCAGAAGCTTCTCCGCCCTGGATGACCTGTGCTGCCCGTACCTTGGGGGTTGCATCTTTGGAGCTTGGTGCCCAAAAAAAGGAGGATGTTTCCAGTCTGTAGAATTAAAAAAAAATATCCAAGAGAAGGGCTCAATTTTGCTGAACTTGGGTCATGTGCTCACGTACACCAGCCACAGCACTCTTACAGGGGAGACGTTCCAGGTTCCAAAAAGGAGCCTTGAACTTGGGTCACGTGCTCACGTACACCAGAGGATTGTCTGATTGTCCCTCAGAGGAGTTGCAGAGCTGCACCAGGAGATACACTTGCCCCACCACACAGGGTGACTTCATACCCTACACGCCAAAATGCTCCCCCCGCAGCCGTTCTTTCTATGAGGAAAAAATGAGCAAAGAGTAAAATACAGTGTTGCCGTGACCAACCGGAACCTTTGATTAACCAGAAATCGGTTTTTCGCTCAACTTCAGGGGAAAACAGAAGAAAGTCTTGGGGGCTTACTTCACAATCTCACCCTTAGGGTATGTTCCAGGGGGCTCTCATTCTTCCAGGTATCTTTTGCATGCTTTTTAAATTGTGATAAAATCCGCATAACCTAAAATTTACCATTTTAAGTGTACAGTTCAATAGCATTACGTACATTCACGATGTTGTGTAATGATCACCACAGAGTCCGTTTCACCATCCTAAACAGAAACTCTGTGCCCATTAAATAATAACCTCCCCTGCCGCCTGCCCCAGCCCCTGGTAGCCTCTAGTCTACTTTCTGTCTCTATGAATTTGCCTATTCTAGATACCTCATAGAGGTGGAATCATGTAATATTTGTACTTTTGTGTCTGACTCTTTCACTTAGCATAACGTTTTCAAGGTTGGTTCACCCATGTTGTCGCATGTGTCAGAATGTTATTCCTTTTAATGGCTGAATTATATATATATATATATATATATATAGGTACATTTATATATGTATTCCATTCATCTGCTGACGGACATTGGGTTATTTCCACATTTTGGCTATTGGGAATAATGCAGCTACGAACATTAGCGTACATTAAATGTCTTTTGGCAGTGCTGAAAAAGTATTTATTTTCATTAAAATGATGCTTCAGTGTCTTCAATTACAACAACAAAAAACTGTTTCCCATCAAAATGGAGGCTCTGTGGGCTCATGGAGAAAGGATGGGCTCCAGAAGCCCATAGACTCATCTTTAATGCTGGGTTTATGATTTCCTAGTCTGTGACACAGAGCAAATTATTTAATCTCTCTGAGCCTTTTTTTTCCCCCTCATCCAACAAATGATGGACAAAAATGTCTGAAATGGACATTTCTGGGTTGCTTTGAGAATTTAATGCTTCCCCAAATCACTCAGTAACCACAAGAGTACCTGGTAGCACTTTTGAAAAACACAGATTCCTGAGCCCCACCCCAAAACTACTGACTTAGAATACCTTGGAGTGAGGTCAGGATGTCTGCATCTTGACCAAAATCTTCAGATGAGGTTGATGAAGCCAGATTTAAAACTCATCACTGAAATCAAGCCTGTGGAGCCAACCCCTACCTCAGGACTTGACACAAAGGAGAAGTTTAATAAATGCAGATCTTCCCTTTTCCCCCTTTCACTTCTGTATACTGTACCTATGAATAGAGAACGATTGCATTTTAAGGGACATTTGCAACAATGACCATTCCACTTAACAACAACAGAAATTCTAATGATGGGTTGTTTTCTAGTTTGAATGACTAACCAGTCACCTCTGACTATAAGTGATGTTGGCAGTTGAGGCTGTAAAGCCATTCCCTTTATTCATTTACATCTTTGTTGATGCATTTGGGTACCATCGCACTGTGGGCAATTCAAATCGGCTAATGAGGGTGCTGGGGCGAAGGGAAGCTGGAGGATGTACCAAGTCATGTTATGTGGGGGACAGGACTCCTTAGAGATAGCCATGCAAACCCGAGGCTCCAATGCAGAGAGAGAACCCATGAATTTCTATCAAACAAGCCAGATTGATATTATTATTTATTTATTTGGGGGTGCCCTTCAAATTATAAAAGGAGTGGACAGAGGGAATGTAGTAGATGTAATTTGTTCCAGGTTCCAAAAAAGCATTTGTGTCTTATGAAATTTTACAAGAAAAATGTAATTCAAATTGGCTTAGAGACGAGAGCTGTCAAAGAGATTGAAAGCTGAATTATGAACCAAGACTAATGAGAGCCTGCAATGTGCACCAAGTTAGGGATGGAGTCCAAGAGAATCACTGCAAGGTCTTACAGGGGCGGTAAACAGCCTATTAATTAAGGTAGCAGATGGTAGTAAATTGGGAGATATTTCACATTCCAAGGACAGAAAAAGGAATGAAAGCGTGAGATCTGTATTGGGGAGTTAGAAATCCCAGCACGAAATCAATGACAGGAAAATAATAATAGCCGCAGGTAGTCTTGGATGTGAGCAGTATTCAGAATAGTATGGGGTTCACAAGAGGCTGTAAATATTAGTGGAAAGGCTGAGAAGCTACTGGAGAAAGCCATCCACCATGCAATTGCTTAGTTTCAGGGACTCAGCAAGTCAGCTTGGGTATGTGTGCCTGGGCTGTACTTTTAGGTCAACACATTTCTTGGTAAGTGTAGTCTTAAATCTCCCCATGAGCATTTGCAGACAAGGAAGTTGCCTGATTAGAAGGGACTAAATTGCATGTAAATTGAAGAAGTAAATTAGCATAGAGAGATAAAAGCAGATGAGCTGAGATAATCAGTGTGATTTGACCAGAGTAAGAAGGCGAAGTGGTGAAGCAGCTAGAATGTGGGCTTTGGATCTCCCAGATTGGGGACCTACATCATCTCTGCCACTTGCCTTCAGTTCATTATTTAGCCTTTTTGAGCCTCAGTTTCCCCACAAATGAAATGAGGACAAGATTTCTTACCTTCTATTGATAATGTAATTTCAATGAGATTTCTGTGTAGATCACCAGGAACACAGTAAGTTTTGAACACATACAGGCTCCTCCCTGTGCTACCTGCATAATGAATGTGACCAGTACTTACTTGTAGGAGGGGATGGTGGGAGATGTTTGGGGAATCTTTGGGTAGCATTTATACAACTGTGCCTGTTTCTCGGTTCTTATTTTCTACAAGCAGAAATCGGTTGTGCTCTTATTAGAGTGAAGTCATATCCAACTCAGGGGTTAGGTTCTATAGCCATCACGTGAAGTGAGAATCGCATATGAGCAAAATTATCCTTGAAGATACCTGAAAGTGCCCATAAAATACAGTACTGTGCTATCTTTCAAAAAGTTCTTTTTAGCCAGTTTTTCTTCCAGTGTTGGAACTGAACACAATTTTTTTCCCCAATTGAGCACAAGTAGTTGGCTAGCTATGCTATATAAAAATATATATATTTGAGCCATGCTATATAAAAAAACTTTTAACACTAAAATGGCACCTGGCATGGTAAGATGCTCGTACCAGAGGGGACCCCAGGAACTGAGGGCAGGGCTGGGGCTCCCACTTCATGCCGTCTCCACACCTGTGCAGGCCATGTGGAACTTGGCATCTTTTGCTCTCTCTCTGGGCCACTCTTAGGGTCTGTCCTCATCCATTCTGGCTGCTATAACAAGATACCATAGACTGGGTGGCTTAAACAACGGAAGTTTATTTCTATTCTTCTGGAAGCTGGGAAGTCCAAGGTCAAGGTGCTGGCAGATTCTGTGTTTGCTGAGGGCCTGCTTCCTGGTTTGCAGACAACTGTCTTCTCGCTGTGTCCTCCATGGCAGGAGAGACACCCTTAGTTTCTTTCTCTTCTCATAAGGACACTAATCCCATTATGGGCCCCACCCTCAAGAACCCACCTAAACCTAATCACCCACCAAAGGCCTTACCTCCTAATACCATCCCATTGGGGGTTAGGGTTTCAGAGTATGAATTTATGGGGGATACAAACATGCAATCCATAACAAAGCTGAACGTGGCAATTCTTCTGAGCTGAAGCAACTGAGGAGGATCAGACTGGCTGTCTGAGGGATTGGCTTTGACTGTGGAGTAAATGTACACAGCGGGGCTCCAACTGGTCACAAGGTGACCAGTTCGCCTTGCCAGGTTCCCCTCCTTGGCTGGTTATGATGGGATCTCTGGGGCTGTGTCAAAGGGACTGAGCCCCAGACAGTGGCTGCCTGCTCTGGACCCAGCATTAGTGTGGATGAGTGGGGGCAGCCTGACTGATTTTGCACTCTGGGTAAACAAGTCTGATCAGCCTTGGCAAGGGCTCAATCAGCAGCTACATCCTCCTTGGAGGAGGGTGTGTTCCTCCCCTGAGCCTGGAGATAGCCCAGGTGTGGGTCTCTTTCTCTGCTTCTGCTCCCAGGGAGGTAAGTTATATTAAAACTTGGTCAATCAATGCATTGAGAAGAAAGCAAATGATAGCATGTACCTTCACTGTTCTGCAGTGGTAAACTTCCTTTTTTAAATTTAAAAGTACATCTTGGAGATTATTTCTATTGATACATAAAGGACTTCCTCATCCTTTTTTTTAATTGAGGTAAAATTTATATAACATAAAATTCACCATTTTAACCATTTTAAAGTGTACAGTTCAGTGGATTCCAGTATATTCACAACGTTTTGCGATCATCACCACTATCTAATTCTAGAATATTTTCATCACCTCAAAAAGAAACTCCATACCCATTAAGCACTGATTCCCCATCCCCTCCCACATCTGTCCAGCCCCTAACAACAATTGATCTTCTTTCTCTCTTTATGGATTTGCCTTTTCTGGACATTTCATACACATGGAAAATCATATAATATGTGGCTCTTTGTGTCTGGCTTCTTTCACTTACATAATGTTTTTAAGGTCCATCCATGCTATGGCATGTATCAATATTTAATTTCTTTTTAATGCCAAGTTATATTCCATTGTATGGGTATACCACAGTTTTTTTCTCTGTTCATCCATTGATGAACATTTGGGTTGTTTTCACTTCTTGGCTATTATGAATAACATGCTGCTATGAACATTCACGTGTAAAACTTTACTTAAATACCTGTTTTCAACTCTCCCCGGTGTGTGCTTAGGAGTGGAATTGCTGGATCATCTGGTAATCCTATGTTTTACTTTTTGACGAGCCATCGAACTGTTTTCCAGACCAGCTGTACCATTTCACAGTCCCACTAGCAATGTGTGAGGGTTCCAGACTTTCCACATCCTTGCTAAATACTTGTTATTTTCCATTTTTATTTATTATTATAATATCCTAGTGTGTATGAAGTGGATTCTTACTGTGGTTTTAATTTTTACTTTTTTAATGATTAAGGATGCTGAGCATCTTTTCCTGTGCTTATTTGCCATCTGTGTCTCTTCTTTGGAGAAATGTCTTTTCAGATTCTTGCCCATTTTTTAATTGGATTGTTGTTTTGTTGTTGCTGAGTTAGAAGAGTTCTTTACATGTATGTTCTTCATACTGAACCCTTATCAGATATATGATTTGCAAATATTTTCTCCCATTCTGTGGGCTGTCTTTTCACTTTCTTGATAATATCTTTTGATACACAAAAGTTTTTTATGTTGGTGAAGTCCAATTTACCAATTTTTTTCTTTTGTTATTTGTGTTTTTGGTGTCATATCTAAGAATCCATTCCCAAATCCAAGATCATGAAATTTTACCCTGATGTTTTCTTTTAAGAGATTAATTGTTTTAGCTCTTACATTTAGTTCTTTGATCCATGTGGAGATAATTTTCGTATACAGTGTGAGGTAAGGATCCAATTTCATTCTTTTGCATCCTTTTAAATATCTGCATAGCATTCTGTTCCATATTTTATTTAACCAATTTTCTACTCAGATATTTGGGTTACTTCCAGTTTTTTACTACTAAAAACAATAATACCATAAATATTCTTGTACATAATCACTTCCTACACGTCTGGCATATTTGTAGGCTATGTTCCTAGAAGTCGAATTGTAGGATCAAAGATTGATTGGCTAATTGCTCTCCCTGGAGGCTGAGTGGATGTCCTTGTCTTCCAGCACTGAGTGAGGATGTGTTTCCCCACATTCTTGCTGATCCTTGTAGATCTTTGCCAACCAGATGGGTAGTTTTAATTTGGAATGTTCTTATTATGAGCAAGGTTGTACACTTTTACTGTATTTAACAGCCTTTTGTAATGTCTTTGTTATGAACTTTTCTTAACTTTTGCTTATACTTTCCATTGGATTATTGGTGTTTGTTTTGTTTTGTAGGAGACAGTCATAAAACAAATGAGGCCTCTGTCTGTAATAAACTTGTCATCTACCTTTCAGCTTTATTAATGATGCTGTTTTTCTTCTCTAGAAAAAATGCTTTATTCTTTCATTAAGACAGTTTGGTTAAGTGGCTACTTGTAATAGCTTTTTCCATTCCAATATTATACTATTGTTTTATGTTTTTTAATTGTATTTTTATGATTTCAATATATTACTTAATCTTTGGTACAGCTAGAATTTATTTGGTTATGTGGTGTGAGGTAGGGATTCTTTTTTTTTTTTTTTTTTTTCTCTACATAATTTAGGTAGTTGCTTCTGAGGTCAGATATCCTCAGTTCCCTACTGCAAATAAAGGAGTAAAAGTTCAGTCCTGACCTGAGAGAGGCCCCAACGACCTTCAGTGTTTGGTCCAGGCTAGGAAGGGCATCCCTATGCACTGGGACCAGAGGATGGCCCATTCTTGGCTTTGCCTGCTTGAGGAAGCATCGAGTAGTGGTTAAGAGCAAGACAGGATAAAAATGCTGCTCTCTCAATGCCTGGATGTATGACCTTGCTCAAATTTGTAATCTCTCTATTGTGTTTTTTCCTTATCAGCAAAATAGGGATAATAACACCACCATAGAATGGTGATGAGAAGGAGACAAAGCCCTGTATGGAAACTGTTCAGCACAGGGCCTCACAAGTAGTAAATACAGGAGAGCTGCTACCATCATTGTTGTTGCTGTCATCACTATCGTCTGGGCACTTTGTAATGGCTCCAACCTCAGGTCTGCCCTTTCCAACGTAGAGGGCGCTGACCTTGGGCCCCTCCACCTGGACTGGCTCCATTATTTGTCCAGTCTTCTTCCAGGGGAGCAAGTGGTGACCCTCAAGTGTCTGGCTGAGGCCACCCTAGAGGGTTGTTCTGGGTTTTTTTATGCCACCACCATTTATCAATCTTTTTAATGAGATGAAATCAAATAAAAATACAAAACGTAGCTCTGAAGGGAAATAAGACCTCACAAAGGGTTAGCACCAAAGCTTCGTGATTTGTAGGTGGTAAACTGAGGTTCAGAGTGAGAAAGTGAGTCACTAACCCCAAATGAATGATTCCCTGGTAGACCAGGACCCAGGGCCCTGACTCCCTAATTAGGGCTTGGTTCACACAGGCATAGTTCCTGGCGCCGTACCCTCTCATCAGCTTGTGGTAGCAAGGAGACAGGGACCCTTAGATTTTTTTTTTCCTTTTTTAATATGGATAATAAAGCTACCTTTTTACTTGGGGAGGTAGCATCATTCTCCAGGAGGGTCCCTGCTGCAGTGTCACTTGGCATCACTCTTGGCACTCCTCTGTCTGAGAAGTGCCTGGGCAGTGACCTTTAAGTTTCTGAAAGCCTGGAGCTATGTTGTTTCAGGGCACTAATTGGATGAATTAACCCTGGTGGGGTTTTGGTAACCATTACTTTCTGTGATTTTGTGACCTTTGATAAGGTAGCTATTGCTTTCTCTTCCCAGCCTCAGAGAAGGGAGACAAAATTCAGAGAACAAAGAGGTAAATTCTTGCCTTTTGAACTTTTCTACAAGACGAAAGCCTGTAGTTCTCAGGACTGGGGAGAGACCTCAGGAAAGGAAGGGAGATTAGTTTCTGGTGGGTCCTTCAGAAGAGACTCCAGCCTCCCAGTGCCCTGGGGGAAGGAGTGGCAAAACCAGAAACCCCAGGCGAGTGAGGGATCTGAGTTCCAGGGGATCTTTGCCTCTCCTCACCCAGTGGATCTGGTTCCGGAAATGGCTGCGCTGCGGAAGGCTGGCCCAAGATTGCTTTGCAAAAGGTCTCTTAATACAGGAATGGGTTTAATTTTTAAGGAGCTTGAGGCTTAAACAATTCGAGACCCTCTTTAGAAAACAGAATTTGAAATTAGGTATAGCTGAGGTTTCTTTTGGAAGTGATGAAATATTCTGGAATTAGATAGTGGTGATGGTTGCAGAACTGAGACAGGAAGTGGGCAGGGCACAACCTTTGAAAGAATGACATAGCTGTTGAGGACACGACATAAGCTGGTTAGAACCAACTAGGTCCAATATGGTGGACGAGTTGACTTCCACTAGACCTTGAGCCTCATTATATGCTCACTGTAATACATTAGCATATGCGAAATGACACACCTACAGGCACCATGACAATTCTGAGGCCAACCATAAAAGGCCAAAAAGTGGGCGGTGGCCCAATTCCTGGAAATCTCCGCCCCTTCCCCAGAAGAGTTGCAATAATCCTCCCACTCATTAGCCTATGAAATTACCCAGCCCATAAAAACTAACCACGCCATATCTCGGGGCCTCTTGCCTTCTGAGATGGCTCACACTCTGTCTATGGAGTCTGTATCTCCCTGAATAAACCTTCTTTCACTTTACTACGGCTCGCTCTTGCTTTCCTGTGCAAAGCCAAGAACCCACCACTTGGCGGCTGTCCCAGGGATTCACCTGAGACCTGGGACGTGACCATCCTCTTGTGCCCCACTTTTTTCCTACAACAGAACTCTGCAAATATACTAAAACGCCATTGAACTGTACCCTTTAAGAGGGTGGTTTCATGGTATGTGAATTAGATCCCAATTTAAAAAATACATTGTTGAAAACTATCCGGCACAAGGTTCTAGAGCAGCGGTCCCCAACCTTTTTGGCACCAGGGACCCGTTTTGTGGAAGACAATTTTTCCATGGATGGGGGCAGGGGGAGGCTCAGGCGGTAATGTGAGCGATGGGGAGCGATGGGGGAGTGGCCGATGAAGCTTCCCTCGCTCGCCCGCCGCTCACCTCCTGCTGTGTGGCCCAGTACCGGTCTGCAGCCCCAGGGTTGGGGACCTCTGTTCTAGACGGCCTGAAGCAAAGCTGTTTTTGCCTTAGTCTCTCTGATCCCAGCCAGAGCAGTCCTGCTAGGAGCTGTGGTCCTGGAGAGGTGGCCCCTTGAGGACTAGGTCCTCCCTTCTCCTTGGCCGTCCTCCCATACCCGGGCCTGAGTGTGCCTCCAGGAAATTCCTTGCAATCCCAAAGGAAGAGTGGGAACTAATGGTGACAAAGCTTCAGCTCTGTGGGATGGCACTAGGAAAATAATGCAGTCTCATTTCTTGTACTCCTGACTCTTGTAGTCGGGAACTGAGACCTGAACCGGCTGTGTGTGTACAAGCCCTGGTGTACAGGAGCTCAGTGACTAGGCTTCCCTTGGACACCGCAGGTGATGGGGGAGCTGGGCGGGCTTATAAACTATGCCTTCTGTGCTGGGGAGGGCTGGCCAGAGGGGACCTCGATTCTATCCTCGGTGTGGTTTTGGATGGAGAAAATGTCTGCAATCTGGGCAAACAGATGAGGCTCTTTGGAGGCCAGGGATATGCCACTGTCGTATTTATAATCAAATCCTTGTTTATCTTGAATCAGCCCCGGTGCTCTGCATAACTTCTGTTCCTCACATTTTGAAGATTCGGGCCCAAAGGGCCCAAAACCCATTTCAGGGAATAAGGAGAAAGCTCATGTTTGAAAATGAACCAGCAAAATAAATCATTGTGTTTCTGACATGATGTCCATTGAATACTTTTCAATTCTGAGCTTTGGCAGCAGCGTTTTTAAAAAGCACACACACACAAAACCTATCACATAATTCTTTCTGAAAGGCTCATTCAGCAGGCCTACCCTTCTTGGTTCCCAGCCCCACTCTTTCCCTTTTCTTCTATTTCTTTTTTTTCTTTTAAACCAGCCCTTCTGGTGAGAGGGCAAGTGTACATACAGTCTTCCTTTGTGTTTGTAAAACAGAGCCATATCAGTTGAGCTGTAATGATAACATTTGTAGTTATGCAAGCAGAGATAACAGTAATCAGATCTCACGCGCTCAGCAAAAACCGATGGCCAAAATCTAGCAACTGGCTGGCTCAAGGTTGGGGGGTTACGCTGAAAGGTGAGCGGAACGTGTTTGTGTGTTTTTGTTTTATCAAAGCACCCAGCACTTTTCTCTGCCAGAGGATCTCCTGGTTATAAAGTCAGAAGTTGTCCAGTTAAGGGGACCCTACATTAAACCGAGATCTGAAGCTTCCCTCTGTGCTCAGACTCTCTTGGCTGTTTTTCCTTGCATCAAATGATCTAGGGCTTCCTTGGCTTTCCAGCAGGTAATCTGACCTCTCTCTACTGGAAGGAGCGAAGGCTAATGTACTCACTCAAGCAGAGGCCAGTTAGATGACGGCATCAGTTTGCAAAATGCTATGTGGATTTTTTAAAAGAAAGGTGTTGTTCTGGAGTTGCCCTCCTTCTCTCCAAATCTGATTTCCCTGAGGGGGTTTCTGTTGCACTGTTACCCAAACAACATGAAAATATATTGATACCTGGGAATTTAGACAGTGGCAAGGATGGGAAATTGCAACTGTATGACAAGGCCGAAAACAGAGCCCAGGCATATGTGGGACTCGATGTAATCGAGGCTAGGATCCTCAAAATGTGATGGATATTTAGAGATCACCAAGTTAACTCCTTATTAGATGTCGGGCGTCTGAGTTTCTCTGCTGGTTGGTTTCTCCGCTTTCACGTTGGGGCTGTAGTTCAGTGATTTTGGGGGCAAGGAAGTAGTGTTGAGTTCTCCAGGTGTAGCCAATAGTGGCTTCACATAGACCAAATGCCTCATTATGGGCAGTTGTCAGGAGACACATTCCGATTCTTATCTGTCTTGAGAGGAAACTTGGATCCACGGTGACCATAATTTTCAGCAAAATGGAGACCAAACTATTTTTCTCTTCTATTAAGAAGTGTTCGTGATTATGTTTAAAATAAAGTGCATCTTTTTCTACTTCTCTTCTGGGTACCTGAAGAGCTGTCCCACTTTATCCCCCCTTTCTATTCATTTCTACCCAAAAAAGATACCGGGAATAGGAATGCAGAGTATAGGAGCTGTGGAAAGCAGCAACATAAACCAGGAAGTGCTAGAGGGGAGGGGGTGGGAGGGTGGAGAATAGTATAAAGAAATACATTTTGTTGTATTTTTTAAAGATACACCTTCTTCCCTGTCTCCAGACGTGTGTGAACTAAAAATTGTACTTTAAATGCTGTACAGAGGTTGGCATTTTAAAACCAAATACTATTGGCCTGCGGGTTACTGAGCAACCTGTGCAAACTGTTCCAAGAGACAAAATGAAGCACCCAGGGCTCTGTCTGGTGTTCTGGGCTGGCAGGACAGACTCCCTATGTGCTGGCTCTAGTTAGAAGTTCAGCTCTCCTGGCTTTCTTTGCCTGAGCACACATTTTAATTTCACCGTGTCAGTTCTCATTATCTGTCTACATGGAATTCCCTTTTTGGTTTTCAGAAATAATTAAGTAAAAAGCCCTTTCACTCACTGCATTTTTGGCATTGATAAAGACATTTGAGGCATTTCAGACAAGGCGGGGGCCAGCATCAGAGCAGTCTTTGAAGATGTTCTTTAAAGACAGTTCTGACAAACAGTGGCAAACAGACCAATTAACCCCAGAATCGAAGTCCTGGTCGCTTTAAACTCCCTTCAAAAGAAATTAGCCCTAACGTTAATAAAGTGGGTGTTAGACCATTTCAGAATAGCAACTTCCACGGGCTGAGTCCGTTGGAATTATTACATTGTTTTGCCAAAAGAGGAGCCTTGTGCTGGTGTGAATTTTTGTTATGGTTGCTGTTTGAAAGTTAGAAAAAAATGTCCAAACTACAGTTGGAGCAAAAATTCCAAGTGGAATAGTGCACGTTTCTTAAAAAAAAAACAAAAAAGACTAGTTTTGAAAAGGGAAAAGGACCCAGAAAAGGTAGTAAAGGAAGTGCCCAGAAGTGTATCCTCTAACGCTGGGATTTGTGGTTTGAATCAGGATTGCGTTCAGGGCTCCGGCTCCCAGGTGTTAAGCCCCACTAATGCTTCTCCACTCACCGAGGAAGGCTTGTAGCTCAGCTGTTGATTCCTCATTGAGTTTTCGGATCACAGGGAGACAGACCCAGAGCTTCAGGCTCTGCAGGTGGTGCTCGTGAATTGCCGAGGCCCGGGGTATACATTTGCGTTGCCTTGATGCTTTCTCATAAGAGAAAAAGGAGGTTCCTTGCTGGGGGGGGGGATTGTTTTCATACGCTGGGACCGTACAAGTCGATTTTGTATCGTTTTGGTTAAGAGTCCATTTTGGTGCTTGAGTCTCACCCCTGGTTTATTTCTTAGAGGAGAGAAATAGACCTTTTGATCAATGTACTCTCTGTGAAAAGATAATATTTTTAGTGTTTGCCCTGCCAGCATAACTGGTTGACAACAAAGGGTAAGAAGAAAAGAAAATGGCCTCCCCAACGCCTGGGTGGCTGACGGGAGTGGACAAGGGAGCAGTTTCCTGGGAGCGCGTGGCTCTGAGCGCTGACATGGATCTCAGACATGGGAGGAGAGGTGTGTCTGGGAGAACACGACAAACTCCTCTTCAGATGCGGGGTGGAAGCGGCCGAGGCCTGGTTTCTGAAATGGAATCAGAACTTGAAATCTGAAGAACTGCATTGATAACCTATGTCTGTTCTTGCTGGTCTCTCTCCCCACCAAACCCAGCTGTTTCCAGAGAGGAAACTGAGGCTGGGAGGAGAAGTCACATGACCACCGGGGCTGAGCCCCAGATCTCTGCCTTAAGTAGCCCGAATTCTTCCTGCTGCACCTGAGGTTCAGTCTGCTTAGGACTCAGGAGTGATTTGAGCTTGGCCAAGGGAAGGCCGGGCTGCTGTATTTGTGACGGGTGCTTTTTGCTCACCCCGTGCTCTTGGATGGGCTCCGGGTTAAGTAGGGCTGGGATCCCTCCTGGCCAGGGTCCCCGAGTTCGGGGTGAGACTCCTCCCACTGTGGCCGAGGCCAGGGCAGACCTCAGAGGCCAGCTCCCTGCTCACTGCCCCCAGCTCCCATTCTAGCTACACTTTCTCAGGCTCTGCCTTATCTCTCCCAGATAATGCGCTCCACTCCCCGCCATCCACATTCTTTGACACCCAGTAAGTATGAAGCTTGACTTGGTAGGAAAAAGAACGCTCAGTGCTAAGCCTTGACTCTCTTAGTTGCTTTCAAAGGCTCTTATGTCATTTCTCTCTGTTACTGTAGGAAAAATAAAATTCCCAGCTGTGGTTCACGTGGGAGAGCTGGAACATTCAGCTTCCTTTCAGGCTCGTTACCCTTTGCCTAGCCTGTGGGTGATGCCCCAGTTCTCCGGATAGTGGTTCATCAACTCAAGTGTACAAAGGGTGAATTCCTCTATTTAGCTAAATTCTCCACTTGATGCCAATTTTGAACCTCAGGGTGGCAGAAATCGAATCTCCATCGATTCAAGAAAACTTTCCTCTTTTCCTAGGGTTGGTGCCTAGGGGCTTATGAGGCACCAAGGTCATGAGGTTGTGGAGGCCAGGCCCCTACTAGCCTTCTTTCATGCTGGAGTCTGAGAAATGGCCGTTGTCACCAGTGTTCACTGCTGCTGGGTCATCCTCATTCGTCTCCCTGAGACACCCCCAGGTCTGATGTTCTCCGTGGCACTTCTGGGCACTGTGGAGACGTCTGCTCCTCTCACACCATACTCGGGCAAGAGAAGCTTTCTGAGGGCCAAGACAGGTGTATTCATGTTTTGGCTGGAGTTTTGCTACATTCTTGGTGGCTCCATCAGGATCTGTGGCATCGGTTACTCCGCTTCAGGTTTCCAGAAATCATTCTTGGATTTTCTCATCTTCCTGCCACACTCAGATCTTGGGGCACAGGTGGGGGATTTGGGCTCCCTCTTAGAAACCCACTGTTATCTAAGTTACCTTCCCTTCAGACTCTCCCTTTCTCTCAACTTGAGAATCTTTATCCAGTATGAAAGGCAGGACTCGAATTGCTGTCACACAAACGCCCTGCTTCAGCCTGGTCCTCCCAGACCTGGGCTTTTTTTTGTTTGGCTTGTGGGATCTTAGTTCTGGACCAAGGACTGAACCTGGGCCCTCGGCAGTGAAAGCACTGAGACCTCACCACTAGACCACCAGGGAATTCCCAGACCTGAGCTTTTGAGGTTTCTTTTCCCTTTCCTTTCCAAGTAAAAAAATTGTACACACACACACACACACACACACACACACACACACACAGATTTACCGAGGCATAATTTACATCATAGAAGACAAACATTTTAAGTATACAGTTGGATGAGCGTTTGTCGATTTATGTAGTTCTGCGACCATCACCACAATCCAGGTTTAGAACACTTCCATCACCCCCAAAAGTTTCCTTGTGCCCATTCCCAGTCAAACCCCACTCACCCATGGCCCCAGGGAATCATTGATCTACTTTCTGTTTTTACAGTTTTGCCTTGTCCAGAAATTCCATATAAGTGGAATCATACACTGTGTAGTTTTTGGTTTCTAGCTTCTTTTTCTTCTGCTGTATAGTTTTTAAAGCTTCCTGGATAATTATGATTCAGGTGGTCTGAAGATGAGGGCTGGGGAACATGAGTTCTCCTTTAAGAAGTGTAGTCATGAATGGAGGCTGCAAGTATGGTGGTGGCTTGGCAGGGACAAGGGGAGGAGGGAAGGGCTTGTTTGTTTTAAGATATAAGAGACTTGAGAAGCTTAAATGCTGCAAGAAGAGTCATTAGCGGAAGAGAAGTTGAGGATGCAGCGCAGGTGCAGGGTGAGGAGAGCTGAGCTGAGAGCGTGGGGAAGAGGCTGGAACGTAGCACTTAGATAGGAGGAGGAAAGATGGAAGGACAGGCAGGTGGGCATTGAGGACATCCTCCTCTTACTAAGGCTTCTTGTTTCTCTGTCATCTGCTGAGAGTAAGGAGGGTGAAGAGTAAGTGAGAAATTTGAGTAGAATGCAAGTTTGAAATAATTGTTGTGGGGAAGGGAAGGCTGAACCGATCAAGGAGACACAGTTGGATGGCCAGGCAGAATGAAAGGCCCAGGCGGTGCTGGTGAGCATGACTTCATGATGGCAGCCTTCTGTTCGGACATCCCGTTGTCTCCAACAAGGCTTGGTCTTCTGGTTGCATGTGGGAAGAAGTCAGCCTTGAGAGGATTTGGTGTTTAAGTTTCACCTGGTGACAGAGATGGAAGGATGGGCAGGGAATTTAGGGTTTTGGTAGGGGAAAGTTTGAATCAGTCATTGAACCCAGGCTGAATATGGAGGGACGTAAAGGGATGAAGAAAGGTTGGGGGGGAGTCGATAAATGGGCAAGTAAGTGTGGTACTGGGAATTACTGAAAGAGCAAGCTAAAGGGAAAGGAAGCCAGGATCTCAGAGAGGAATGTCTGACTTTGTGGTTTCAGAGGTGGAGCATTCTGTAGAGAAGACCACCAGGTGACCGAATGGGAGTGGAGAATAAAGTTGATGGGCGTAAGAGGTCAAGGATTTGAGAAGGCAGGTGTAGGAGGGCTGTTCCCATGCTCTCCTGTGAAGCTTCTTCCAGGGTAACAGTGGGGTTGGGCTGGAGTGGGAGAGTGATGGAATGACCACGTGGGCTGTGGGACGTCATGGTGGGAACAGGCAAGAGGGGTGAAAGAAACCCATTTACCTAAGGATGGTGGTCTGGAAACCTCTAGCGGGTTAAGGAGGGCTCCAAGAAAGCTACACTGGGTGTGGAAGCTGCGCAGAACTCCTTTGAGATGAGGCCGTAGGGAGCAATGGTCTCGGTGGAGAACAGGTTTCCAATGGGGCCAGTAGATCAGAGCTGGGGATGGGTAGGAACACACTGTCACCTCCTTCCCACCTGTTCACACACAACAGGATGAAGAGCAAAAGCCAATCCCAAGTGCAAATTACCCTCACAAGTTTCTGTAAAATCAGCAGCTCATCCCTGTTTGAAATAGCTCGGGGAACTGCCTGATTCCCCAGCCGCAGTAAGGAAAGGAATTAAAATTGTTGGTGATGCTTTTCTGTTCAAATCTGCATTCCGCTATTTAAGCTTCTTTTGTTGCCCTGAACATCTGCTGTGTGCGCTGCTGCGTGAAGGCCTGTTTGGATAGGAATGAATGATGTGCCTTCAACCAGGCAAGATGGGCTTTCCACTGTCTCTGTCTGTACAGGGTATTGGCTGTGGTGACTTGTTCTGGTGAATAATATAAAATCGCCATTGGAAATTCTTCTTCATGAGAAGACCAAAAAAAAAAAATTATTTTATGGAAGATAAATGCTCCATTTCATCCAACTACATGATTTTTATTTCTGAAAGCTGAGTGCTATTTAACTCTTCTGTTTGCTCCTCTCGGGTCAAAGAGCCTTAATCTTTTAAGTGTATTTCATAACCTTCCAACATCTGAAACCACCATGTTGCCTGCCACTTCTGGGCAGAGGAGGAATAGCCATTTCGATTGTGCAGGCCTGTCCACCACTGTTATCCATTGAGTCCGTGCCCTGAAGTGACTTTGCAATGGGTGGTGAGAATCTACTGTTCCTCCCCTGGCTCTAGTTCCTGCTCACCTCTCCGAAGGGAGCATCTCACTGTGCTGAGTGAGATGACAAGGCTTAGAGGTAGGGAGCTGTTTTTGACTCTATGTGATTTTTTACCTTTGCTCTGACCTTGAAACCCAAATCCATTGCATTTTTCTGAGGTCAGGATTGCATTGAGTTCCTTGGTGTTGTCTTATAGAGATACACAAATGAGGCCGTGGTAATGCACGTCAAATACATGAAAGAATGTAGGATCTTTCTTTGAGTCTCCACTTTGGACATTTATAGGATTCTCTGCGTGGTGTCTCCCCCTTCCTTATTATCTGGGGACATCTTGTCCCCTGAATTCACATGGCTCTTGCAGGGACTAACATGTTCTAGTATGACCTGCCCTGCTGGCCACTGTCAGTGGGTATTAGGTAGACCCTGACCCAAGCTGGGCCAATCAGTCCCTCACTTTTGGATGTGAGAATGGAGGAGGGTGACCAACTTGTCCCAGTTTGCCCAGAACTTTCCCAGTTTTAGCCCTAAATTTCCATGTCCTGGGAAACCCTTCAGTTCCCAGCAAAGCAAGGCAATTGGCTGCCCTGGGCCAGAGAGAGCATTAAAGCCAGTTCCTCTGTGTGATTGAAGCTCTAAGCCAGTCTGGAGCAGGAAAAATGTGCTGATGGGGAAACTCTGGCAGAGAAGGGAGATGGAGAGAGAGATACCCACTTCATCTCTGCATTTCCCGTGCTCGCCGCATGAACCCTCCTCAAAGCCCACCAGCCACTGTATTGCACTTTTTGCTGATGTATATTAAATGGAGCTTCATCACCTCAGCCACAAGCAGCCTGCTGGCTGGAGTGCTCTGTCTACAGCTGTGCTAGGTCCTGCCTTCTCATTTAATCTGAGAACAACCTGTGGGCCAGGCAGGACTGTGAACTTTTACAAATAAAGAAACGAAGGCGCAAAGATTTTAAGAGACTGAAGGTCATTGTCACCAAAGTAGGAAGATACAGAACTGGGAGTGACATCTAGGCCCAGAGTCTCCAAGTTTAGGGTCCTATTGTCACCCTGCTGCTGCCTCTGTAGCTGATATCTGAACCTGGCAATACTGGCAAGGTATTGGTCAGTCTGACATCTTATTTGAATGTTAACAAGTCTGGAAAGGGTCAGTAGACCAGCGGACGCTCACTTTTTTTTTTTTTTTCCGACTGTGCGTGGCTTGTGGGATCTTAGTTCCCCAACCAGGATTGAACCTGGGCCCTCGGCAGTGAAAGCGTGGCATCCTAACCACTGGACCACCAGGAAATTCCCTATGCTTACTTCTAAAAGTCCAGCTTCCCACTTTGGATGGGGGACATCTTTAGTGTTTTGCCTTGTTTTCCCCCAAAGTATTAAACGGCTTACAGAATTTTTGAGAAGGTTGAAGAAACAGACTCTAGGTTGACTATTCGAGAACAAGCCCCAAATTGGCAGCACAGAACTGACTGCCAAGATGACATGGGCCCTTCTGTGAAAAGGAAGCCCTTGGTTCCTGCAATCCGGAAGCTGCCCTAAGCACGAGGCCACCACTGCTTCCACCAGCCCCAGAACCAGGCCGCGTCTGCTATGATGTACATCAGCGAAGCGGATGCCTCATACTGTGCTTCCTGACGCCTGTGAAGCTGGAGCTCTGAGCACTGCTCAGGGAAGCCAGATGGCTCCAAGGCCAAGCTTACCAGTAGGGAGAGTCAACAAAGTGTGAGTTCCATCTACTTCTATCTTCCTAATCATACATGCTTGCATCTGATTGGCTGAGACTAAATCTGGCATCCTAGTTGCAGGGGAGTCTGGGAAATGTAGTTTTTAGCTTTCTGGCCTCTGCAACTCAAGTAGGCAACTAAGAAAGAGGACAGAATGGGTGTTGGGTACCAATGGATATTGGGGATTTATATACCACACTAGGGTTTCCCCATAGGCAGGGCTCTCTGCAGGATGCTGAATGGAGCTTCTGGGTAGAACCGCTGATGCTCTCCGTGAAATTGATTGCTGGGTGCTCAGATGAGGAACAGGGTGTGCACACGCTGGATGGCAAACTCCCCGGTCCTCCACAGCGTCAGCACTGTGAGCGTGACAGCTGTGCAACACACCCTCTGGGAAATACCTTTCTCTGCATTTTATGTGCTGGGTGGAGTGGGCAATGTGGTGGGGCATGAGGGACTCTGGACAGAGGTTCTGGTCGCCCTTTGCTAGTGACAAGGTGTGATATTGAGCATATGTCCTCTTTTGTAAATGAAGGGACTGGCCGAGGCCTCCTCTTACACTGAGCAACCTCTGAATTTACAAGAAACAGACTCACATGTGGTCACTTCATTCCAGAGCAACAATGGAGAAAGAACATATTTCTTTTCAATATCAACGTTGTCAAAACCACAATATCTGGGTCTGCATGGTTTCTGGTAAAACAGAGGCTGTTAAAACTATGTCAGCACAAGTGTGGACATAAATAGATAATAAATCTTGGTAGGTATATAGGACTGCTATATTTGGGTTCCAACCTGTTAACCCTTACAAGATAAAGTTCAGTTTGATGGCTCAGCTTCCCAAACTGGGCAAAGGTTCAGAAATGGAAGGTTTGTGGATTTCATTGCTGAGAAAACACAGAGGAGAAGTAGCAATCTGGAGTGTCAACATTGTTGCTGAATTTCACTCTTGGAACCCAGGCCAAAATCCTGCCCTAGTCTTTGGCTTGGTGGAGGTCAGGCGTAAATTCCTGGATTCTATTAACCTGACATTTCAAGGGACTAGAGCCACTTTAAAAAGCTGAAGATGCATACAAAGATCAATGTGTAAGGGCCAACGTTTAGATTCTGTTTAAGAGCTCCTAGCAGCCGAGGTGACCTTCCTAAGTATAGGCAAGCCCTCGTTGAAGAAAGCCCAGATTTACAAATGTTTGATCAGGGGGTTTATACGAGAGTATTTACATGGAAAAATCCCAAGTATCACAGTAGTCAGCTTTTTTCTGCATTTTACACGAATAAGTCTTTCCTGGCTCTTCAGAAATCCATCCTTTATGGGGCACGAAGTCCCCCAGACCAGGCAAAGCTCTTCCCTAGGAATGTACGTTTTCTTGGTTGCTAATGGTATTCACTCTTTTATTTTGTTGTTGTTCCTGAGAGCACCTGGGAATGAAGTCAAAATAGGAAAACTTTAGAGGAGAGGGCTCCCCCCACAGCCCACCCTTAGCCAACAGTGCATTCAGCTCGCCTCCTGGACGCTGATGCTCTGTGGCTCAGTTCCTCCCCACTCCCGGTCCATCCCATTTTTTTTTTTCCTTTCTTTCTTAAGGAATCTGTGTTGTGTTTCCTGAAAAGACTTCCCCAGTGCTTCAGCATCTCGGACACTTAACTAGCTTTGAAGCTATCCAGCTTAGCTTAGCTTCTGAGTCTGATCAGTTCCTAATTATTGATCCATCACTTGACTGAAACCCCTCTCTTTCCCCTCTACCCCCATCCACACCCACTCATGGAAATGGATAGGTCTTGGCTGGACCAGGGGTGGGGGGACCTGGACCAGTGTGAGCAGCTTCTCATCCAGAGCAGTGAGGATGCCCACAGGAACCAGTGGAGACGGGACAGAGCAGGAACCTGCAAGTCCTGTAGGTCTCCAAAGCAGAGGAGCCACTGGCGGATGTTGAAGCCGGGAGACTAGACCAGAAGAGAACAACCTCAAGGGCAGGCCCTCGGGGGCTTGGCTAGAGCAGGACTGCTCCTTCATGCTAACCAGAGCGAGTGGGGAATGCTCAGCTTGGTATATAGGCCAGGATGAAATAATAGCATCTACTGTGATCTCAGCAGAGTGTATGTGTGTGTGTGCACGCACACGTGTGTGTGTAGGGACCTATGTGCAACGTGAAGCTTAAGACACGGTCCTTAGTGATGGTTTCTAATCCATTTAGAAACATGTCACAAACCCATATAATGCAGCCAGCCATGTATTACATGCTAAATTAAGGCGGACAGAGAGCTATACAAGTAACGAAGGTGCCCCATTCTAACTGTGCACCTGCTCCCTTAACTTGGCTGTGTGGGCCTCAGTTTGCTCTTCTGCAATGTGGAGGGATGGAACTAAATAATTTAAGGAAAAAAAAAATTAGAGAAAAAGATAATGTAGATCCAGGAATGCACACAGAACGTGTGAATTTCCACAAAGCAAACACTGGATCTTATGGCGTCAGTATCACCCAGGTCAAGTCTTAGAATAAAGCCTGCACCCAGCGGCCACTTTTGATCATCCCCTCTTTACTTCTCCCCTTTTTTCTCCAGATGCACCTGCTACAGTCTTCATAGTTTTGAACTCCCTTTCAGCTCTAGATACCACCACCATGGACAGAAGGTCTCCCCAGCCCTGGCCAAAACTGTTGAAAACTAGAACTCTGTGTATCTAAGTTCTTTTAAATAGTTTTGCCATAGTGAGTATTTAGGGCCTGGATTGTTCTTTTGGCCATCAGGACTCTAATTTTTTTTTTTTAACAGCTGAGGATGATCAACCAAGTTGCTATATCTGCTCTTTCTCCTGTGTGCTTGGCACCGTGGTTCTGAGGTTGTGCTGTGGGTCAGAAAATTCCTGCTTTCATCCCAAAGCCCAGGACCGAGTACAGAGCTATTTTTTTCTGGTGGTTCAGAACTGAGCTGGGTGGGTACATCATGGTGCTAAGCTGTTCCTCGGGGCTGCCAAATTGTGACTTGGCTTGTGTACTTACGCCCGTAAAAGGTTGTTTCAAGCACAGAAAGAGGGCAAGCATCGTGATTAAACACACACGCACACACATACACATGCACACCAGAAAGCATGACCACCAGCACAATATCTACACTACGCACCCATTCAAACGATGTTTGCAAAAGGAAATGATTTGAAAGTTCTTTGAATGGAAAAAATGGGGCTGGATAGTGTTCAGAGACAAATGAGTACATGAGGTTTTACTGAAAAGCTGGTTTCCAGCAAGGCTTAGGATACTTTTGCTGTGGCTTTCGCCGTATTAGAGGTTTCTACCGTCTTTCAGTTGGTGACGCAGTTGGGACTTCTGCTGATTCACGGGGGAGTGAGTGACCTTCTGTCTGTCTGCATCCGCCCATCAGCTCAGCCCCGTCGGGTCACGCCTGCCCACGTGCTCCCTGCCTCAGCTCCTGAGCACATCGGCGCACAGTCACACACATCTCCACACCTACGCGTGTGCACGCACGTGCCCCGCCTCTCCACTTCGGCTCCCGCTACCTCTGCCCACACCCATCAGAAGCGAGCTCAAGGCTGGCCTGACCCTCAACCTGCTGGTCGGGATAATGTCAAAGAAGCCAGTCCTAGGGGCTCTCTTCTGACCCCAAAGCATGGCGAAACGTGGCCTCTGATGAGCTGCAGTGCACACTCCATGCCCTGCCTGCTGGGATTTAAATAATTCTCACCACATGGAGTCTTTCACAGGGGTGGGTCACACGTGGAGCTGGAGAAGGTTGTTACTTACGTTGCGTGATTTGAGGAGTGGCGAGGGCTCCATCGCCTCCGTCTATCCCCTTTTCTCCATCCCACCAGCCTGTCACAGTGACCAAAGTCCACCAGCTTATCTCCACTCCTATGGGCTGTGAAAGATTTTTTTTTTTTTTTTTTTTTTGGCGGTATGCGGGCCTCTCACTTCCGTGGCCTCTCCGGTTGCGGAACACAGGCTCCGGACGCGCAGGCGCAGCGGCCATGGCTCACGGGCCCAGCCGCTCCACGGCATGTGGGATCTTCCCGGACCGGGGCACGAACCCGCGTCCCCTGCATGAGCAGGCGGACTCTCAACCACTGCACCACCCGGGAAGCCCTGTGAAAGATTTTTGGTCTTCAGGAGTTTCTCATTGAGAGGCAGGTGCTCAAGCCGTTATAAGCTGACACCTAGTAGCTATCAGAGAGCACAAGTGAGGGGCTGTGGAGAGGAGCTGCTGGGGGCTGAGGACAACTTTGCTTCCTAGCAGCCAGGTGGATTGCTGAAGTTCATTGCGACAGGCAGAAGGGGATGTCCAGCTTCCAGGTAAGCCCTGGTTACAGGGGGAACCGGTCTACCAACTGGGGTGGTGAGACCGAGGCTTTCTGGAAGGCGTGGTCAAGGTGCTAATGACAATCAGCTTGGTGCTCATGGGGGCGGCTTCCTGTCTGTTTACTACTTGGTGCTTTTCTTTCTCTGTGATGAGGAAGAAGGCACATTGTCCTGGCACAGTCCCAGGGATAGACACGACCTTTAGGGACACAGCAAAGCTTGTTCAGTGTCCTTGATTTGCACAAATCAGTGGCACTGCTTTGCAGAGGGTGCCTCCCTGACACCCAAAAGGCGCTGCAGAGTCGGGGACTCCATCAAGCAGGGTAACCCCCCGGTGGGCCCGAGGCAAGCCCGTCCAACAACTTGAGGATTATTAATAGAAGGAAAGCAAAGTAGTTCTTGAATGGGAGTCCATGCAAGACTGCAAATGAAAATATAGAGTGAAACTTGATCAGACCTGGCGCTCCTCTCCCAGGCTTCCTCGGGGCGGAGGAGATTGCTATAGACTGGAAAATGTGATTTCAAGAGGGCCTGGAGAGAGACAGCAATAAAGACCAGTTTGTTTTATTGAACATTTTGAGGGGAAAGGCTTAGGAAATGCCTTAATGGATGAAATGAGAGATGGTTCTAGAGGACAGAGCTTGATAAAAGGAAGGCGGTCGGAGCGCTCAACAGGAGAGGTCACGCTTCTTTAATTTGGTGGAATTCACGAAGGTTTTACTGTAACTGCAGCACAGCAGAAACCAGGGGCTGTTCGAGCTTCTCTTTATCGGTGCTGATGAAGCAAAGATGAAAAAGAGCTGTGGCTAGTTGTCAAATAAACAGTGGTGTGCTGGTAAATGTTTAACCAGTGGCTCTGGGGGAGGGGCAGAGGCAAGTTCTGGTCTGTAGTGTTTGCTGATTTCCTTGGTGTAAATACTCACACTGTATTCAAGCTTCCCATGTGATGTCACTGAGCACGGATTTGGGAAGAGATGCGCAGAATGGGTTCTCATGAGCCTTTATAAGCCAGCTCCAGCCCAGCTCTGCTTAAACAACCCAGGCAGTCATTTCTGTGGCTTTGATGTGGGGTGAAAGGGGAGGGAGGGCGGCTGATCTGGTTGTCCTTCCTCGGATGAGAGTTGACAGCTTGCTTCAGGATGGCAGGCCAAGCTGTTTTAGGTGGCACGAGACTAGGGCCAGGGAGGAGAGCCAGATACAGGCCACTCTCTCCCGAAGCTGTGATTTAAAATTCTAATGTTTTAAAAATGATTCCTGAGGCATCGGAAATGTTTCAGGGAAATTCCAGTAAGCCCAAAGGATTCTGAACAACACACAATACGAATGGCAAAAGAATATTGGGTCTTTAGGGGAAAGTGCCCATTATTTGAAATGGACTCTTTTTTAATGAGGTGTGTGCTGACCCCGGGTAACAGGATCAACAGGGGTCACGGGGTCATCCCTCTTGTAGCGGGTGAAGATTGCTTAGAAAGGAATGGCTGTTTCTTCCCTTGGAGCTCCTTATCCTTGCTCCATATGTCTTGCTTTTTTTTTTTAAAGACCAGACCTGAAATAAAATGTTCTGTCCTCTTACCCCGAAAAGTACAGTCATACCTGTCAGACCGAGAACGCTATGTTTGGTCCACGTATGAGGTACCTTTCCTTTGAGTGTAGGGTTTCAACTCTTTGGGCCTCAGAGTACCACGGAGCAGCCCTCTCCCCTCCCAGCAGCCATGGGAAAGGGGACGCCCTGGGTGGGTCCCTTGATCCTTCCATGAAGCAGCCCTGCATTTGGGGTGTTTGAGGCAGATTCTGATTGGACAAAGTTTTCTGTAGCTAATGAATAGATAAATGATCAAAACCCTCAAATACAAACACCCACACCTCCATTTCCCCACCCCCATAAAAATCTTTAAAGAACCATTAAAAAGGAAAATCTGCTGTTTAATAGCTTATTCCTGCTTGTTATTTTCCTCTAATATGTCCCATGCTTAGCGGACATTTACGTCTTTTAAATCTAAAGACTGGAAGGCTGGGAAGCCCCTTAGGCAGTTTATTCCGTGTATATTTATTTCTAAGTGCTGGAAAAATAGATAAGACCTGGTTTCAGGATACTCATTATTTAATAAGGAATGTCATATCTGGAAGGAGTTGGAACTTATGCCAGGAGGCAGTGGGGAGGCATGGGCAGTTTTTCATCAGGGGCAGACACAGAGCTGTGCTCTTGAAAAGAGAGACCATGATAAATGTACAGGTTTCAGGAGAGAGGTCACAGCAGTCCATGCAGGTGGAGATAGTGGGAAGGGAGGAGATAGAGGGTGAGTGGTCTCACCATCAAGAGAAACATAAATGTTAAGAGCAGCTATTTTGAGGGCAGGATGAGGAGTTCAACTGAATTGTCAAGCTTGAGGGGAGGTAGGAAGAAACTGATACATTCTCCATGGGTTTCTGCTGTTTCTGCACGTCTGGTGAGCAGAGGCTCTGAGGGCTTTTGTCCCAGACTCTCTTTTCAAGGATGTTTGTCTGGCGAACAGACTTGGAAGACAGAGATAATGTGTTCCTCTGGAGCAGAAGGTAAGTTTGTTTGCTGTCCAGTAAAATAACGTCTACCTCAAAGTTCGGGCAGAGTGGCTCGTAGACCATTACGAAAATGAAGCTCATACCGCCTGCCGCGCTGTGAGCAATAACGTCCTCGGTCTCTGACCTGGGAGTCTTGCGTGTTCCTCCAACACTCATGAAACTGCGGCAGGCTCATGGGTTAGCCTGCAAGTAGGGCAAAAATCTCAGACCCTCCACAGTTCTGGACACATGGAAGTAGACGTTTAGGTCTAGGTAGACTTTTCATATCATTTATTTCAATTTTCTTGGATTAGAGATGAGGAAACTGCAGGCCAAGGTGACTTGTTCCAGGACACAGAGCAAGCTGGTGGCCAAGATAAAACTTTGTCCCAGGTGCCCCCCAAGTCCTTCTCTAGAACCTTCTCTCCATCGCATGTTGTACTTGCCTTGACTGTAAGAGATCTTCTGTGGATGATAATGGCAGGAGCTCTATGGAGTACCCTGCTGCTCCAGCCAGGGGTGCTTCCCAGAGCTTTACAAGCACTTGCCATCTCATTTAAACTTCTTCTACCATTGTCTCCAGTTGAGAGATGAGGAAGCTGAGGCACGCAGTGGGTAGGTGCTGGATCTGCACCCAGCAGTCCGGTTCTAGCATCTGTGGCCTTTACCACCATCCTGTACGGCCTCAGGCTGGTCAGAGTGGAAAGCCACTTCCTGCAAGGGGGCATAGGTGAACTTTCAAAGTGTATATATATATATATATTTTTTTTTTTAATTAATTATTTATTTTTGGCTGTATTAGGTCTTCGTTCCTGTGCGAGGGCTTTCTCTAGTTGTGGCAAGCGGGGGCCACTCTTCATCGCAGTGCACGGACCTCTCACTATTGCAGCCTCTCTTGTTGCGGAGCACAGGCTCCGGATGCGCAGGCTCAGTGGCCATGGCTCACGGGCCCAGCCGCTCCGCGGCATGTGGGATCTTCCCAGACCGCGGCTCGAACCCGTGTCCCCTGCATTAGCAGGCAGATTCTCAACCACTGCGCCACCAGGGAAGCCCTCGAGGTGTATATTTTTATTGGATGGGCCATGAAAAGAGAGGAAGGCCTAAAATGTGTTTTGATCATGAGAGTCTTGATGATTCCATTGGGATTATTTTTATTTATAACTATACATTTCCTTTTCTTTTTTTTTGTGATAAGTCTCTTGCCGATCTGTCACCATACAAAGATATTAACTATTAATTATATTCCCCACACTGTGGGGAATTTAATTGTTTTTCGTACTGTGACTCATTTATTTTGCAACTGAAAGTTTGTACATTTCATTTCTGATTTACTTATGAGTTGAGAAAACCTCACGTTCAATAAGATGACAAAGATATCATCTGTTGAGAGAGAGAAGGGAAGAGGAGAGGGTCAGGAGCACAAGCCAGCAGTGACAATTCCCTCGAGTGAGAAGGGACAGGGATTTGCTTTTGCCTTTTGTTTTCAGTAATACTCAACATGTCCTGGCCTCTTACTACGTGCCAGCGACTATGTGAAGCATTTTACATGTATTATCTCATAGGAACCCCCAGTGAGTCTGTGGAGTAGGTATTTTCATCACGTCCATGTTACAGATGAGGAAATTGAAGGCCAGAGAGGTAAAGTCATTCAGCAGCTATGTGTTAGGACCCAGGATTAATTCCAGACAGTCTTCCTTCAGGCCCTCTACTCTCAGCACTGACTTGGCTGTGGGATCACGGAAGGCTCCGTGGAAGAGGTGGCATCTGAAGGCTAGGCAGGCTTCTGATGTGGGAGTGGGGATGGCACCCTGGTTAAAGAACACAATACCAGCAAAGGCACAGTTAGCTCTCTGGTTGATGTGGGTAGTGGGAGATGGAGTTGGAGAGACAGGATTGGATCAGATTGTGGAGAGTCTTGAATGAGAAACTAAGGGAGTCTGAGATGGCTTTCAAGGAGGAAGAGGAACAAATCATTAATGCTGCTGTTTCAGACATAGGAAATGGCAAGAAGAAGAGGGCTTCGGCTGGATTCTAGGATAGTAATGGGAGGATGGAAAAGAAGGGGCTGGCTTCCTGCTTCCTCTCTTCCTGTCCATGTGTTTCATGAAAATGGCTGTTTCATTACCTAGTAATTCTCCTTGTTTGTGGTCTTAACACAGTTCAAAATACTTCAGCCTAGACTATTAGACATGAATGTGTGGATTAGGTAGTTACTACCCACGCTCTAGGAGCAATCAATCGTTCCACTTGGGAAGAAACACCCAGAGGTGATCCGTATTTGAAACATTATTCCCAAGGGCGCTCTCTGCAGGTAGGTACTGCAGGCTTTAGCGATCTTTACGTACAAACCCAGGGGCTTTTGTTGATAGCATAACAGATGAGGGAAATTGCTTTCCATTGGTGAGTTATGTGTGAGACTGGCCTGCAGTATGAAACCAGCACTTCCCTGCTGTACAAGCAGGTAGAGGAATGTACCGGGGGTCCAACAAACGGTCTGCGCCCTTTGGAATGATGACCCAAGCTTGATTCTGAGCCAGCCCAGTCCAGCTAGTGCTTTGGAGGAGTCTCACTGTCCGCATCTAAGGACTGGCCTTGGACATTGACCTTGAATGACATTGACCTTTCATGCAAGTGCGATTGAAGCACCTGAAAAGACGGCTGAGACTTCCTCAAGTTTTCAGGAGAGCTGTGTGACTGTTTTTGTGCCACTTTGCTATGTTTATATCTGGGGCACAATCAGTCTGAAACTAACTTTCATTGTAACCTAGAAGGGAGGTTATGGGGAGGAGACCCTGGCCCCATTTACATCTAATTGTTGGAGACTACTGATATTCTCCCCAAAGAAGCTCATTATTGGGAATGACCAAATTGCCTGTGGGTTTGCAACTCTCCCGTATGAGGTAGTTATTATTAATACCTTCCTAGTCCAGGTGAGAAAACTGAGGCATGGAGAAGGGGACCAGCTTGCCCAAGGCCACGCAGGTAGGAAACATGAGCTCCGAGATTCAAAATGTCACCTTCACTTGTTCTGCTAAAGCAAAATATATCTGTCATTCCTTCCTCATCATGAAAATTTAATTTGTAGCAAGGAAGGAGTGGAGATTATATATGTGGAGTTTGCTATTTAAAATACATGACTGTCAAAGGTCTATATTTTTAGAATTCATTGCCAGGGGGCAGATGAAGTTGCCACAGGAGGGGCCCAGCCCTAGGGGATCCAAATATAGATTTTAACATTGGTGCCTTTCCCTCCGGCTTATTCTGATCTTATTTTAAGGGCAAAGAAGAATGCTGACCTTGGCTTGGGTAAAATTGGAATTTACCTGCCTGGTGTTTTTTCTTCTCATAAGTTAATGTTAGTCTTGGTTCTGTGAAGGTAGATTAATGAGTCATTGGTGGTAGAGGCCTCCCAAGAGCTAATCTCCTTTTTTCCTTGATAAGCTTGGCCTAAGCCAGCCATGGAAATTCCATCCTCCTTTACTGGTGAGTGGTTTATGGGGAAACATGTAACCCAATCCTGGACAACCATGGGGGTTTTGTGAGTGATTTTGGGAAATATTTGCCTTCCTGATAAAAGGCAGAGAGCATTATGAGGAGAAAGCCCTTTTCTCCTGGCTTCTTCCTTCCTGCATGGATGGGACACTGTCATGTGAGGATATGATGTCTGGTGCTGCAGCAGTCATCTTGTGACCATGAGGGGAGACTCACCAACATGTGAGGATGGCAGGCAGAGGAAGGACAGAAAGATCTGGGGTCTCTGGTGGCATTATTGAGTTGCCTAACCATCCCTGGGAAGGCTTACCTGCAGCCCAGTTGTTGTGGGAGAAATAGTTTAAGCCACTGTCAGTTGGATGTTCTGTTACTTGTGGCTGGAAGCATTCATAACTGAATAATTGTTAATTAGTAAAGAACACATCAAGGGAACAGTGACTAATTCTCTGAAAGAATAGTCAGCACCAATGTGCATGAAAGATATGTCCTGAGACCTTGATTAATCCCATATTCATAAATCAATGATAGGCCTATAAAAAGCAATAAAGCATTACTAAAAAATTGAAGGGAATTTTTGTCCTACTAAGGGATCTTTTGGTTGCAAAGGGATGTGAAAAATCAACGAAAAGAATCTATTGGCCCAGTAAGTAAAAGATGGGAAATGTAGGCTTCAGATACGGCTTGGTCCAGGGCTCAGTGATGTTACTACGTCCTAGTCCCTCTCCATCACTCAGTTCTGCTCTTCTTAGAGTTGACTTCAGGCTCCAAGTGGCAGCAAAAATGCTGCCATCAGTTTCAGGTCCACAGACTCCATTATTCAAGCCCAGCACTAAAAGGGTAAGTTCCCTTAAAGGTCCCAGCAAGACCCATTGTTTCCATTGGCTCTAATTGGGCTGTGTGATCCCCGAGGAATGTGGTGCTTTGTTTTAGGCCATAGTCACCTGCCCAGGCTTGGTGCGTGGGTAGAGTTAACCTCACCTGGAAGTGCATAGGCTGGGAGTGGGGAAAGACTGCATTTCCTGAAGGAATCGGGACTGTTGCCAGAAAGTGAATGGGAGGTGAATGGCAAAAACTGGAGTGGTCCACTTTGCCCCTTCACATCCTTTAGAAAGTCTGTTTTCTGCTATTTCTTCAATATTCTCATTTTTTATACACATACACTGTTGAAAATTCCATTACAAACATTCCTTTTCAGTGTCATTTTTCTTGAAGTTTTTAATGTGATGAGCAGAAAACAGGCCACAGATATGAATGCAGAGAGGTCTGCTAAGACCCCTCGCCAGCCTGAAGGTGTACAAATTAAAATTCACACCTTGGAAAGTTACAGATTAGTGCAGGGCACACAGCTTCTGGTTTTGCTCTCAAGTTGTTAGACGGGTAAGTTTGTAAAGTGACAAAGAACTGCAGTGATGAACATTCTACTGTGGGTGACAAAAAACTTGGAAGGACGGACAGATGCTGGAGTGACCCTATTTGTGATTCCATTTGTCACAATTTAGCAGAAAACAATGAATGCCTCTTTCCCTGACAGCTGTGACAAGGCCTGGGGTGTGCCTGGGGGAGGCCACTGAAGACCCTCCCAGGAGCTGCCGGAGGCAGCGGTGTTAACCTATAGTGCAGTGTCTTTTGGAATATGGGGCTCACATCAGGGGGGAAATACACTGTGACATTAGGGGTGACACAAGTAAGCTGTTCCTCACTTTAATAGCTATTAAAGTATAAATAGTAGGTTAAAAAAAAACCCACAGCTAGCACACCAGGTTTTGATTTTCTGGATTTTGCTGCAGAAAAGGAGACTGTAGCAAGCAGCTCTCAGGTGTTCGTCATATGCAGCCCTTGTCGATCACAGGTGCAGCCCCCGGGGGAAGGTGCATGTGGCGGGTGTTGGGAAGACAGACTGCAAAAGCTGAGGTTTGGGAAACAGGACCCCTCAGAGTCCTCTCAGGTTAGAAATGTTGTTTGCCATTGTATTCATTTTCTATTGCTGTGTAACAGATCACCATAAATTTGGCCGTTAAAACAGCACCCATCTTGCAGTTGCTGTGGGTCAGGGTACTGGGCTTGGCTCAGCTGAGTCCTCTGCTCAGGGTCTCCCAAGGCTGCAGTCAAGGTGTCCACTGGGCTCCTTCTCTTCCTGAGCTCAGGGTTCTCACCCAAGCTCATGGGGCTGTTGGTAGAATTCAGCTCCTTGTGGTTGCAGGACTAAGGTCTCTGCTTTCTTGCCGGCTGTCAGATAAAGGCCGCCTGTAGTGAGTGCCTTGCCATGCAGCCTCCTCATAGACCCACCTAAAACGTGGCAGCTCACTTCTTCTAGGCCAGTGTTCAGCAAAAGTCCCTTCCTCCAGTCCGCTAAGACAGAGTCTTATATAGAGCGATTTAATTATAGGAGCGACTCCTTTGCTATGTAACATAATCGAATCAAGGGAGTGACAGCTCTTCGTATTCTCTGGTCCCACCACTTCAAGGGGAAGGATTTTGCTGGGTGTGTGTACCAGGGGGCAGGAATCTAGGGCAATCTTGGAATTCTGCCTTGATTTCTCCCTGTGGATGGTTAATTTTATGTTGTCAACTTGATTGTGCCAGGGGTGTCCAGATATTTGGCTAAATATTATTCTGGGTGTGTCTTTCTGGATGATATAAACCTACAGATAGCTCTCTACATAGAAACACCCCTGTTGGTGCTCATGTGATTATGGAGGCTGAGAAATCAAGACTCAGAAGAACTGATGCTATAAGTTCCAGTCAGAGTCTGAGACCGAAGGCAGGAGAAGACAGATGTCCCAGCTCGAAGACAGTCCAGCAGAAAGACGTCATTCTCACTCGGCCTTTTATTCTATTCAGGCCTCGCTGGATTGGATGAAGTCCACCCACACTGGCTTCTGCTGCTCTTGGTACTGGGATTCTGGTTGAATGTGAGCAGCCAGTCAAGGCTGTTCGTCCCTTGGTCTCTTTTACTGCTGCCTTTGTACCTGACAGTGTTCTCATTTATCCAATAGAATTTGAAACTGTTGACCCAGATGTTTGGTTTCTCTATTTACGATGGCCCTCAAACACTAAGTGCTCATTCACTGTGAACCCCTGGATAGAGAGAGGTTCCCTAATGGTCCACAGGATGCGGGAACAGCCAGGTCCCAGAGGTTTCTCTGTGAAACTCTAGGGGTAGAGGCAGGAGGCTGAATCTTGCAGGTATTGGGTGAAGGACACACCAGATGCCCAGGTGGGCAGAACTGAGGAAGCGTGGAATCAGGCTGGCTTTGTGGCCTTGTGACCCCTGTAGCTGCCCTGTGCTTAGAAGGGGCCCACACTTAGTTTAAGTCTCTGCTCTTGTCATCTTGAAATTCTTGATAATTTTTGAACAAGGGACCCTGCATTTGCATTTAGCACCGGGATATGTATATTATACAGTCTATCTTGCCTCGATTTGTATTGGGTAGCTTGTAGGATTCAGGTAAAACAGCCTGAGAAAAATTTGTAAAATAGGATGAGTACTTTTATGACCTGAAAGCTAGACTTGAGTCTGTAATTACAGGGACACCTGGGGTGTTTTTGTGGGCTTGGGGACAAGCCATTGAGAGTTCCTGCCCAGGATTGCTGGTTTGGGGTGAAGCAAAGGGAACTCACAAAGAGCCCATGGTTTGATGGGGAATAAAGACCCCCGAAGAGGAGTGTAATAGAGAACCATGAGGTGAGCACAGGGATTGTGGGAAAGTGGAGGAGCAATCCCTACCCACTGGGGAAGGAGGATGGGAGAGTGAAGCTGGGGAGACTCCCTGGAGGAATTGAGGCCAGAGCCAAGCCTAAAGGGTGAACAGAAGGTAGCCCAGGGACTTCCCTGGGGGTGCAGTGGTTAAGAAGCTGCCTGCCAGTGCAGGAGACATAGGGTCAATAGGTGGTCTGGAGATCCCACATGCCGCGGAGCAACTAAATCCGTGTGCCGCGACTACTGAAGCCTGTGTGCTCTAGGGCCTGTGGCCGCAACTACTGAGCCCACATGCTGTAACTACTGAAGCCCGCGCACCTAAACCCTGTGCTCCACAACAAGAGAAGCCACCGCAATGAGAAGCCCACGCACCGCAATGAAGAGTAGCCCCACTTGCTGCAGCTAGAGAAAGCCCGCGCTCAGCAACTAAGACCCAACACAGCCAAAAAAAAAAAAAAAAGCCCAGCAAACTGCGGGAATGTAGTGGGATGTATGGGTGTGTGTGTGTGCGTGTGTGTGTGTGTGTGTGTGTGTGTGTGTATGCATGCACTGGGGCAGGGGAACGATTCTAGGTAAAGTAACCCCATGAACAAAAACACAGAAGTTGGGGCTTCCCTGGTGGCGCAGTGGTTGAGAGTCTGCCTGCCGATGCAGGGGACGTGGGTTCGTGCCGCGGTCCGGGAAGATCCCACATGCTGCGGAGCGGCTGGGCCCGTGAGCCATGGACGCTGAGCCTGCGCGTCTGGAGCCTGTGCTCCGCAATGGGAGAGGCCACAGCAGTGAGGGGCCCACGTACCGCAAAAACAACAACAACAACCAAAACAATACAGAAGTAAGAGAACCGTAAACATCTTGTAAATGTCAGTCTATAAAGCATGGACAGTAAGGGATGCAGCTGGAAGGACTGATTGTGGGGCCCCTGGCAGCCCTGTTGTGATGACTGGGGCATCACGCTATAGGTGGTGAGGAATCATCCACCGTATATAGCAAAGGCGGCTGACTCTAGAAAGGCAGCTACCCTGCCCAAGTTTGTATAGCTAATTAGCAGCAGAACTGGCATGCAAATCCAGGTCTGGCCGATCCCCAACTAGGGCTGTCAGATTTAGCAAATAGAAATAGAGGATGCCCAGTTAAATATGAATTTCAGACAAGCAAGAAACAACTCTTTTAGGCATAAGTCCCTTGCATTATTTTGCATGCACTTATACTTAAACTTATTTGTTGTTTATACTAAATTCAAATTTAAGTGGCAACCGAAATCTGGCAAGCCTCCTCTCCAAACCGTGTTCTTTCTCCTGTTACATGATGGTCTACCACTGTTAATGCTCCTCCATCCAAGGAAAGTTCCATGAAAGACATGTGAGATGGCATAAAACATGAGATGAGGAGAAAGAAATGTCCGGAATATGCAGAGTTGCAATTTAAATAGATATTTATTTTAAAAATCATTTTTAAAAAACATTTATTTATTTATGGCTGCGTTGGGTCTTCGTTGCTGTGCGCAGGCTTCCTTTAGTTGCGGTGAGCGGGGGCTACTCCTTGCTGCGGTGCGTGGGCTTCTCATTGCAGTGGCCTCTCCTGTCGCGGAGCACGGGCTCTAGGAGCGCAGGCTTCAGTAGTTGTGGCACGTGGGCTCTAAAGCGCAGGCTCAGTAGTTGTGGCACATGGGGTTAATTGCTCCGCGGCATGTGGGATCTTCCCGGGCCAGGGGTCAAACCCGTATCCCCAGCATTGGCAGGCAGACTCTTAACCACTGCACCACCAGGGAAGTCCCTAAATAGATATTTAAAAATAAAAGTCTTTTCTGGTTGCCTATGTCAGGGAGCTGGGATTTAAATTAACCAGTGCTATGGTCCACCATCCCATTATCCTGAATGCCAAACAGGGGATTCTCCAATTTCATGTGCATATGGGGAGACAGAGAAGCAAGTTCTTTGACACTGGGATTATTTTGTCTTTTTTTCACCCATTATATTTCAGGAGCTTTACCATCTTTAAAGACAACCTCGGGGGCAAGTACAGATGTCACTTATAGTTTTAAGCATTTTCTATTGTGTAAAAGAAAAAGAGGAATTCCAAATATGGAAGACCGTATTTTCCAGTGTTCCAAGCCACTTTAAATACTCTTCAAAGGAAGTGCCAAGAAGAATGAGAGTGTAGGAAAGTTTTTTTTTTAATGTCTCCCTTATTATGTTCTTGCCTTCGTAAGATCTTAACATGCCTGTGTCAGATGCAAGTAGCTTTTTACTATTATCTTGAAACAGAATCATGAGACGTTGACTCTTGAAAAATGTAGATGATTTTTTTCTTCTTCTCTAAGTAGAAATAGCACATTATGGTTAGCATATGTGTCTCTCCCTTTCATGTGCTCCTTTTGATTACGTGTTCTGTCTCTCTAGGTCTTTGTAGTTGAAAAGGTGAGGCTTTCCCTTATAAACACTGCAGTCCTGTGGAAATGCCTTGGCCAGCATTACCCTGAGAAGCGTATCTGCCTGGTTGATAATTGTCAGTGCTGCGCGTTTCTGACGGGTGTCTAGAGAGCTCCCATCTCCAGGCTGTATTCCATCCACGCGCCTTGCTGCATTGCAGGGTTCTTTCTCCCCTTGTTTGGAATTGTTTTTGACTGGGCAGGAAAGCGATGACTCTTTGATTCCTGTTCCTGGCCATGTCGACTTGAGTGACACTCACTACTTGGAATCCTCCTTTGCTCACCTGTAAGTCAGGAGTGGTAATATCCCCCTCTCAGCATTGTTGTAAGCACTAAACTCCACCGGGACGTACGTACAGTTTGCATTAGTTTCTCGAGGCCGCCTCAACAAATTGCTACCAGCTTGGTGGCTTCACACAACAAAAATTTGTTCTCTCACAGTTCTGGAAGCCAGAAGTCTGAAATTAAGGTGTCAGCAGGGCCATGCTTCCTTGGAAGTTTCTAGGGGAGGATCCTTCCCTGTCTCTTCCAGCTTCTGACGGCGTCACTGCCCTATCTGCATTGTTTTCATGTGGGCTTCTCTCTGTGTCTCCGGGGGTCCTTTTCTGTCTCTTATAAAGACACCTTCATTGGGTTAGCGCCCACTCTAATCCAGTATGACCTCATCCTTACCTTTTTCATCTGCCAAGACCCTATTTCCAAATACGTGCCCGTTCTGAGGTTCCTGGAGGACATGAATTTCTGCAGGACACTGTTTCACCCACTACACAGCTTCTAGTGCAGTGCTGGGCTGCAGACAATGGAAGTTCCCTGTTCCACCTCTGCCGTCCGGGCATATGTTAACTTAGCCAAGATTTTATGTAACTTTCTCAGTCCCTCTAAAGAATAGGCTATTTACACACGGCCTCAGAAGATGTCTTGTAGGGCCACTGTCTGAGAGGCTCCTCTGCCAGCTGGCCCATGCCAGATGCTGGGAGCCAGGGGCGAGGTGACGGCCGTCCCAGCCCTTCAGGAACCCACGGTCCAGCAGAGGAGAGTGACATGTAAACAAGTAATTACAATACTGCTATTTATTAGGCTGGTGCTTGCCCGGGACTCCGTCCAGAACAATGCTTCCAGAGCTGTTGGCTTCACACGTGGTTCAAGAAGCCAGCCCTAGCCTGGCTCTCCCTGCCGGCTCCTTGGGCCTCACCCTCCTACCCCCGCGTCTGGGGATGGCAGGTTACTTACAGGTTAATCTCAATCGTCACACTCATCCAGATCCTTGTCTACTCTCTGGTTTTGGCCTTTATCTTTATTGGAAGCATCTCAGCTGGCTTACTGCTGTTTCACTTTTTTTCCTTGGTGATGGATTTCTACACCCCTTTTCAAAAGACAAAACAAATTGTTTGTTTAACCTCCCCAGGAATAAGTGGGCCAGGGGTGGCGTGGGAAGGGAAGCGTACTTATTATTCTTGTGGGCAGGCCTTCCTGGGTATTTCCAAAGAGATTCTTGACTGACTCACCTTATTTCATTTTCCCCATTGTATTAAAGAAAAAAGTCACCTCTCTGATTCTTCCTTATCCATCCCCGCTTCTCTTTCTTTTTGTCTCCCAACCCCATGATCTTCCTTTATAAGATGTGGCTAACGTGTACTTTCGGATGACTTACTCTTAAATTTTTTAGAGATCAGTGCATGGGGCACAGAAGCCACTCCAGATGTCATCTGATGACGGACAAATGACTGTTATGTTGGTTGAATGGGGTCGGGGGCTGCTATGTTAGAAGCGTATGTCTGTGGCAGAGCTCAGAAGAACCGATCTTTTGGGCAAATTCCCAAGGTAATGCTTCTCAAAACCAGTGACTACATCGGAATCACATGGGTGGAAGGTGCTTGTTAGAAATGATCAGTCCACCCTGGAGATTCCGATTCCTTAAGTCCAGGGGGAAGGCCCAGCCCTGACATGTTTTAGAAGCTTCTCGGGTACCTGACACGTAGCCAGGCTTGAAATTCTGATGCCTGGGGTGTGTCCCAGACCCATCAAATCGGACTGTCTGGTGTGAGACCCAGGCATCACTTTGCTGGGCTTTAAATCTACCCAGGTGATTGCAGTGTGTGGCCAAGGCTGAGGAGGCCCAACCACGCTCAGACTTGAGCTGGAGGGCAGGTTGAAAACATGGTGGGCACCGTCCTGGACTCTGATGCAGTCGGGCTGTGGTGGGGCCTGAGAACTGACATTTCTAACATGGTTCCAGGTACTGCTGCTGCCGCCTGTCTGAGACCACACTCTGGGGACCACGGCTGTACAGCCAAGTCGCTTTGCCCTAAGTCACATGTTATTCTCATTTTCTGCATCTTCCCTTCATCGTCACCATCTCCTCCCTGCCCTTCAGTCCATCCTCATCAACTCAGAGACACTGGTATTTCTTTTGAGCGCAACCGCCCAGGGTTTGTCCTCTGTATCACAAATAAAGGGCAATTGCAGAGTGGATTTGCAGAGGAAGAGAGACCTACTTTTTTTTGGTTTTCTTTCTCGGGCCATCACTCTGGGTGCAGGTACAGTGAGTCCGCAGGGAGCCAGATTCCCTGACATCTGCTCCCCTTCCCTGGAGGAGGCTGGGCTGTGTCCCCAGGGCTGGTGAGGACCCCTCTTAGCACAGCCAAGAGATCTAGTCTACACTGGGTGCCACAGGGCACCTGAGCCTTTGGCAGGTGTGGGCAGCTGATGGGGAATCCGGGGGATGGTGCGGGGGTCGGGGAAGGGTGGGATGCTCTGGGCTGCAAAGGCTACAAAGCTGGAACTTCAGGAAACCAGGAGCCCAGGAGCCCCGTAATCATGGGTGTTCTGCAGGGTTTAAGGCAGGTGGACAGCTATGCAATCTGGAAAGGAGATTGGGACGAGGTGAGCACAGGCCTGGCTGCTACAGGAAGGAGTTGTCTCTCTTTGTCTGTCTCCTCCCCAGAGCAGAGAATTTGCCATCCAGATCTGTGGCCCAGGAGCCACTTAATTTAAAGGACATGATCCTGTAGTAATCATAGAGGCTTCTAGTATCCTCCCCACTCTTACCCTGTGGGACAAAAGCAGCAAGTGTCCAAAACGGCACTCCCCGTGGAATAGAAGGCCATCTTTGTTGAGTGCCAGGCTTATCTGAGAACTCTTCACAAACTTCAGGCAACACCCCCACTCCTGTTTCCCTTGGGCCAGGTAAGCCCGAGTCCTGAAACCCTTGTGAAGTTATCTGTTGAGGAAGTGGGCTCTGTTTGAAGCGGGGAGGGATGCCTGGGAGGGGGGCAACAAGGAGGCCGGCTGCTCCCCCAAAGGGGACAAGTGAGGACACTGGGGTGTCTCTGGGCTCCTAGGACAGGGGTGTTATACTCAGACTTCTTTCCTTTTGGGACTTCAGTGTCCCTTAACGCTGCCGTGACCAGCTCATGGCAGCTCGTGTTGACCAGGGCACGAGATCTGGGTTTACTGTAGGAGAGTCTGTTCATCCTGAGCGAGCAGTAAGGAGAAGGTTCCAGAAATCAGGCCCGAGCAGGCTGGAACTTGGGGGAAATGGCTTCAAAGAGCATCTCTTCTTTACTGTAAGAGATAGGGTTCCGTGCTTTTCAAACCCATTTCCCCAGCAAAGTCAGTGAAGGAAAGAGAATGATGCGACAGTTGCTGGAGAGACCCATCTCGTCGCTCTGCACACATCCATCGGGCACCCCCCACGGTCCCGGGGTTGTTGTGGGTGCTGGTGATGCTGAGAATCACGAAGGCAGGATCTCTATCCTCTAGGAGAGCAGTCCTCAAATTTTTGAGTCTAAGGACATTTTATAGCCTTAAAAGTCGAGGACCTGCAAGAATTTTCTTTGAGGGTTATATCTGTCAGTATTTATCATGTTAGAAATACAGAGAAACGTTTAACACATTTATTTATTTATTTATTTATTTGCAGTACGCGGGCCTCCCACCGCTATGGCCTTTCCCGTTGCGGAGCACAGGCTCCGGATGCGCAGGCTCAGCGGCCATGGCTCACGGGCCCAGCCGCTCCGCGGCACGTGGGATCTTCCCAGACCGGGGCACGAACCCGTGTCCCCTGCATCGGCAGGCGGACTCTCAACCACTGTGCCACCAGGGAAGCCCCCCACATTTATTTTTTAATTCATTAGAAAATAAGTCCAATACATGTTAGCATAAAGAAACATCTTAATGAGGAAACTGTATTGTCTTTATTCTAAACAGGTTTATTGAATTATAATTGATATCCAGTAAGTTGTACATACTTAACGCGTATCATTTGATGTTTGACATACGTGTACGCCCTTGAAACCATCGCAGAACATCCATCCCCCCGAGAAGCTTCCTTGTGCTGCTTTGTGCTTCTCCTTCAGTCCCTGCCTCCCCCCTTCCCAACAACCATTGATCTGCTCTCTGTCACTGTACATTAGTTTGCCTTTTATAGGGTTTGTATAAATGGAATCCGACAACCTGTAGTCTTTTTTCCTAGCTTCTTTCACACAGTGTAATTATTTCGAGATTCATCCAAGCTGTTATATGTAGCAATAATTCATTCCTTTTTTTATTGCTGAGAAGTATTCCATTCTACGAATTTACCACAATTCGTTTATTCACTCATCTGTCGATGAACATTTAGGCTGCTCCCAATTTTGGGCTCTTAGAAATAAAGCTGCTATAGATATTCATGTACAAGTATTTATATGGACGTATGCTTCCCTTTCTGTTGTGTAAATATGTAGGAGTGGAATAGCTGATCATACAGTAGGCATGTGCTTAACGTTTTAGGAAACGGCCAGACTGTCTTCCGAAGCAGTTGTACATTTTACATTTCTACTAGTAGAGAATGAGAGAGCTAGTCCTCCCATATTCTTGTCAATACTTGGCATGATCAGTCTTTTAAATTTTAGCCATTCTAATAGGTAATGGTATCTAATTGTGTGTTTAACTTGCAGTTCTCTAATAACTAGTGGTAACTGTGCATCTTTTGTGTGAATTTCATGTTTATCATTTTTGATGAATTTCTATTTAAATACTTTAGTCGTTTAAAAAAATTGGGCTGTGTTTTATTGAGTTTTGAGAGTTAAAAAATATATATATATATATATATATTCTGGATACAAGTCCTTTATTAGAAAATGCTTTGCAAAGTGTTCTCCCAGCCCATGACTTGTCTTTTCATTCTATTAAAAATGTCTTGAAGTGTGGGAGGGAGGGAGATGCAAGAGGGAAGAGATATGGGGACGTATGTATATGTATAACTGATTCACTTTGTTATAAAGCAGAAACTAACACACCATTGTAAAGCAATTATACTCGGTAATAAAGATGTTAAAAAAAATAATAAAATAAAATAACTAGTGATAATAATATTGCATTATCTGTTAGTTGGGCACTAATTTTTGACCCACAATTATTTATATTTGCTGTTTGGAGGAAATGTGATTAAAATTCATTTCACTAAAAAAATAAAGTGTCTTGAAGAGTTGCAATTTTATTTTCTATGAGGTCCATTTTATCAGTTTGTTCTTTCATGGATTGTGCTTTTGCTGTCTAATCTCACAAATATTTGCCTAGTTCAAGGTTACAAAGATTTTCTCCCACATTTTCTTCTAGAAGTTTTATAGTTTTAGGTCTTACATTTACATGACCAGTTTACATTTAATTTTTAATTAACTTTTTAATTTTGGTATAATTGCATGCTCACATGCAATTCTAAGTAATAATACAGAGAAACATCATATTACCATTTACCCAGTTTTCTTCAATAGCAACATCTTGCAAAACTATAGGAGAATGTTACATCAAGGATGTTGGCATTGATACAGTCAAAATACAGAACATCTCCATCACCTCAAAGAGCCCTCCTATTGCTCTTTTATAACCACACCCACCGACTTTTCTCTGCCCCCTCCTCCATAAAACCACTACTCTCCTCTCGGGCTGTATAATTTTGTCATTTCAAGATTGTTATATAAATGGGCTTAAACAGTATGTAACCTTTGGGGACTAGCTTGTTTTCATGCAGCCTAATTCCCTGGAGATTCATATAAGTCACTGAGTGTATGAACAGTTTGTTTCTTTTTATTGCGGAGTGGTAATCCATGGTATAGATGTACCATGATTCATTTAACCATTCACTCATTGAAGAACGTCTGAGTTGTTCCAGCTTTTATGGAAAAACTTTATTATAACTAATACTATTTGTATTTGTACTACTTGTGTGCCAGATTTTATGTGAATGTAAGTTTTTATTCTTCTGGGATGAATGCCCAAGGGTGCAATTGCAGGGCTGTATGGCAGTTACATGTTTCGTTTTGTAAAAACTGCCGAACTGTTTCCCAGAGTGGCGCTACCATTTTGCATTCCCAGCAACAGTGTATGAATGATCCATTTTCCCTACATTCTGGCCAGCGTTTGGTGGTGTCACTACTTTTTCTTCTAGCCATTCTGATAGGTATGTAGTGATATCTCATTCTGATTTAATTTGTTATAGATCCCGAAGATTTTCTCCCACGTTGTTCTCTAAAAGTTCTGTCGTTTTATGTTTTATACTTAAGTTTGTGATCCATTTTGAGTTAACTGTTGTAAAATGTGTGAGGTTTAGCTCAAAGTTCAATTTTTGGCCTATGGGTATCCAGTTGTTCCAACACAATTTATTGCAAAGTGTGTCCTTCCATCATTGAATTGCTTTACATTTTTGTCAAAAATCAAGTGGGCATATCTGTATGGATTATTTCTGAGTTCTCTATTCTGCTCCACTGATTTCTGTCTGTCCCCCCATCAATCCCACACTATCTTGATTACTGTAGCTGTATAGTAAGTAAGCCTTAATACGAGATAGAGTGATTCTTTCTCACAACTTTATTTTTCTTTTTCAAGATTGTTTTAGCTCTTCTAGGATCTGTGGCTCTCCATATAAATTTTAGTGTAAGTTTGTCTATACCTACAAAAATCTCGCTGGGGTTTTGATAGGAATTACATTAAACCTATAGATCAATTTAGGGAGAATTGTCATCTTTACTATGTTGAGTCTTCCGCTCCATGAACATATGCTACATCTCTCCATTTATTTGATTTTTAAAATCAGCATGTTGCAATTTCCAGAACACATGTACTGTACATGTTTTGTTAAGTTTATACTTAATATTACATTTTATTTGGAGTGATTTATTTGTAGTGGTATTTATTGTGTCTTTAATTTGGTTTCCACACATTCATTGTTACCATACAGAAATGCGACTGATTTTTTTCTGTGTGCTGAACTTGTTTCTACAATCTTGCTAAACTCCCTTATCGGTTCCAGGAGTGTTCTCAATCATGTCATCTGCAAAGAGAGATATTTTTACGTGTTCCTTTCTAATCTGTAAGCTTTCTATTTATTTATTTATTTTCTTGCTTTCTTGCTGTGGCGAGAACTATGTTGAATAAAAATAAGGGCTGATGTCCTTGACTTGTTTCCAGTCTTAGAGAGAAGGCATCCAGTCTTTCACCATTAAGTATGTTAGCTATAAGCGGTTTTATAGATGCTATTTTTCAGGTTGAGGAAGTTCCCCTCTATTTTTAGTTTGCTGACAATTTTCATGAATTATCACAAATGTATGTTGAATTTTGAATGCTTTTATGGTGTCAGTTGACACAATATTTTTGGTTGGGTTGAGTCTTCCTTGCCGTGCTCGGGTTTTCTCTAGTGGCGAGCCGGGGCTACTCATCGTCGCGGTGCACAGGCTTCTTGTTGCGGTGGCTTCTCTTGTTGCGGAGCACGGGCTCGAGGTGCGTGGGCTTCAGTAGTTGTGGCTCGCGGGCTCTAGAGTGCAGGCTCAGTAGTTGTGGCGCACAGGCTTAGTTGCTCCGCGGCATGTGGGATCTTCCCAAACCAGGGCTCGAACCCGTGTCCCCTGCATTGGCAGGTGGATTCTTAACCACTGTGTCACCAGGGAAGCCCATAATTTTTATTCTTTAGCACATCTATATGGTGAAATATAGTGATTGATTTTTTTTATTTTAAATGCTGAACCAACTTTGTATACTTGGAATAAACCCAATTTGGTCATGGTGTATAATTATTTTTTTATGTTGCCAGATTTGATTTGCTAACATTTTGTTGAGGATATTTGCTTCAAAGTTCATGAGAAAATTGGTCTATAATTTTCTTTTTTTGTACTCTCTTTGTCTGATTTTGGTATGAGGATAATACTGGTCTCATAGAATGAGTTGAGAAATATTCCTTCTATTTTTTTTTTGGAAGAATTAAATTGTTTGTTACATTGGTGTTAATTCTTTTAAAATTGCTTGGTAGAATTCTGCAGTGAAATCATCTGGGCTTGGAGATTCCTTTTCAGGGCGCCTTTAAAATTACAAATTCTATTTTTTAAATGGTTATAGGACTATTCAGGTTGTCTGTTTCATCTTGATTGAGTTGTTGTAGTTTGTGATTTTCGACGAATTGTTCTACTTCTTCTAACTTGTCAAATTTATGAGCATAATTGTCTGTAGCATTCCCTTATTTTCCTATAAAGGGATATGCAATAATATCCTGTTTCATTTCTGATATTATTGATTGTACTTTCTCTCTTTTTATCTTTGTCAGTCTTGCTAGAGATTTATCAATTTTATTGACTTATATTTTTTAAGAATCAGCTTTTTATATCATTGACTTTCTCTATGGTTCTCCTGTATTCAATTTTATCAGTTTTCTGTATTTATCTTTGTTATTTCCTTTTGCTTGCTTTGGGCTTGTTTTGTTCTTCATTTTCTAAATGTCATTATGTCCAGAATTTTTAATTTTAAGAAGGAGGACCAGGGAGGAATGGGGCTGCTCCGTATCAGTGGAACTTAAAGTCAATTATCTTTTAAAAAGGTTTAAAAAATAAGAAAAAAAATCTTACATGGTTTCTCATTTACTAACTGTTTCAAATGGTCCAAATTTCTTTGTGTACATTCAGATTTTCATATGAGGTCATTTTCCTTCTGCCTGAAAGGACATCTTTTAACATTACTTATAGAATAGAGCTGTTGATAATAAATCCTTTCAACTTTTGAATATCTGACAATGTATTTTGCTTTCATTTTATTTTTAATAAATTTTAATTTTAGAATATTTTAGACTTACAGAAAAGTTACAAAGATAGTAAAAAGAGTCCCCAAATACCCCAGACCCAGTTTCCCCTATTGTTAACATCTTTCATTACTGTGGTATATTTGTCACAAGTAATGAACCAATATTATTAAAGTCCATACTTTTTTCGTATATCCTCGACTCGCTTTTACCTAATGTCCTTCTCTTCCAGGATGTCACATTACATTTAATCATGTCTCTTAGGTTCCTCTTGCCTATGACAGTTTCTCAGACTTTCCTTGTTCTTTATGACGTTGAAAATTTTGAGATATACTGGTCAGATTTTTTTAGAATGCCTCATAATATCGTATTTTTCGATGTTTTCCTCATGATTAGATTGGAGTTATGGGGTTTGGGGAGGAAGATCGCAGAGGTAAAGTGCCATTTTCATCACATCATATCAAGGCTACATACTGTCAACATGACTTATCACTGTGGATGTTTGGTGTTTATCAGGTTTTTCCACTGTAAAGTCATCCCCTTCCCTTCCATAGTGTACTCTCTGGAAGGAAGTTGCTATGTGAGGTCCACACTTATGGAGTCCAGAGTTATAGTTTACCTCTTTGAGTAGGTGGTCTCCTCAAAAATTATTCCCCACTTATTTGTCCAATCATTTTATTATATCACATGGATTCGTAGATATTTATTTTATTCTTTGGATTATAATCTAATACCATGTGTTTTTGTTTTTTGTTTTTTTGCGGTACACAGGCCTCTCACTGTTGTGGCCTCTCCCGTTGCGGAGCACAGGCTCCGGACGCGCAGGCTCAGTGGCCATGGCTCACGGGCCCAGCCGCTCCGCGGCATGTGGGATCTTCCCGGACCGGGGCACGAGCCCGCGTCCCCTGCATCGGCAGGCGGACTCTCAACCACTGCGCCACCAGGGAAGCCCATAGCATGTTTTTTAAAATTTTGTTGCTGCCTTCATTTTGAAAGATATTTTTGCCGGATACAGAATCCTAGGTTGACAGGTATTTTCTTTTAGTACTTTAAACATGTCACATCAGTGTCTTCTTGCTTACATTTTTCCAATGATAAATCGGCTGTCATTTTTTTTTTGTTGTTGTTCCTCTGTACATAACATGTTTTTCTCTGGCTGCTTTTAAGATTTTCTCTTTATCATTGGTTTTAAGCTATTTGACTATGATGTGCCTTGGTGTAGTTTTTTCCATGTTTCTTCTGCTTGGGATTTGTTGAATTTCTTGGAGTGTAGGTTTATAATTTTCATTACATTAGGAAAGTTTTAGCTATTACTTCTTTAAATTTTTTTTTTTTTTTGTCATCAACTCTTTCTCCTTTAGGAACTCCAATTATCCATATATGAGGTGGCTTGAAATTGTCCCACAACATTTTGATATGCTGCCTATTTATTTTGATTTTTTAAAAAATGTGTTTCACTTTTGATAGTTTCTTTTTTATCTATGCCTTCAAGTTTACTAATTTTTTCTTCTGCAGTGTCTAATCTTCCACTAAGCTCATCTAGTGTATTTTCCATTTATAGGACATTCAATTTAGGACTTTAAAAAATATCTTCCATGTCTCTAGCTAACTGAATTTCATATGTTCAAAAGTTATAATAACAGACTTAGTATCCTTCTTTGCTAATTCTAACATCAGCATCATTTCTGGGTCCCTTTCCATTGACTGATTATTCTCTTCATTGTGGGTCATGTTTTTCTGCCTCTTTGCCTGATGATCTTTGATCGGATGCCAGACACTGTGATTTTTACCTTGTTAGGTGCTGAAAATTTTTATTTTACTATACATATTTTTGAGCTTTATACTGGGATGCAGTTATGTGAGTTGGAAGCAGTTGAATTCTTTGAGTCTCACATTTATGTTTTGCTAGGTTGACCCATAGCAGCACTCATTCTAGGGTTAATAATTCCTCGTCACTGAGGGAAGACCTTCCTGAGTGTACAACAAATACTCCGTGAATTATGAGCTTTGCCAGTCGGGCTGGTGAGGACTAGTTCTATACCTGGCCTGTGTGAGCACGAGGCATTGTTTCTTCTAATCCTTTTGAGTGAGTTCTTTCCTGGCCCTTGGGTAGTTTTCTTTTACCCATGCACTGATTATTTCTCAGCTGAATCTTTGAAGAGGACCGTCTGCAGATCTCTGGAGTTTTCTTACTATGCAGTTTATTCCTCTTTGTCCTATGATCTCTAGCTGCCTTGGTCTTTCTGGACTCTTAGCTCTGTATCCTCAACTCAGAGGATCTCTGAAGCTGTGCCTCAGTTTCCCTTCCTGTGTAACATCCTGCAGACTCTCTCAAGACAATTGTATGGCTCACCTTGTTTGTTTCCTGTTTTTCAGGGATCACATTTCTTCATTGCTTGATGCCTAGTGCCATGATAACTGCATTATATATTTTGTCTGGGTTTTTGGTTGTTTCAGATGAGAGAATAAATCCAATTCTTGTTATTCCATTTTGATTGGAAAATCTGTAGAGTTTTAAAAAACTGTACATGGTCAGATCCTAGACATGGGGATTCTGACTCACTATGACGTCTGAGGTGAGCACTGGGCATTCAGGTTTCCAAGTTGAGAAAACAAAAATCATAACAACAGCAACATTAGCAACAAACTAGCATTGGTGATTCTTATGTACCACCTTCTCCCACCCAACTGAGAACTCTACTATAGATGAGAATAATAGTTATAATACTTTTCCCATGAAGTATGCACCATGTTAGCTGTTTTACATGCTTTGTATAATTTCATTTTTGTAATAAACCATCGATCAAGGTGTGCTTAGCAGTGCATCTCAGAAGATGAAACCGAAATTTAAGAAAGGATAGAAGGATAAGAAAGGAGAACAAGGAAGAAAGATCCTAGCCCTTAGTCACTTCAGGCCAGTTTTCTAATCCTGCTGAAGTGGTGCCCTGCGGTCCACATCCTCTCCCATCTACAAAGTGCTCACTCTGATATCGCAACAAAGCAGGCAGATGCTTTCAGAATCATTTTTATTCGTTGTGATGATTTACTGGGTTTTACTAATTCTGTCCTTGTGCAATTACTTTGCCATTTAGAGATATCTTTTCCTTTCTTAGTTATGATATTTTTGTTGTTGTTCTTTCGGTCCTTCTAAAGAAAAATTGAACAATTATTAAACACAAACAAAAGGACATTTACAAAATGTGTAAGGCGTAAAGAATTTCAGCTCAAGAAAGAGTTGAATGGTTCTCTGCAGATATTTCAGGTGAGACTAAGGTGCTTTGACTGAGTGCGTAGACCTCAAACTGCACCCCTCCGCCTCAGCCCCTCCCACCTCCGTTTGCTCTAATCTTTATTCTGAGCAAGCTCTCCAAAATGTTTTATTTGATAAGGTTCAGGGATCAGGAGCCCTTGTGAATGGGGCGCGCTACCTCACATATCCCGGGGAATAGATGCTCTCAAAGGCATCGTTTGGCTGTTTGCAAAAGAAGAAGCACTTTTGGCAATCATGTAGCAAATTGCATAGTTAATAAAAAAGGAAATACCTCAGAGGGAAGAGTGGAGCATATGTTACAGTCTCAGGGAAGCAATATCTCATTTTCTGTGCCAAAAATCAGAAACTGTTTAGGAATTGCATCAGGTAACTTCTCTACGCTGGTGTTCTGGCCAAAAACAAAACAGCCCTTGACCACCACCTCTTTCACAGAAGATAAAACATGGCATCTGTTTTCTTTATTTTTCTCTCCAAAGGAAGTTACCTATAGGCATCATAAGTGGAACTACAGATGTGTTGCTTTGTGGATTACACCTCCTCTCCCAAGCTGGCTGAGTGAATTGTGTCGATTCATACCATGAAGATCTGTGGTTCCCGTGTGTGGCAGCTGTGATGTCCGGGAGATGGTGCCAGATGGCGATGGGGGATGTCTCAGAGTAAAAATTCATATGTACACCAAAGCTTGCGCATACATATACTACTGGTTGTCAGATATAGGTAGATGCTTTGGGAATTAAAGATGTGAATCAATTCAGTTTCTGAATTAATGGTTAAGTTTTTACTGTATATATACATTTTCAATCAAGAGACAAAATACCACTATGAAGGGATTTGTGAAGTTTTCTGACTTTAAAAATAGACTCATTACTCAAAGTTGAGAACTGTCGGACTAGATCATCTCTAACCTTTCTTCTTGTCTAAAATCCCATGATTCTGTAACCTTGGGTATGTCCTTGGATATATTCTGGGCTTTTCATGTTTTTCACCTCCTAGGATTCTATCTCATGTGCCAGAACGTGTGTCTTGATTTTACATTTTGAGCAGAGTATTTCCATGGACTTCAGCTGAAGAGCTCCTCAAAGTTCACTGTGGGTCTTTTGCTCCCTGCTAAGTCTGAACTTTCCGTGCCATTTTTACAGCCCTTGGGTATTTCTGTGTTTTTTCACTCATTGCTTTCATAATCTCCTAATTACCTGACTGTAGCATTTAATCCATCCTTCCCTAGTCCCCCAAGTGATCTCTGAACTAAAATGACTGCAACTACTTCTTCTCCCATCACATAATAAAACTCCAATTCCCATAGTGCCAATGATCTCAATTAGCTAGGGGTTAGGAGGAATGCGCTCTGATTTAACGTATTCATACAAATTCATACAAGTATGACTGAGAGCCCCATAGAGACTAACTCCCCTCATGCATTTACCTTTGCAAAAGAAAATGCGTATTAATCTCAATTATCCCTTAATTGGTAACTTTCAACAGTGAGGAAAAAAAGATGTGAAAAAGTACAGATACCTAGGAAGAGGAAATAATTTTTTGGGCATGAGCCCACCAGACAGGTGGGCCAGTCTGGGCTAGAGTCTCTTCACAAAGTCAGCATCCCCCCTCCCCTTCTCCCTTCCTCCCCTCCCTCCCTCTCTTCATTCTTCTACTTCAAAACACTGCACATTTTTACAAGTGCCAATATTTTTCACTGTGGCTTACCTATCAGGGAGGGCCGAGGAAGGAGAGAAAACCTGTAGGTTGTTGACAGTGGCAGATTTTTAATTTTTTTATATAATTTTCCAGTGTGAGTCTAGTACTTTCTTACTGGGAGTGGGGAGCAGAGCAATCATAATGGTGAAGAATTAATATTAAAGCATGGCTGAAGATGTGAGTGTCTTGCAGCATTTATATCCTGACTGTATTCATTTAGAAGTTTTGTGCATTCTGGAGTTTTTCCCTACTCTGTCAGAAATAGTGAGTCAATGGACTTGGTAACAAAGCCTGATTTCTAGAGAGCGTTTATCCCAGAAGAGTGGGAGTGAGGGGCTTGGGAAAGCAGGGGTGGGGACAGTGTAGGGATGGGGACGGGCACTGTTCAGCAGGGGCTGATCCAGAGAGGTGAAGGGTACCTGGACATCGTGAATCCTTCTCTGTAAGAAAACAGGGCTGCAGTTTCCACTGGAGGCTTGGGGCCAGATTCTAGTTCCTGGTGGTCGATGGGGCATGGCATACCAGAGTCCCTGTGTTATCAGAATAAAGACTTGGAAAACTGCAACGGCTTGTGCTGAGGGGAAAGCAAAGTCTCCATGGTCAGGATGGAGAAGCCGTGAAGGGGGCTGGGACAGGGATATTGGAAGCCCAAGCATTATTCCTGGACTCCGTATCCCAGGTCAGCCTAATGGTGAACTTGGCCCTGTGCTAAGGCCTTGTGCATGAGGGGCTGGAGAACAGAGGTCTTACCTGTCACAACTCAGGTTTGGTTTGCTAAAGTTTCCTGATCTCCGCAGAGCTTAGCCTACCTGGGGATCCAGCAGAGCAAGAGGACATTTAGAATACAATTTGGTTAAGTGATACAAAATCAGTATGAACAAGCTCTGGGAGAACTGTGGGAGACCAGAAAAAGGTAGAACTAACTCTGTCTTATGTTAGGTGTTGGGAAAGGTTTTTCGGGAGGAAGACCTCTGCCAGGCATTGAGACGTTGAAGCTCTAAGCATTTCATAGTAACTTGAATGAATGATGTGGCCAAGCTCTGTTCATTTTTAACTTTTTTAACCCCCTAAACTTTAAAAAAAATTTGGGCTAATTTTAGGCTCACAGAGAAGTTTCAATAATAGTACAGAGAGTCCTCAGATGCCACTCACCCAGTTTCCCTTAATATTAACATCTTATATAACCATAGTATAATGATCAAAACCAGGAAATTAACATTGGAAGCATGCAATGAGCCAAACTGCAGACCTTATTAGAATTCTACTAGATTTTCCACAAGTGTCCTTTTCTCTTCCAGGGTCCTATTCAAGATCCCACAATATATCTAGTTGTTATTTCTCTTCAGTTTCCTCCAATCTGAGTGATAGCTCGGCTTTTCCCTTCTCTCACGCCCTTGACACTTAGGAAGAGTCCTGATCAGTTATTTTATAGAATGTCCCTTAGTTTGGGTTTGTTTGGTGCTTTCTAATGATTAGAATGTTGTGCATTTTCAGAACAAAAATTATGTTGCTGCCTGCTCTCGAGGGCTTTCTGATGTCCATGTGTATTGTCACTGGCGATCATCACCTTGATTACTTGGTTCAGGTGGTGTCTGCAGGGGTACTTGCTGTAAAGCTCTGATCTTCCCTTTTGTAATTAATAAATAACTTGGGTAATAAGATGCTTTGAGATGATGCAGATATACTGTTTCTTCTCAAACTTTCATTCACTAATTTTAGCATCTGTCAGAGATCTTGTCTATGATACTCATGACTGTGTTATTTGCCTACTGGTGATTTTCTATGTCCTTCTTTCCTTCTACATTTATTAATTACAATTCTTCTGTAAGAAAGAGCTGTCCTTTCTCCCCCAGTTATTTATGCACTTGATTTTTTATGTTAATACAGACACTGTTTTAGTCAGCTCCGTGGCCACACAAATACATAGACGGGGTGGCTTAAACAACAGAAATTTATCACAGTTCTGGAGGCTGGAAAGTCCGACATCAAGGTGCCAGCTGATTCAGTTCCCAGTGAGACCTCTCTTCATGCCTTACAGATGGCTGTGGGGAGAGAGAGAAGAGCTCTTTCCTTCTTCTTATAAGGCCACCAATCCTGTTGATTAAGACCCCAGCCCCCCCCATGACCTCACTTAACCTTCAAAGGCCTATCTCCCAATACAATAGCATCGGGGGTCAGGGCTTCGACATTATGAATTCTGAGGGGACACAATTCAGTCTAGAGCAGACACATATATATTTTACTTTGTGGGTTAAAATCCAATACTATTGTTTTTCATTTTGCTGCTCAGGTTGTTCTAGTTTTGGACATTAGAAGCTCTTTCAGGGTGTCTCCTGTGCTTTTTGACAGGCCTCCATTTCATTCATTCATTCACACTTTCTTCCTTTCTGGCACCACAAGATATTCTAGGCTCGTCTTGTATTTCCCCTGCCCCAACCATGGAATCAATCATTTCTCCAATGAGCTCTTATTTTTTTAGTGGAGAATAACATTTAGAAACCAGTATTTGAGTGTTAAGTGTGCTTATTGCTACTTGAGTGTCAGCATCTAGGCCCTCTCAATGGACAGAGCCAGGAAATATATGTGTGCGTACTAACCCAGACGTATACATGCCTCTGTACTTCTGTACCTATCTGTGTCTTTGTATATACAAAATACCATGAGTTCCATGATCTGTTTCTAATTCACTATGCTTCTTACACAAAATGTGTGAGATTCGCCCCCCTCCCCAATACCAACCAATTCTCTAACCCTCTGGACACCACTTGTCAATTCATTTCAATTCTGGCACTCCCTATCTGGAGGTAGCACAGCCCCTTCAGGTTAAGGGCTCAGTCCCATAAGACTGCCCCCCTTCAGACACCAATTACAAGTCTAGGCCTCTGTCATTTCTGACAGACCAGCTATAACTTGGGTGTTCCCACAGCCCTCTCTTCAGGTTTTATGTGGTTGTACCATAGTTTATTCGACTACTCTCCTATGTAAGCATTTAGGTCGTTTCCAGTGTTTTGCAATTACAAATGGTGCTGCAATCAAGACCCTTGTGCATAAGTTTTGTTATATTGTTGGAAGTGTATCTGCAAAGTAGACTTCTAGAAGTGGGATTGCTGGGTGTAAAGGTAAGTGCATGTACAGTTTTGTGAGGTTTTGCCAACTTTCCCTCCAGAAGGCTCATACCAATTTGAATTCCCACCAGAAATGTACAGGGTGCCTATTTTCCCACAGCCCCAACTGTAGAATTTGTTGTCATATTTTGAAAATGTTGCCAGTCTGGTAGGTGAGAAATGGTATCTCAGGAATGTTTTAATTTGGATTTTTCTAAGTATGAGGGAGTTTGGGCACTTTTTCATTTGTTTAAGGGTCATTGTTAGACCTTTATTGTAAATTGTCTGTTCTGTCTGTTTCCTTTTTTTTCTATTGGGTTTTGTTCCTTGGTGCCACATTTATGAAGTCTTTATATGTTAAGGATATTAGCTCCTTGTCTATGGTACATGTTGTGAATATTTTCCCCCAGTTTGTCAGTTGACTTCACATAACAAATGACACCATAAATAATTTTTAAAAATGTTTATGTATTCAAATCTGTCGAGCTTTTCTTTTATTGCCTCTAGGTTTGGATCATAGGTAAAAAGCCTTTTCCTATACCGAGATTAACCCTGTTTAACTTCCAGGTCTGGAAATCAACAGTCTGGATTAGGCAGTGGGTTGCACCACTCCCCATTTTGTAGGATTCATGCAATAGTCTAGCCAGCTAGGTGAATCACACACCTATTATTGATAACTAATCTTTATAACCGTCTCATACTTGCATACCCCGTGAGCACCTCCGTATAAGCTACAGATATCCATTTACCCAGAGGCTCCGAGGCCTGGCATTAAAGCCCTGAGAGATCACAGTCGCTGGAATCAGAAGGCACGTTAAGCTTCTGATATTAAGACTTGTTCCTAGAGAGTAGATACATGTGTTTTCTTCTGTGCAGGTGAGAAACTGAGACAAAGGGAAGATTAGTTGTCTTCAGACAGGGAGAACTAAAAAAAAAAAAACTTTTAAAAAATTTCAGTTTCTGAGTCTGGGGTTATAATTATATCTAAGAATATAAGTTGAACTTTTCTTTGTTTAGAAAGAAAAGAAAATTTGATCTCAGTACTTGAAAGCCGCTGTCCTTTAAAGCCCTTCTCAATTGTCTAATGGTTTTCTGTTTCCTCCTTCATCCAGTTAGGGAACCCAGGCAGCGGCAGAGTTTTGGTGATTTGAGTGAGAGCATTGCTCAATTAGGTCATTCGTGTAGCTCATTTAGCAGATATTTGTCTGGACTTACCATCTTCCAGGCAATTTTGTGTTAAAAAATTTTTTTTTAAAAACTGATACCTGCACCTTACCCAAGTCTAGTTAGAATCTCTGCCGTTGGAGCCTAGACATCAATATTACATAATTGTCATCAAAACTTTCTCATATGCATGTTATGGCATCACAACTTGCCATCAGAACGTTCTCATATGCAGTTATGGTAGGAAAACTGGCCTGTATCGTATTTCTCAAATTCTAATGTGTCTGCAAATTATGCAGGAATCTTGTCAACGTGCAGACTGTGACTCGGTAGGTCTGGGAGGGGGAAGGCCTGAGATTCTGCATTTCTGACTGGCTCCCCATTGAGGCTGATGCTACTCATTCATGGACCATACTTTGAGGAGTAAGCCTAGACCATCCCAGAGAGTAAGTTTGTGGATGTGTTTGTTGGGTAGTTTCAGCTGTTAGGACTGACTGAATGGTTGTCCTGAGGCTGGAGGACCCTTCCCTAGAGCCATGCCTTTTTTTCTGTTTTTTTTTTTATTTTAATCCCAAAAGCTGAGGGAGGCTTTGCCCATGAGGCCTGGGGCTACCACTCCAGTCCCCGAAATCCAGCTCCATAGCAAGGTGTAACTCAGCTGTGTAATCCATACCGTTGCATCCAGCAAGCTCTTTTCAGGAATGATATTGATCCTGTTCCCTCTTGTTCTTTCTCTCTGTGGAGTCTGCACTGCGTACTCTGTGTAATTGCAGGTTGGAAGGGAGCTCTCCAGTCCACCATAGGGAGGGTGGCTAGGACCTCTGGAGGACTCTCCATCACCCTAACCAGCAATCAAAACAATGGCGGTTTCATCAACATGAAACAAACCCGGGACAGACCGCCCCATTTCATTTTCAGGATGAGACCAATGGCAGCCCCTTCAAACAGCTGGGAGCTGTTCTGCTAGTTTTGATCCCAGATGTGATTAGTGGTTAATGGGCCTTGAAAGGCATCTTTATTTATTACCATTGCAGATCACTGTTGCCTCGATATTGATCTTTTCCAATTTTCTATTTTGTCCTTTGAAATGCTCAGAACACAGCAGGGGCAACTTGTTGCCTGCAGCATTCACATAGTTTAAAGCTCATTTCCTCTTGCAATGAATGTAATGATATTTCATTGTAATTATTATTTGGTTCACTTTGCTTTTTAGACCAGAGGCTTGAAAGAAATGAGGACCCATTGTCTTAAAGGCAAGTGGCAGGTAGATGAGAACCTAGTTTGAAAATAAGTTCAAAACTTCTAACGGGGCATCGATGGTGGCTTAATCAGTATATTTACCAAGAGGTTGTAATTCTTGATATCATAACACAGGAAAAAAATGCAATGTAGGATTTGGAAATTTTAGAAGATTGATCATTTTGTTGACCAGAACGTATGTTATCCAAAGTATTTTTAGGAGGTCTATATTTATGTTCAGAGAAGATGACTTAAATAATATTACAGTTTATGAGAGCTGGGCTAGTGTTTACAGCTTTGGTCCCTTTGCTCAGTTGGAAGCACCCAATGTTACGTACTTTCAAGGTGCTGAGTCGCACCGGGGACATGGAGATGGATGGCACATCCCTGTGCTCTAGAGGCCCAAAGTCTAGGGGAGGAGGGCAAATAGATAACAGAGAGAGCCATATCTCAGACGTAAGTGAGGTTCTAAAGTCAGTCCACAGACAGAAACTCTATAGAGTTGAAACACCATAGAGCCAGTGTCATTTCAACAAATCCAGCTCAGCCCACGTGTCCTCTGCCCCGGGATAGAGCACTGCTCTTTCATTTACTCTCCAGATGGAGAAGTTGGCTTGTGTCTGGGTCTTGCGGTTCTAAAAGTATGGGTCTTTAAACGCTAGAATGTTTCCCAGAGAAAGAAGATGCCCATAGGACAAGAGGCATGTAGGGACAGCAGACATGTGTGTCTCCCGCTAGTTCCCTCTGAGACTAGCAGCTGGAATTCCCTGCCCCATCTCGTTGCCCTTTGTCTCGCGAATTCACATATGCACTTTTTGTTTGAGGCAAGGGGCGGGCAGAAGTTATTCGACCTGTGGTTCTGCTGGATGAAACCAGGAAGACTTTCCAGGTGCTGGAAGGAAGGTATGCCCAAAGGGTTAGGGGAATTTGGGGGAAGAAGAGATTAATTCCAACCGAGGAGATGGGGGAAATCTTTTTGGAACAATGAGGATGGGAGTCAGACCTTGGAGGACAGGTGCGACTTTGATAGGTAGTGTGTGCGGACCTCGAGACCCAGGTGGAAAAGGCACAGAGTATGCTGAATCAGGTGTCTGGGATGCAGATGTGTGAAAGTGTGGGAACAGGCAGTGTGTGACACTGTGTGTCTTTCACAGTGTGCCTTCCTGGGCCATCTCTACTTTATTCTGGAGGCAGCAGTAGAGTGAGGACACAGAACGGTGAGATCTTTGATGGAAGAGGGCGGGAGTTATGAGGTCCCTGCGGTGGTCGTCTCAGCGGGCCTTCAGTGGAGGCAGGGTAAAGATGATTCAGGCAGGGAGTGTTTATGGCACAGAAGGGGCAGTGTGATGCCCGGTGGGGTGGTGGTGGAGAGGTGGGAGGATGGGGGTACTGAGTTTGGAAGGACCTGAATTGAGTGGGGAGCAGAGAGCTGTAACAGAATCTCTGGGGGGCGTAACAGTGGCCATGAATGTTTTGTAAAAAGCACATGCAATGTTATGATATCATTTTGTATTTGGAAAACAAAAAAAAGTTAGATTGTTTTGATGATGTAAACTATAGGAAGCAAAATACTAGAGTCATTTTGGGGTCAGGGGATGGGGAGGGAGGAGGGCGTGTTTTTCTGGCTGGGCAAGGGGGTTCCTCAGAGGGACCGGGCAAGTCTGAGAGCAAGGGAGTGGGCCAGAGAGAAGTGCTGTGTGACTCTCCCAGAGTCCAGAGAGGCTGAAGAGAAGGGCCAAGACATATGTGATCTCTGCGTGGCTGAGGTTGGGCCGAGGATCTGTTTGGTAAGGGGGTCCTTAACCTATTTTTGTGCCATGGACCCCCTTGGCAGCCTCAGAATAATGGCGTTAAATGCATGAAACAGTACATAGGCTTATAAGGGAAACTGATTAGACCAAATTAAAATTACCAAAAAAAGGTTAAAAATCACTATATATATGTACCCTTTTAATTAAGACAATGAATCAAAAGAACTAGAGGCAGGTTAACTCATGAATGTAATTTTGGAACAGTGATGAGTGGAAATGAAATTTTGAGATTTGCAATACATTTGATGGGATAGGAAACATTTTTAAAATATCTAATCTTGCTAAGATGACCATGGTTTGTTGCTACCTTCATAATTACAGAAAATGCCAAACCTCAGATAGAGGTCGGTGTCGTTACAGAGGTACTGTTTTTCATCCTAGTGTGTGCACCCTGTGAATTCAGGTTAAGATCCCCTGGAATCCCACAGTCAGCTTATGCCTTTCTCTTGACTTTGAGCGTGGGAATGGGGACAGAGGAGCCAGTGGTCACCATCAAGGCTCGCAGCGTTCATCAGAGAAACCAAGAACAGTCACCGTCCCCTCTCGGTTGTTCCTAGATGGTGGGAAGATGGGTTCAGCAAAGGTTTGTGTGGGTATGAGAGCGGGCCCTGTAGGAGAGGGCGCTGGGCTGTACATAGAATTGGTTTGGGCACCTCCATGTGCCCCTAATGGCTGGCGGACAAGGAGGGTCTCTAGGTTTGTCCTAATGCATGTAGAGCTTCCTATAAGGATATATATGTTTAATATAAGGATTCCTATAACACTCGAAGTAGAGGAATTAGTTTTAGTGAAGCAGAGTTTCAGAGAAAAGTGTTACATCTCTGGGATATCAGATAAATACTTTCAGGAACGATGTTCTCATTTAGGAACCTCACCCGAAGTCTCTTTTGGGTGCCAAAACAGTGTCCACATCTTGAATGTCCTTAAGAATTCCCTCACTTAATAACCCAGCACCTCATCAAGGGTATGAGAAAATGTCAGAAGATGCTAATTTTAAAAGTGTTTAGACGATGAAAACGTAATCTCTGCTGTTATGACAAGTGACCACAGTCACCACTGAGCCCATTTCTGTTGACTTTTCTGTGCAGGCTGGTCCCACGAGGCCCTTATTCCACGTGAGGATGACAGTCGTCATTGTGGCACTAACCCAGGCCCCAACAGAGGTAGAGCTTGGGGTGACGTGAACTGTTTTCATAGGAGCGAACTCTCAGTGGGTCAGGTGGTCCGACCATGGAAATCAGACTCATCTTGCATTTTCTTTTTCTTGACCACTTAAAGCTCAGCACAAAGCAATGATGTTTAGCTATGTGGCTTTGCTGCAAGTCAAAGGGCATCTGAAAGTATTGCAAATATGACTGAAGATTTTATTTTATTTATTTATTCATTCAGTGTTTTTGTTCAATTTTACTTTATTTATTTATTTCTGTGTGTGTTTACATATTTATTTTAACATCTTTATTGGGGTATAATTGCTTTACAATGGTGTGCTAGTTTCTGCTTTATAACAAAGTGAATCAGTTATACATATGCATATGTTCCCATATCTCTTCCCTCTTGCGTCTCCCTCCCTTCCACCCTCCCTATCCCACCCCTCTAGGTGGTCACAAAGCACCGAGCTGATCTCCCTGTGCTATGTGGCTGCTTCCCACTAGCTATATCTATTTTACGTTTGGTAGTGTATATATGTCCATGCCTCTCTCTCGCTTTGTCACAGCTTACCCTTCCCGCTCCCCATATCCTCAAGTCCATTCTCTAGTAGGTCTGTGTCTTTATTCCTGTCTTACCCCTAGGTTCTTCATGACCTTTATTATTTTTTTTCTTAGATTCCATATATATGTGTTAGCATACGGTATTTGTAAATCTCTTATGCAGAAATTACAAGCTCTTCGTGAAACGCACACTTTCTATTGTGTTCTCACTAGCCTTTGAGATTCTCCAGAGCAAAATTATTGGCATTCTTGTTAAGAGCCAGCTGGTACTTCAACTGTTGAGCTGTGTGCCTCTTTCAAATGTTGTCTGTAGGACTTCGTGATGAAACTTACAAAGTTCCCATGCCCAGCTGAGGATGAGTTTCCTAGGGCTGCCGCAGCATAGCACCACAAATCTGGTGGCTTGAAACAACAGAAACTTATTCACTCCCAGTTCCGGAGGCTAGAAGTCTAAAGTCAAAGTGTTGGCAGGGTTGGCTCCTTCTAAATGTTCTCAGGGAGAAGCTGTTCCATGCCTCCAACCTAGCTTCCGGTGGACCAGCCGTTCCTTTGGCTTGTGGTAACTTAACTCCAGTTTCTGCCTCCATCTCCACATGGCGTTCACCCCCTGCGTCTGTGCGTCAAATCTCCCTTTCCTATCTCTTACAGGGACACTAATCCAGGATAATCTCATCTGGAGGTCCTCAGTTATATCCGCAAAGACTCTTTTCAAATAGGGTCATATTCACAGGTAGCAGGGGTTAAGACTTGAATGTATCTTTTTGTATGATTACGGGAAATGAGGAAAGGCATGTACCTAGTACAGTGCCTGGGGCATAGCAGGGGCCCAATTAACAGTAGCTATTCTTATTGTACTTAAGGCCAGACAAAGTGTCGGGCAGCCTGGGTTTGGTCCGTTTCCCTGTCCTACTGTGGAGCCACGGTATGCGAACGTAATCTGACTACTATTTGGGCAATGCCAGTGGGTTATGTATCCGACAGTTTGGCATCATCTGGATTAAAAGTTGGGCCTCTTTCCCACTCTGTGACTTCTCTCCTGGTGCTCAGGGGTGGAGCCTACCTCCATCCTGCCCTGGACAGAGCCTAACACTGGTGTTGATCCAGACCCAAGTCTGTACCTAGTCATGAGGAAAATGAACCTGTGCTCGAAACACTGCAGGGCAGACAGGTCAGGGGTAGTGTGTCAGAACTCAAATCTTTGGTATTGGCCAACTGTCTATAGTAGCCTGATAGATAAAACACTAAAGGACCCAGTCAACGGTTTAACTTAGGGAATTCCCTGGCGGTCCAGTGGTTAGGACTTGGCATTTTCACTACCGTGGCCCGGGTTCGATCCCTGGTCAGGGAACTAAGATTCTGCAAGCTGTGTGGTGCCACTGGAAAAAAAAAATTAAAAAACGAAACAAAACAGTTTAACCTATTGAGTTATAGCTCAGGATGAATGGAAGGGCAGAGAGATTCTGTGGCTAATCTCCTGATAGAATCATCAGTAGGATTTTTGCCACCATTACCAGCTGTGGACCCTGGACAAGGGACTTAACCTTTCTGTACCTCAGTTTCCCCACCAGTTAAAGAAGGATAATTAGAGGATATTCCCCATCTGGTGTGTGGCTCACAGATTTAACGAAGGCAAATCACATGGGCCAAGGCCTGGCACATGACAAGCCTGGCATTGAGGCAGAGGTTGTCACTAATATTGTTATCAGGATCACCATTCCCCACGGTGTCAGGACCACAGTTCTATATCTTTGGAGGGACTTTTGCTCACTCTGGTTTTAAAAAGACTAAAGGAAATCCAAGTTTTGTTTATCAGAGGCTTCTCCCACAAATCACTTATTTTGTAGGCTGAGCATCTTTTGAACAGATAACTGGGCTTTCTAGATTAGCTTTCAGGTAGAAGTGATCGGCTGGGGTAAATATGATCACTTATAGGGAAGTAGAAATTACAACCAGCAGAGATATTCTCTTCGCTGCCGGGTGGTGATACAGCAGCATTTAACTTTTAAAACTTGGCTTCAGTTTGAGCTTTAAAACACTTGTTATTATTCCTTTCAAAAGATATGTAAACACAGAAAACAACAAAACAGTTACTCTTATACCAACATCAAAAGGAAACATTATCCACTTAGCTTCAGATCCCATCACGAAGAAAGAACACAGTCCAGACTTCATGCGCCCACCCTCTCACGGTCCACACATTATGTAAATGCTGCTTGTTTTTAGCATTAATATTGTTGTTACTATTATCCAGTGCCTCCAGATCACAGTTCTACCCCTTGGGTTTGATGTATATCATTCTTGTATCTGTTTGTGTGTGTTTTCAACTATGTGTGTATATACCTACAAGAGGTAAATATTCATGTGTTTTAAAATTTTATCTGAATGCTGTTGATACATAAATCGAGTTAGTTCATTTTAATTGCTAAATGGAATTCTGTTATAGGACTAGAACATAGTTAATTCATCCACACGCTTGTACCCTGCACATGGCGTGTGTGTGAGACTGTCTATACAAGTGGAATTCTTGGACGGTGGAATGTGTAGGGAAGCACATCTTCGACTTTATTAGGTATCGACCAATTATTCTCCAAAATAGATTCGCCACAGTTTGCACCTTTGGGTTGGGGGTGTGGTAGCATTCAAAAACCACCTTAAATATTTTTGTCAAATGGATAAAATGAGTTGCGGACACATGGCATTTAACAGAATTTGAACCCAAACATTACAAATCTCGCATTTTTGACTTTCAGAGAGCCTCTTCATTTATTGTCTTATGCATTGTATAGACGCTCCTATTTTTACACCATAGCTTCAACTTCGCTGGATCCGTAATCCAAATCTCCAACTGCTATGACTTCTGAATATGTTTTTCATTTATTGCTTAGATGCTAAATACCCCACACACTTTAGTAAATTCTTGCAGTGTTTTACTTCAAAGAGAGAACTACGTCATATTATTAAAACAAATCTGAAATGTAGAAAGCATTTAACCCTTTCATAGCAAAACCAGAAGAAAGGGGATGTTACAGAGCACAACTAGATGGAAAACATCAAAGAGGGCCAGATGTTGTTTCTACTTTTAAGGAGTTTATAATCTAGCTGTGGGTGACAGATTCAACATAAAATGAGCAACAGTTTCATAGCAACGTATTAGCAAGTACATGGAGGACATGTTTTCCATATTTTATGATGGAGGAAATAAGAATAGCTTGGAAGGATCTGATAGCAAATTAATAGCTGTAGAAGGAAACTCACGTAGCTTGATATGCCATTTATTATCTTCACCTCGGTTGATTAATAGGTCCTGGTGATGTTGAAAGGTTCTAAATCTGTACATTCTCGAAGAAAGGAAATGGCGTTGCTGGTGTTGACCACATTTCAGAGTGACTCTTGCCTTCTTTTTTACTGAGTGGAGGCAATGGGCTGGCCGTGGCCAGAGTTTTTAGCTCACCTGTCAACTCTGGGGACAGACTTCCTGCTTGTGAATTTTGCCTGGACATCTGAGTCCAGCCCCAGAACCAAGTTGTAAACCTAAAAGAGTATCCTGCCGTTTACATTTTCATCAGTTTGAGACAACCTGTGTAGAGCTCAAATGTCACTTAGAATTGAGAAGCAAAGCCACTTTTGCCAGAGGAACATGGCCAGTGGGCCCAAGGAATGAAGTGAGGCCAGGCTGACTGCGGCTCCAGGAAGTTTGTTCTTTGGTGATGTCTGCGCTTGGGGAATTTGGGGGAGTGGGAATGTAGCACCAACATGTCACAAGCTGTCTTCTGGAAGGAGAACAAATGTCTTCTATGGAAAGTTAGCATCTCAGGGTGATGGGTGATGAGTTTCATCTCATCTTTTGCTTTCCAGAATTTTCTTTTTGCAGCATCACGCCACTTCTCTCATTGACTCTTTCCATTGTTTTCCTACTAATAACGGGATTTCTGAATGTCAGCACTGCTGACATTTGGGGCCAGATAATTTTTTCGTAGTGGTCTGTCCTGTGCACTGTAGGCTGTTTAGCGATACTCTTGATCTTTACCTACTAGACGGCGGTGACACCCACCTCTCTTGCTCCACCCCGTGACAATCAAAAATGTCTCCAGTCATTGCTGAATGTCCCCTGGGGGACAAAATTGCTTCCTGTTGAGAACCACTGACTTAGAGTAACATCTAACTCCTTTGCGCGGTCAGCAACGCCTTGATTCCTCTTTGACGTCTCCTCCAGCTGTCTCTCCTGGCTCAGTACGTCCCTCGGTTCTTTAAACCAAGCTTATTCCCTCCTAAGGGGCGCCGTTCAGGGCCAACAGCTCCGCCTGGAAGGCACTTTGCTCAGATCTTTGCGTGGCTGTCTGGCTCCTTCTTATCCTTTAGGTCTGAGTCAGAGGCCTTCCCAATCTTACCACCTTAATCACTCTCTCTCTGTTACATCCCTCTGTTTATTTCCTCCATCACGCTTATCCCTACTGGAAGGATCTAGATAGTCCTTTGCTTTCTGGTTGATTATCTGTCTCCTACTAGACTGTGAGCTTCCAGGAACAGAAACCATGTCTATCTTGCTTATTACTATATCCTGGAGTCTAACAGCTAGCTGGACTCAATAAATTTTAGTTGAATGGAATTATGAGAAAAGGTTGACTAAAGAAGTAGACCAGATGACCGCTTCCATACCAGCTGGAGATTCCACTGAGGATGTTGCTGAAAATAGGTTGAATGGGGCAGACTTGCCTGAATGACTTTTGGGAAGTGACTTTAAGTTTTACAAACCTCTAAATTCTAGCAGACATCCTTTTTTTTCTTTCCTGGTTATATCGCATCGGTTTTTGTGGTCATGCCAGCAGCTCTCTAACAGACTGTTGTCTTGCTGAAGGTCAGAGGTCACCCACAAGGTCTAACTCATAAACTCCACTGGTGAAAGACTGGTGTGGGGACAGGTTCCAATTCCTTCCTAAGCTCCCCTCTCACACTGGTTCTTTTCTGCAGATAATTCCCTAAATGAGCTGGAAGCTCATGGTGCAAAGACCAATGGGGTCATTGTAGTCGGCTTTGAACTCTTAGCAGTTCCAACACAGTCAGTGTTTGGAGGCCGTGGAGCAGGCTCTCCTTGTCAGACGGAGAATGCCTCATCACTTTCAGGCCGAGGTGTAGAAGTAGGGCAAGGAGAGTCACGTTAATAAAAGCAGTGAAAATGAAACTTCAGCACGGGGCGGTGAAAGAGCTCAATTTTATTTTGTTTTCACACATTAGGTTCTGCTTATAGCAGACAAGTACCAGTGAAAATGTTCTGAAAAGAGGCTTTGTGTAGGAGCTGGACGTGGCTCCATCAGATTTGTCATTTCAGGAATGTCGCCAGATGTATTGACTTACTAGCAATTGCTTTGGTGCCATCTGGCCTCATGGAGGCCGTGCTTGGGATGGAAAAAGCTGAACAGAAGAAATGAAATTTGTTAATCATGCCATTACCCTTGCTGCTTATTTAAAGAAGGGAAAAAAATGTAACTTCTTGGCAGGGGGTACGCCATTTGAAAATAAAATATAAGGATTTGGGGGGCAAGAGTTCCAGAATTCCAAAGTCAGCCGTGATGTTTACACAGAGACTTGAAAGCTGACCCCCCTTGCTGTCATATTGTGTGTGTGTGTGTGTGTGTGTGTGTATTTTGTTGTTGTTGTTGTTGAATGTAAAACTTCTTTGAGACTCTACTGTTCCGTATGTAAAAAATGTTAACCTCTTAGATCCTGGTCATTTGAGTTAGCTACCTTGTAATACTTCTTGGAATGTCACCAAATAACTAACCCTTTGGCTTTTACCTCATGACAGAGATTTCTGCTTTATCCCAGCTTATAATAAGTAGCTGAGATTGTTGTCACCCAGTACAAATCTTTTCCTGCGTCAAGGGGATGCTCCAGGAAAATCAGATTAAATTTGCTTTCCATACCCTTGTTCATAATCCTTCTTCCCTTTATAGTTGTGGCTTCATTTCTGAATATAACTTCAATCAGTTTACTCAGTCTGGGAGTGACAAGGCTGTATAAATATGAATTTATATGTATTTCTGGGGTAAGCGGTAAAAACACTGTTGTATATTCAGAACCAACTACATAATCTGCCGGGTCCAGTGTGAAATGACAACATGGGACCCTCTGTTCAAAAATTATGAAGACTTTCCAGATGGTGACAGCAGAGTGTTTAACCAAGTTGGGGGCTTTCTGAGCACAAGGCCCTGTGTAGATCACACTTTCATGAAGCCCACCCTGTATATGTTTTCATTACCCACGCTTACCCCTGTATGAAGAAGTTTCCGGGATCCATCCTTACCCCCTGCCATCTGCCCCAACATCCTACTGGCTCACTTAGCCTTCAAAACTCAGCTAAACTGCCTCTTCCCTGGGTCCATATCTCTCCCCACTAACCCTATATTCCCTTTTTGTATTGTACATGTAACTTTCAGTTTTTATTCAGTTGACATAAGAAACATTAAGTACTACTGGGTGCCAGGCACCCGGGATACAGTTGACTCTTTTTCATGAATTTATTACCTCCTTCATTTTTTTCCTTTACTTCCCTCTTGCCTGCCCATCCTCCTTACCTGCAGACTGAGATAGGGCTGCCTGCCTCAGGAGGAGACAACCTGAGGGCAGGCTGAACCAATATTACAAGGAGATAGCCGAGAAAATAAAGGCAACCCTCAGCATCCTGGCGTGACTTGTGTGCGGGCTGTTAATTAAGTAGGAAAATGGTCCATTGAAGGAAATTACAGTGTATTTTCTAGGAATTTTGGACTTGCTAGTTTAATTCTTAAAAACAACATTATCCCCATATTATAAATGAGCAAACCAAGTCTCAGAGGAGTAATTTACTCTTGGTCATATAACTACTAAAATGTAGAGCTAAGATTGACTCCAAAAGTGCTCTAGCATTTGATCTCAATCCTATGATCTGTCTGATTTGTGAAAAAGGGTGGAGTGGAAGAGGCTGTTTCAGGTGCAAGGACAGAGTAGGAAAAGCAACTGGGCAGTCAGGTACGGAAAGGTTTCCTGCTTCACATTATATCTCACATTTTCTTATATGTATTATCTCCTGTACTTCTTGTACCAATCCTTTGAACTATGTAGGGAAAGTATAGCTTATTGTCTTAACCTACAGCATGAGTGCACGGCTCAGTTTATTTGGAAGAGTTCCAGCATCAAATATTCTGCATTGTCTCCCCAGGCTCACTCATATTTATGAACGTATCCCTGCTTTTGTTTGAGGAAATATGGTCATCACAGGTATATAGGAAAATTCCATACCTGATGTCCTAGAAAATTCTGGACCAATGCCATTTTTTATTGATGAGAAGGCAACACGAGATACAGAAAGAGCCTAGGGCCTGGGAGACAAGAGACCTGGATTTTGTTCCCATCTTTGCTGACCCCTGAGCGTGTGACTTTGGGTAAGACATTTGGCATCTTTGCCTCAATTTCCTCTCCCTGTAAAATGGGCTCTATGATATCTCCTTCTAGCTCTAGCGTTTGAACTTCTAAGGAGTACATTGATTGGCTAAAGAAGAACCAGCTAGAAACATGAGAAGGTAAAAACACCTTATCAAGTCTTTTGGTATTCTGGATTCTGTAAGAGAATAGGGTGAGTGATTTGTGGTAGGTAAGTGAGTGGTTTTCCTTCCTCAGTATTTATTTATAAAACTGTCCCTCAGGACTTTCCTGGTGGCGCAGTGGTTAAGAATCCACCTTCTAATGCAGTGGATGCAGGTTCAATCCCTGGTCAGGGAACTAAGGTCCCACATGCCTCAGGCAACTAAGCCCACACACTGCAACTACTGAGCCCGCGTGCTCTAAAGCCTGCATGTCACAACTAGAGAGCCTGTGTGCTGCAGCTACCGAGCCTGTGAGCTCTGGAGCCCATGTGCCACAACTAGAGAGCCTGCGCACCACAACTACTGAGCCCGTGAGCTCTGGAGCCCACGTGCCACAACTAGAGAGCAGCCCACGTGCTGCAACTAGAGAAGCCCACACGCCGCAATGGAAAGACCCCACATGCCGCAATGAAGATCCCGCGTGCCGCAACTAAGACCCGATGCAGCCAAAAAAAAAAACCTCTTATTGCAAAACTGTCCCTCTGTCTGATTTGAACCATAGATGTCTTCTGAACCCAGACAGAAATGAAGAGCCATCATCCTGACAGAAGAACCAAACTTTTTTTTACTATGGTGCCAGGGGGTGAGGGAGGAACATAGGATATGTGGGTGGAAGCCAGAGGAAGACTGATTTCAACTCAGTAAAAGATGAGATGCCTCCCAGGCAGCAGCCTCTGCTAGTGGGAGTCACCCACCACTACCAAACCCATTACTATTCAGTGGAATTGAAACTGCAACTCAGACTGGGACTCGAACCCACGGTCTTTTAACTGAGATCACACACCTGGTCTCAGAACTTAATGAAGCTCAGGTTCTTGATGTCTCAGAGAGAATTCCGTGAGAGACAAGTGGCAAGAAGTGGATTTATTAAGAGAGAAACACACTCCACAGACAGAGTGTGGGCCATCTCAGAAGGCAGGAGGCCCTAAAATATGGCATGGTTAGTTTTCATGGGCTGGGTAATTTCATAGGCTAATGAGTGGGGAGATTATTCCAGTTATTTCCAGGAAGGGGTGGAGATTTCCAGGAACTGGGCCACCACCCACTTTCTGACCTTTTCTGGTTGGCTTCAGAACTGTCATGGCACCTGTGGGTGTGTCATTTAGCTAATGTATTACAATGAGCATATGAGGCTCAAGGTCCACTGGAAGTCAAATCTTCTGCCATCTTGGACCTAGTTGGTTCTAACCAGTTTTTGTCATGTCCTATGGCTGTGCCATTCTTTTAAAGGTTGTGCCCTGCCCCCTTCCCTCCACTTTCAGAAGCAGATGCCCACTTACTGTGGCGTGTGTGTGTTTGTAAGGGGGATGAGTGTGTGTGTGTGTGTGTGTGTGTGTGCTCTAAGCATCAGATAAATAACTGTTTTTAAGGACTCGAGAAGGTTTGGGAATTGTTTTTAGAGCCTCGAGAAAGCCCTAGAGACAGGAAGTAACCCCCTCCTCCCCGCCCCCCGCTAGGATCTCTAACAATCTCCACATGTATAAAGGCTCCCAAATATTACAAACTCCAATGAGCAAAGAGCTCCTAATAAGCCCTTCACAACATAAACACCAACAATAAAGACAAATGCGAAAAAAGTCAGATGCCCGAAGATTCCAGGTAGACTGAAAAACCCCATTCTGCCCAGTCGTTCTAGATGTATGATCCTTTCTCTCTCGCTATGTGCTGCAGCCCAGCTTGTGCTCTCAGTTCCATGGTGAGAACAGTACGGGAGGGGAGGACAGAGGCCTGACCTCTTCGAATCTCTGCACGCCCCACATCTTGTGGATTCCATGGTTTTTGTCCCTCAGTACTCTGTAGCCGTTTTGGGTATGTCATTCCACTGGGCAGAGATTCAGCCTCCTGACTCCCCAGCATGGTTCCTCCCAGTGATGCCGGGACATGGCACCTTGGATCGTAGGAAAAACCACGATGGCCTGGGAAATCTGGGCCTTATATTTCAGGCCCAATAAAACAGAAAATCCTCTTCATGTGTTTACACGCGGAGTAATTACATTTCAGGTGCTTCTACTGGAGTGCTAATGGTTAGGAAAAAAAGTCCTCATTTGGGGCAAGAGGTCAGATGACTCTTGCTGGCTGGAGTGTGAAATTCGGTCACATGGAAATGCTCAGCGCGGTGGGAAATGATTACCGTAAAGGTCTTGGGTAGAGTCAAGTCTCCGTGAATGGGAGGGCTCGGGCACGGGGACTGCCGCGTGACCTGGCCTTCCGAGGGTCAACCAGGAAGCCCTCAAAACTTTCATTCCTGCTGGAAAATTGTTTTACGATTGTCCAGTCTCTTTCCTGATGGCACAGTGTAATGAACATAATGAAATTTTTAAAATGTGACCTGCCTTTAACCTCATGGACTTCAGCTCCTGTTGTGTAAGTGTAGACAGCGTAGGACATGAACTAGAAAGACCTGGAAGTTGCTCTTTTTGAATCAAACCTTGCTACCCCTCTCGTGTGGAGCTAAGTGGTCAGTCTCTGGGTAAGCGACTTTGAATCCTGGCTTTTCCACTTGCTGACTGCATGTCTTTGGCAAATTATTTGCAACCTCTTTAAGCTTCAGTTTTCTCATTTGTAAAATGTCTCTAATAATCCTGCCAGCCTCATAGGGTGACGGGGAGGATTAAATCCAGGCGTGCCATTGTCTGCGCTACGTCCGGTGCTGGGCATGGGCTAAGTACTCAAAAATGTTCATGTTTTTGTTACCAGCCTGGTGCTGTTTGTCAACCCCTCTTTTTTTTTTTTCCCCGTACGTGGGCCTCTCACTGTTGTGGCCTCTCCCGTTGCGGAGCGCAGGCTCCGGACGCGCAGTCTCAGCGGCCATGGCTCACGGGCCCAGCTGCTCCGCGGCATGTGGGATCTTCCCGGACCGGGGCATGAACCCACGTCCGCTGCATCGGCAGGCGGACTCTCAACCACTGCGCCACCAGGGAAGCCCCAGCCCCTCTTTTAAAATGAAAGCAGTATATAGGCAGAAAGTTTTGTAAATGGAGAATTGTGTTGGTTGGGTTTAGGGCCTTATTCAAGCCCTCTTAATGCTGCTCCTCCAGACCCACGAGGTCCAGAGAAGGGCTCTGGGGATGGTACTTAACGACTTCAGATAAGTCTCCAGTATGTAAATCTGGGCTTCCAAGAAGCACCTAAAACTTGAGGACATCGCATGACCTTTATCTAAATCTCTTAGGTTTGCAAATGGAGCTTTGATTTCACAAGAAGGCTTTCTGGAACTTCCTGCTCCTGGTCCGGGTAGCACCGTGAGAATAGCCTTCCCTGTGTATTTTGGCAGTGGTTGGCCGGAACAGGGAAGCAGAGTGATGTGTGGAACTCAAGAATAATATAAAAAGCGTGAAGTGATACTTTCCAAATCTCAAAATTTTTTGTTTGGGTTCATTTCAAATTTGAGCCCAGAATCATGGGGCTGGTTCTCCTTCTGTTCACAGGGAGGGCTGTGCTCCTTATAGCGGGGAGATATGCAACCCTTTTTTTCACCTGTTTCCCCTACTCTTCCCCACAATGGTGATTTGAACTGTCCTTTCCTTTTTCTCATTTTTTCCAAGTAAAATCCCTGTGTTTCCCAGTCCTTTTAGGACTTCAGTGAGTATTTTCAAGGAGACCTGTGTAGAACCCAGTCATGAAGTTGGGCTTAGAAGTTGACTGACTCCATATTTTATACTTTACTTCCATGGAACATTTGCTCAATGAGCTAGCATGAACCAGGGACAGCACTGACCTTTAAGATAAGTAGATTTGTGGTCCAGAAGGTTATTAATTTTTTATGAGGAAATCTGCTAGGTGAAACTAACTCTTTATTTCCTTTGGAGTGGAGCAAAGAACTACTTTGTTCTTTGATTCCTACTTGGAATGTTCCAGCATTATTCCTGATACAATGCCTTTTTCCTGATACTTAACAAAAAAAAAAAAGCCATCTTCCAACTCTCCTAATCAAGTTTATTTGAAAGAAATATCTATGGGAAATCTAAAGATGTCATGTTTTATCATGTGGGCCTTATCTAAGTTTGGCTGATGGGACAGTTAGGAAATGTTTTCTGGGGTCTGAAGATATGATTTCACTGATACATATTCAGTTCAAATATATAATGAAACAATGATAAAGTGGAATCTAAATTAGATTTTCACTCCTGGTGGGTAGCACCTTAAAAAGCTTTTCTGATAAAGTTGAATTGAGTCATATTCTTTCAGATATTGATTTATCACCTTTACTGAATGTTTCGGGCTTTCTAAGCATTGGAACATTGGGTGCTTCCCTTGGTGATAAGAGAAGAATGTGCCCTTTAACATTTATTCAGTACAGATGTCTTGAGCACCTACTGTGTGCTGTGAGGAATGTTTCCTCTGTTTCCTCTGTCTAGAATGCTCTCCTTTAACTACTTAGAATTCTTAAATTCTAAAAGCTTTTCTTCCCATCTCTTAAGGCCCAGGGTATAAACATCACTTTCTCTGAGAAAATGTCACGTTCCTTTCCTGCTTGTTTCTTTGAGATGGTTTGTACCTCAGGCTCTAGTATAGGATTCCTAGTTTGTGAGGTGCTCCCCAGAACTGGGGACTTTTTCAGAGCAGGAAACTTATCTTTTTCTCCTTCTTCTTTGTCTTCATTTTGGACTTTTTCTGTGCTCAGAAAATGTTTATTTAATTAACGTTGAGTGATCTTCAAAATAGGTGTTGAATAAATGGATTGTCACCTCTTAAAAGGACGGATGATCTTAATGACTGGGAAGACAAAGGCTCCCACCAGCCCGGGCGCTTCAGCTGCCTCTGGGGAGGGGCTTTGTCCACAGAGCTCATGGGTCTGGGGGGCAGCAAATCAACCACTGTGTGACTTGACGTACATACGGCCACGGTGAGTGGTGGTCTGCCTGCCGTAACTCTTCGTATCGTCCAGTTTGGCTGAAAGAATTAGTGGTTGAGTTTATTTTCATATTGGGTGGTCACAACACAGATCGCCATGATCCATAAAGCCCCCCCATGAAATCAATGAAAGCCCAGTAGTGGTGTGAATTATGGACCTAGAAGTGATTCCTACATTTGCTAAGCAGTTCCTTGTCCAGTGAACAATGCTTAAGTTAATTTGTCACCTTTCTTTCTGAATTATCCTGGATTCTTAGTAAGTAGGATCGGAAGGAATGACATTTTACCATATGGCCAAACAAGCAAATGAACAAAACCAGTAGTCACGGGGTGAGGAGAAAATTGCATCGGCAGGCAGACTCTCAACCACTGCGCCACCAGAGAAGCCCTCTTCTTTAATTTTTTAACTTAAAATTTTATTTTGACTTTTTTCTCTGTTTACATTATATTCAAGAAAGAGTGAGAAAGAAGGACTATATAGCCTCCTCAAGGCGCTGTGTTGACCACCTCTGAGATCAAAGCTCCCCCTCCACCTCAATCCCCCAGACCTATTTTTCTAAGCCTGCCAGGAAATTTCTCAGACACCCTACCTGACGGCCGCCTGGCCCTGAGACTGTCCTGTTATTGGACTGACAGGCTGATTGAAGCCTTACCCAGACACCCTCTGTGGTCAGTTGTGGCCTTGATGGCGGGCTTTTAGAAAAGGCGTAAATTGTCCTTTCACTCTTTGCAGCAGCCATATTGCCTCCTAGGCTTCAAGCCACATCCTCTGGTGGTGTCTGTGGGAACTCCAGAGACAATCAAGGGCATCCGGCAAAGTGGTCACGTCCTTCAGGACTTTCCTGGGCCGGCCAGATGAGGGCCCATGCATCTCTCTTCTCTGCTGCGGTCAGCCCTGCATCCTCGGCAGTTTCAGGCTCGGTGGATGGTGGTCCAGGGTTTCTGCACACAGACCTCAGCCCAGAGGCTGCCCTGAGCCAGCACCACAGCTGAAGGAGCTTCGCCTGCATCTGACAAAGCAGAGGGAAATCTATAGAGATCTCAGATGATACTGTACAAGCATATATATCTGATTGTAATAATTGTAAATATCTTTGTTATATACATGTATGTAGTGTGTATAGAGTACTTCTATATGGCTTCTGTGTAAGATTTCATTTAAAGATATAATTCTTTACCTTTAGCAAAAATTCAAAACCACTGCTATATTTAAAAGTGCATTTTCTTTATTCATCCAGCCGTCCATGCATCCATCCAGCCAGCCAGCCAGTAAACACCTGTAGCACTTCTAAGGTGCCAGGCTAGATTCTAGGGGTGTCCCAAATATAAACTCATTTAATCTTCACGATCATCCCAAATGGTAGGTACTACCATTGTCTCCATTTTGTGAGTGAGGAAACTGAGGTACAGAGGACTTAGAATGCTGCAGCCCAAGTTGTCTGGCTGGGTCTGCTCTCTCAACCGCCTAGACTCTGCAGCCCTTCCCCAAGACAGACCCTGCAGGCTACTTTCCCTCCACAGGCTTGGAGCCCTGAGACAAATGGCCCCATCCCTCTGCTCTGGTGTCAGGGGCAGTTCCACTCCATCATCGCCAAGGTCCCGTTTAGTACTGATGTCTGAGCCTCTTAAGTCAGAGGACTGACTGGTCACATGACTTACTGTGCATTTGACACTGTGGCAACCAGCAAGAATGTCCCAAGGGCAGGGATTCTGAGACCCGCAGCAGATGTGGGTCTCAGGCCTCAGGCTGGACTCTAAACAGCCCTGACAAAAGCCAAGCGGCTATTAGATGGTAATGAATGTGGGCCACTGTGGACCATTAGCAACCTGAACCAGATGTGACTCAGCTCTTAGAAACAGAAGGTCTGCATTCTATTGCCCATCAGTTGGGACAGGAGAGACAGCAACAGTTATACTTTATCTTAACTGCAGCTGAAAACAGTCATGCTTCCACTGAACTGACGCTGATATTGAGCAACCCTTAGAAATCAGAAGTGATTTACTAACTGCTAAGTAGCCGGTTGTGGTCCTAAGTTGCCTAAGATTTTATTAAAAATTATAAAAGATTTTATGAACATAATGAAGTAGAGAATAAGCAGAGAATCAATAAATGTGTTGGCTCTTTTTTTCCTATAGAAGGGATCACTTATATTGTTATAGTCAGCTGCCATACTGGGGGGAAAAATTATCCTTTTAAGAGAGCAAAAAGGTTTTAAGTGACTATATCTTTAAAGGCTCTAGTGAAAAGAGATGTCTTAAAATGACTTCTGTGCATTAATCCAAGTTTTTGTGATGCTGCTGTAGTACAAAGTGTGGCTTTTAACGTAGAAAAGTAGTGCCATTTTCTGTGTGACTCCCAGAAAGTTCGCAAGCTGTACTCCAGTGTGATGTTGGGAAGAGGGTTGCAGGGAAAGATGGAGGGAAATCTGAGGAAGAAAGAAAGTTGATGTTTCCTCTTTGGGCTAAAATCTCCCTTGTGGCTCGGTGGTGGGCCTGGGGCCGGGCCTGCTTCCACAAGCATCTCTCAAACAGCTTTGGAGATTTTATGCAGCCCTCATCTGACTCCCGGAGGAAGGCGTGGGAGGGTGCCCTGCAGGGCTGGCCTGCATAAAACAGGGACTGGTGGTCTTATGCATGGGGCTGGGGTGGAAGAGGTCCCCACGTGGAGAAGGCTTCACATCTGGGGGATTTGTGATAATTTCCCCGTTCATTTGGCAAGCGCTCCAGTGTCACTCAAGCACTGAGCCTTGGAGCTGGATACTGGGAGCAAACCCCGCACAATTACAATAGAATATGAAACGTGCCACAGAGGGCTATGGTAACCGGAGGGCAGAGACTGACTGGGATTTGGAGAGCCAGGAAATTGTTCACAGACGGGGGTGTGGGACATTTGAGCTGGACCTGAGGGGTGAGCAGTGGTTTGAAGGATATGGGGGTAGTTAGGAAAAGGCATTCCATCTCCAAGCCTAAGCACTGAAGACTGATTTCTTGCAGAGAAATGGGGGCAATGGCCATTTGATCCTTCAGGATCAAAAGTGTTTAGGTCTGGGGAATGCAGTTAGACTAAGGGAACTCCGTCATTCCTCAATTATCCTTGCCCCCTCCTTAGTCCCTCCCCCGACTTCCCTTGTTCCAAAAGAACTTATTGAGGGGCTTCTCTGAGCCACAGCTGGTAGCCCAAATCCTCATTCACTCCACTGTGGCTGCCTCCCAGGATTCCATCCATGGGTGATCCCTTCCCACACTCTGTCGTGGTTGGTCTGTGTGACCAAGAGCATATGGCAGAAGCAGTAGGATGTCACTTCTGAGACTAGGTTATAAAAAGCTCGGGTTCCATCATGGATCATGGGTGTGTCCTCACACTCCGGGTCACTTGCTCTGGGCGAGCTAGCTGAAACCTAATGGGCATCCAGCTTAGCTGCTCTAGATTCCTGACCCAGAGAAATCTGGTCTAATAAACGCTTAGTATTTTAAATCTGTAAAATTGGGGGCTAATATTTTATATGGTAATAGATAACTAGTACAAAGGCTACCTTCTTTCATCTTCATTCACTTTCCTATTCCTACTCACTCAAGTTGACATTAGCTAATCAGGAATATGGCTGCTTGAAGTATTGGTCTTAGATTCGGGCAAGAGGTACCTTGCACCAGGCCCCATGCTTTAGTGGGCCCAGTCATGTCTCTTTCCTTGGGCCAAGGATCTGCAGGGGCAGGAGGACTGCCGCCTTCACTGCCTGACATCCACATAGCAACTGTCCAGGTACCTGGGACTCTCTGTCCAAAGGGAACCAAACCTGCTTCCAGGACCTAGAGGCATCGTCCCTGGGCTTGACCTCACAAGGGTGAACTATGCTGCCGGAGATAAATCCGGGTCTGTGGGCATCAAAGGGATGACTGATCTTGAGGATGTGGGTAGGTCTTGGATGTGTGGGCCACATATCCACACGTGCACACCCATGCACGTGTGTGTGTATGCGCACGTGTGCGCATACACATATGTACTAATTTTTTCTTTAAACTTTTAACTGATGTCCACGTGGGTGCTCACAGGGACCCCACGGTGTGCAATGGTGAGGGATTAAGAAGCGAAGAGCGCCAGGCTGCAGTCTGGGTATGGTTCTTCTTCAACATTCTCACGAGAAACCCTGAGAATTCTTAATTTTTTTTTTCTTTTTAAGATTTCTAAATTTGAACCTGGCCTTTCAAGTCATTAGGAAGGCATATTTGTCAAGGTAGGAGGACAGAATGGACTTTTTTTTTTTTTTAACAGTTTGTGATTGTAATATATAACTTTAAAATATTTAGATTTATGGTATTTATTCTTGTTCTGGGCCCTACAAATATTAGAGTCAGTCATGGCCACTTGATCTCAAAAGGGATTTGTAGACAACAGTTCTTTGGAACTAGAGTTGGTCAACCTACAGATAAGAAACACTTTTCTACCTCTTAGAATCTGGGATAAAATGGAAATAAATAAAATTTATGTGTTTAATCTTCAACTCTATCTATATTGGACTTAAATAGGTAAATATCTATCTATCATCTATCATCCTTTCACCCAGTCATCCATCTACCTACCTACCTACCTACCTACCTATCTAAAAATACCTTTCTCTTTTAGGACATTTTTTTCCCTCTAAGAAAATTTTCTGCTCTCTACACTTCTTATTTCCCTTGGGGCCCCCTCACCTATTTCCTTTAGGGCATTCTTCTTAGGCATTACTTTTAAACACTGGGCTGGCTGGCCAAGCTGTTGGATGCACACTGGTGAATTTGTGGGATTATTGGATTTCTGAACTCAGTACCTCTGCTGTTCCCAATTAGAAGTAAACTTCTGACTTCTCCACCATTTTTCATGCTAGAAAAATGCTTCCTCCCCGACTTGCTCTTTCTTTGTGTCCTATTACATACAGCTTCTCCATTCTAGTCCAGGAGATGACGCATTTTAGTGGTAGAAGAAGTAATGGGGGTCTCTTTTTCTCTATCTTTTGTTGACTTGTGAAGCTCTTTGTCTCAATTATTTGTATGTGGGTATTCTAACCATTGGGGGAAAGATATAGAATCATTTTCTGTTCCAGCTGGAACTGGGACCTTAAACATAAACCGTATTGCATTTGAAAATGGCCCTCTAGTTTTATCACGCTCACAGGAATCTTATCGCATTCTTGTGTTCTAATGAAATCCAAAAGAGACTGGCTGGCCATTAGTAAAATCAGTGACTATTAAACAATGCTCAGGTTACCTGACCCGTATCTTTCCTTCCCTAAAGTATGCGATAGCACCATTTTAGTAAATATGATACAGGAAAGCAATTTTCAAGTTATTTCCGGATATCTAAAAGCATTTAATAATCTACAAGTTGAAGAATATTTTGGAGTTACTTTCTCAGTGTCTGTGTGTGCATGTGTGTGCACACATGCACGCATGCACACGCGTATTCATTTTTTCTTTAAACTGATTTTTATTCTGCAGTTGTCCCACATGCCTTCTGGCCAAGTCAGAATGGGTTTGTCTATGAGAAACGTTGGTTCCCGAAGCAGTTGCAGCATCAAACAGTCAGCATAGACGGGGTGTTCCAAGTTATCAGTGTAACTCTAAAAGACACGTTTATTTAATCCTGACTCGTAGGACTTAGGCCATCAAGACCCTCCTTCTCCTTTGCCAGCAAAGTAATTGCTACCACATTGAACTCTATGAATGTGGTGCCATTTCCCTGCAATTGTGGTTAACTAAGGAGAAATCCTGAGACACATAAACCTTGGTCTCTATGAGACATATACGTATGTCATTGAAATATGAGAGCTCGCCTTTACAATGGTATCCTTTTAGAGAGCCAGAGCTATCCAAGGCTCCTTGGAATGGTTCTTAAAAGACTTTGGCAGTGCTGTGAGCTTTTCTTTTGCTTGTCTTGTTTTTTTTTTTTTTTTTTTTTTTTTTTGGCGAGGGGGGGCTACAGATTAGGGAAAGAGAGAGGCAAATGGGTGGGGGAGGGTATTTAAGTTTTTTTGTCAGGAATCTGGCATTATTCGGTAGAAGCCATTTAGGCCCATTTTTAGGCAGGGGCCTTAGCGTCTGACCACATTTGAAACATTCACCCTGTAAATGTTCCAATTTTCGGATGGGCTTCCAAGGGGAACATCTCCAAAGCGTGGTGACTGACGAAATCACCGATGGAGATTAAAGCTTCCATCCTCTGTTGACACCTGAGCACATCATCAGAGGGAATACTGAACTGTCAGCAGATGTCAAGGAATTATTTACCGGAGATCCAGTGAAACCACGGGGGCTAGAAACACAATCATCCATAAAAAACACATCATTTAAAAACCGGCTTCTAACCTAACAGCTTCAGTCTGGCCGTCCCTCGGCAGCCATCTTGGATTTATAGGAACAATCAGCGGGTCGGTCCGTCTCTGTCCTCACGCGCAGGCGCAGCGTCTTCTCCAGCGGATGCCGATGGAGAACCATTTCCGCAAGTTCGCTGTTCGTTTGAGTTTGCAGAAGAACCATGAAATTCAGGAAGTAAGCAGACACCAGGGAGAGCACTTCTGCTCCAACATACACCTGTGTGGGACATCACATCTGTGTGATCATATTTTTATTTCGGAAATTTAGAAAGTACACTAATGATAACTGAGCCCTTCTGCAACGCCTCAGAGTTTTCCAGTCGACGTGCACCAGTCCTGCAATGCCCAGCTAAGTGGGCAACATCTGTCATCCTTTTAAATGTGCAGCTTAGGAAATGGAAATAGTCAGGAGTTACCTGCCGGATAAAGGGAGAGAGCAGCTTTATGAAAAGAGCATGTCAGAGTGTCTGGGTCCAGGTGTGAGAAGCTGTCCTTGACTCCTGTTTTAAATATTTACTGAGCGCCTTCTACGTGCCAGCCGCTGGGATGAGCAAAACAGGAAGACTCCTGCTTTTACAAACTTCCCATTCTAGTGGGAGTGACAGACTTCAAATAAACAATCACGCAAACATATAATTACAAACTGTTGATAACTGCTACTGCAGTGAAGGACAGGATGCTCTAAGGGAACGAAACTAGGGGACCTCATTTGTTTATTTACTTTTTATTTTATATTGGAGTATAGTTGATTAACGATGTTGTGATTGTTTCAGGTGTACAGCAAAGTGATTCAGTTATACATATATATATCTATTCTTTTTCAAATTCTTTTCCCATTTAGGTTGTCACATAATATTGAGCAGAGTTCTCTGTGCTAGGGGACTGCATTGAGATTGTCAGAGTTGGGGGTCACCAAGGGATGTCCCCCTCCCAGGAAGTGACGTTTAAATTGAGAACTGAAGCCACAGTTGTCCAGGGAAGAGAGAAGGAAGAACTTCGGAGGCTTGAGGGAAGGTTATGTGCAGAGGTCATGGTATAGGAAAGAGCTTGATCCGTTGAAGGTCTTGGCTGGATCCAGATGGAGAGATGCAGAGGGAAGGTGGAGGAACCAGAGAGAGAGAGTGCGAGAGGCCAGGATAACAGGTCAATTGGAAGCAATGAGCCTGTCTCAATGAGAGAGCTCCGTTTCCCACCCCCACAACGAAAAGAATGGGACCTCCTTTCGGTTCCCGTGGAGTTTCTGATTCAACTTTGGAAAATAAAATATCTTTAAGGCAATTTAATAAAAGTATCCCCCTCTGTACTGCATCCAAACAGGAATTCAAAACCTATTGCTGATATAAATCACTTCCCAGAGTGTGTGGGTGGGAAACTTCTGTCTTATTGTTTCAGTAATCCTGTGTCTACTGTTTATTGTACAGAAATAAATCCCCAAAAGAACAAAGTTCATGTCAGAGTTGATCCTCTGGGGAGAGTTGCAACACATCTATTCAGTTTCCTTTTCATATACTTCCTCATGTCAATAAATCTCTGTCATGTCAATAAATCTCTATCCATATTCCTATAGTTATTTTGAAATATACAGATTTTAGAAAAAAAAAAGTTCTTCTTATTCAAGTCCTTGAGATCAAGCTCTTTCCTATACCATGACCTCTGCACATACCCTTCCCTCAAGCCTAGAAAGTTCTCTCTTCCCTGGACAACTGTGGCTTCAGTTCTCAATTTAAACGTCACTTCCTGGGAGGGGGACATCCCTTGGTGCCCCCCAACTCTGACAATGCTGTTCTCAAACTTTTCAGACAGAAGTCTTCATTGAGACTGTTATCAAAGAGACTCCAACTGAGAAACTAGGAATACAATGCAGCTTCACATACATCTCTTCCCAGGTATACTGGGAGCTTGGACAGATCACCCCAGAAGAAGAAATCACTGTGAAATTAAGACTGAAGCAGCAGTCTGACCCTGAGTCTCTGAGTTTTCTACTATGTGATGGGATAAAAATCTTTTTTACTCTGCCAAACTTCCTTCCAAAATGCTTTTTAAAGGTATACAAAATTGTCTGTGAAGAACTCCTTTCCATTGGTCCATTGGACGAGTATGTAGTGAATGTTTGTTATGTGCCATGGACTGGATCAGATTTTCTAAGGGACTCGCCCTCCCCAAGAAAAGATTCCACCCTGTCTTTACAGAGCTTACAGTCTCATGAGGACATAAAACCCAAGTTCTTCCACCCCAAAGTAGGCATCACATTGATAGTTCCAACTGAAAAGGCAACCAGAATTCAAAGGATGTGGCAATGCCTTGGGCAAGGAGATCTGGAAATGGGGGTTGCAGGGGAGGGGAGGAAGGGTCAGGTGTGGATATCAGGTGAGCAGTCACAGAGAGATAAGAAGGAGGGGATGGACCGTGGTTGGGGGAGAGGAATACAGAAGCCATGATGAAGGGTAATGCTTGGGGGAAACCACGGTCTTATTTCATGGGGATGATCTGAGGCCATATTTTATTTGGAAAATGACTTCTTGAGATGAGTGGTTGACTCCTGTAGATGCAGTGAATGGACTGCTATGGATAGAAATTTGCAGATAACCAATAGATGATCCAGATGGGGGAGGGAGGGAGCGATACCTTAGGGGCCATGTTCTTGTTGGTTTCACACACATCTACTGACTTTTTTTTCTAACAAAGTCATGGATATGGAATATAGGAATGGGGAAATACAAAAAAACTATGAAGGACAAGAATAATTCATAATCCTGCCATTCTGAGATGACTTCTTTTAGCATAACATTTGAGTATATTTATTTACCCAAAGCTACACACATAATTTTTGGAAAGAAAGTGTTTGTAGTACTAGAAAGGTTCTTTTTTTTTTTTTTTTTACTTACTTATGTATTGTAAGCATTGTTTTATAGCCCAAAATGGTCTCTGAGAATATTATTTTAATGGCTATAGATGGCTTTCCATTCTATGGAAAGGATGTGCTACAGTTTCCTTAGTCATTCTCATTTTGTTAGCCATTGTATGTTACTCTCAAGTTTTTGCTAAAATGAGTAACTGAGTGAGAAACACTCTGGAACATAATATTTGTTGTCACCTCTTGTTATTTCCTTAGGGTAAATTTCTAGATGCGTAATTACTGGGTGAAGCAGCTTAAACATGTTCTAGGCTTTTGGTGCGCCGTATCAAATTGTCAGGGCCCACCGTGGACCTCTTTGTTCTTAGATAGGAGCAAACATTTCATCTGGTGAGCTTGCTTCTGCCACTGGGATGCCATTTTTGTGTCTTTCTTCCAAATTTCCAAACCAAGAATGGATTCCCATGCCCAAAAGTGTGGGTCCCTTTGTACAGTTAACAGATCACAGAAGAGAACGACCTGGCATGATGGATAAAGTAAATGTGGTCTATGCACACATGGAATATTATTCAGCTATAAAAAGGAATCAGATTCTGACACCTGCTACAACATGGATGAACTTGGAAATTATTCTGAGTAAAAGAAGCCAGACATAAAGGGTCACACATTTCACGATTCCATTTATATGAAGTATCCAGAATTGGCAAATCTATAGGGAGACAGAGAGTTGGTTAGTGGTTGCTAGGGGCTATGGGGATCGGGTGGGGGGGGTGGAATGGGCAGTGACTGCCTAATGAGTATGGAGTTTCTTTTAGGGATGGCAAACATGTTCTGGAACTAGGTGGAGGTGATGGGGGCACAGCATAGTGAATGTACTAAATGCTGCTGAATTGTATGTTTAAGAATGGTTAAGATGATAAATTTCACGTTATGTGCATTTTACCTCAATGAAAAAGAAACATGCCTGGTATGTATAATAGCTCAGTAAACCAGATAAGAGAAATTACTCGGGATCACAGGGACCCTGTTCATCTATTTCAGCATATCTGGTTCAGGCCATCTGAGAAGCAAAGCACATTCCTTTTGGAAAGAGAAGAAACTAGATCAAAGCTTTGATTTCGGTAGATGACAATTACTTTTCTAATAACTGTCCAGGTAAATTTAGATATAGCGCATTTCTCATAGCATTTAATTTTTCTTTAGAGAGGCTTCCTGATAGGGCAAGATCTAGTTTTCACAAAATAATATAAAATGAAATTAAAAAGACAGCTGGAAGTGTCAGCATTTCAATATGGTGGTGGGTGCCTTTTAATGTAAAGATTACCCCCAGAGCCCATGTTACCGACTAGCTTGGAGAAGTTCATCTTTATAAAACCTCTCCCTGGTTCTTTAGTTACTCATTTTGTGAGGGAATGAGTTATTGACTATAAAGTTGGCCAGAGAAAGTCTCCGGGAGTTAAAACCTGAATGTAAATTAATAATTAGCTCACCTGGCCTCAATTTTCAGAAGTAAAATATATTCCCATATCTAGGTAAAAGTTGCCAAATAGCTAGCTCATTGGAAGTCTCCTATTTATAGGGAAATGGCATTAAATCTCTTTCTCTCACTATCTCTGAGATTTAAGATTTTTAAATGACAGTTTTGGCTTTGGTTATGCATTAGAATTAGTGTTTCTGAAAGTTTAAAGATATTGATATAAAATAAAAATAGTCTTTTGTCTGAAAAATGAAGAGTACCTTTAGAAATTTCCATTAGAAGATAGCAACACTGGAAATGAAATTTCCGTCAGTCTTATTAACAAAAACCAGGGGACTTGCGAAAGGTATTTTAATAGAAAAACCTAGCTCAAGAGACTTACAATTAAACCCTAAAGATGAGAAAAAATTAACTTCTTCATCTTTATAGTTATTAGATTTGTGATGGAGGAAAACCTGTGTCAAAGATGAGCCCTCCCGGGCTTCCCTGGTGGTGCAGTGGTTGAGAGTCCGCCTGCCGATGCAGGGGACACGGGTTCGTGCCCCGGTCCGGGAAGATCCCACATGCCGCGGAGCGGCTGGGCCCGTGAGCCATGGCCGCTGAGCCTGCGCGTCCGGAGCCTGTGCTCTGCAACGGGAGAGGCCACAGCAGTGAGAGGCCCGCGTACCGCCAAAAAAATATATATATATAAACATGAGCCCTCCCAAATAGTGACTCATTGATTAACTCATTCATTCATTCATTCAATAAGCATTTACTGTGAAGTGGCTACCTGCCTTGCATCGTGCTAAGCTCCATTGATACAAAGACTATATGAGATAGTTTTTGACATCAGGGTACTTATTGATAATTCAGGACCCATAGATTAGTAATACTGATACAAAGTGGATAGGAATATGCCACGTAATTAGTGCAACAAATTCTACACCAAAGGAAAATATGCTTACTTGCTGGGGAGATTTGAGATTTCACAGAGAAAATGACTGCAGCACTGGCCCTTGACAGGTAGATGGCCTTTCAACAGGCAAAGTTGAGAGAGGGCATTTTGTGGGGGGTAAATAGCAAAGTATGCAGGTAGCAAGGTGAGTAGGCAGAGAGATTATGGTCTGTTTGAGGCACGATGGCTGCTCTCATTTGGCTCAAGTGGAGTTCTTGAAATAGTGGAGTGGGATCTGAGACTGGGTAGGTAGAGGTACAGTGGTACATGGGAACAGAAAGGCAGGTGGGGCTGGACCATGGATGGTCATGAGACAGAAATTGAAACTGAGCATCGCTTTGGAAGTGGCCTCTCAGATTGGGCATTCTGGTCTTTTTCTCTTGTGCGGTCTGCTGAGGGCACTAATTGTTTCCTTGATCAAGCCACTTTGCTGTACTTGCCTCCCCTTCCCTCTAACAAAAGCCCGTACATGGAGGGAGAAATATGACATGTCCTAAGAGCCCTTAGAAATCTTGGACTTAAAAGGCACTTCTTTTATTTAAAAATGAAACAAAGCACTTCTTATTTTATTGGGGGCTGTGATGCTGTGGTGAGCTGAAAGAAGTAAACTATTCTCTAGCAGTGAATTCCCCTCAGTGTTTGATGATTTAAAGTCATGCTGAGGAGAGCTACGTTGACACCCAGGAAATTTCATCTCACACACCTTTTTGGGGGGAGGATGTTACCCATATTACTCAGACTGGCCAGGGTGGTGAAGATGTTCATTGGATCCTACAGCGGGTCCTGGGGTGGAGGGAAGAGGGCTTCTCGAGTGAGAAGGAAAGAGCAGTCAGAAGACGTGCTGAAGGCCACGGTGAGCCTGGGAAGGGAGGAGCGTTGCCACAAGCGGTGGCAGCAGGCAGACCGGGAAAGCAGGCAGCCGTCAAGACTGGGGCACTGTCCTTTGTTTCCAGAAAGGGTTTTATATGAGTCTTTAGAGGCAGCAGTGTAAATATTGTCAGTAACTGCCAATGAGGGACATGTGAAGATCCAGATTTAAGTTTTAGTTTGCTTGGGCCCATATAGGATTACTAGGTAGGTCCTTTTAAAACTTCATTCAAAAATTCTCATTTGCCATCCATCCGTCCATCCATCCCTCCATCCTTCCCTCCATCCACCCCTCCATCCATCCCTCCATCCTTCCCTCCATCCATCCCTCCATCCACCTCCATCCTTCCCTCCATCCATCCCTCCATCCATCCCTCCATCCTTCCCTCCATCCACCTCCATCCTTCCCTCCATCCACCTCCATCCTTCCCTCCATCTACCCTTCCATCTATCCCTTCATCCATCCATCCACCCATCCACTTGTTCATCCATCCATCCATCCATCTCTGAACACAGTATGTAATAATGCCCTCCTCAAATCAAGGTATCACCATATGCTTGCTTATTGTCCTTACCCACCTCCCACACACCCCTTAGACTAACTTCCATGGGAGTACACATTGTCTCTGTCTTGTTCACCACTGTATCCCCCATACCTAGGACACTACCTGGCACAGAGTAAGTGCTAAATAAATATTTATAAAATAAATGTTTTAACTCATTATCATTCTTTAATTCACTCATCCAACATTATGTACCTACTATGTTCTAGGCTTCGTGATATATTCTAGGCATACAATGAAGAAAAGACATGTCCTTTGCACCCAAGAAACTAGTATTGGGAAACAGGTAAAAAGAACACAGTAAAACATATATTTGATAATAGTGATATAGATAGGAGACAGGAAACCGCATTTATTAAGTAGCCTGTATGCACTCGTTACTGTGCTTGTTGTTTTCCATGTGATGTATTTTTCTCATGTCACCTTTGCAAGGCATAATCTCCATCCGACTGATGAAGAAACTGAGGCTCTGAGAGATAAAGTCACTTAGTTATTGCTAATAAAAAGTGCTTTTAAAAATTTTTTTTAAATTTTATATTGGAGTATAGTTGATTAACAGCGTTGTGTTAGTTTCAGGTGTCCAGAAAAAGTGCTTTGAGAGTACAGAGAGGGTGTGGTTTATTCTGTTGGTGAAGGGATATAGAACTAGTCAAGGAAGACCCCGCAAAGTAGGTGACAACTGTGCTGAGACTTGAAGAAATAACCAAGATTGCACCCGGTGGAGAGAGGGCTTTCTGGTACTTCTTCCTAGCAGAGACACGAAAGAGCAACTCCCCTTTCAAATAGGAAAGTCAGTAAAATATGTGGATCATCAATAAATATGGCCCATGAACCAGTGCACCTGGAAACGAAAAATAGGATGCCTGTTCCCTGTACACCTAACGTTCTGTTTCCAGGGTGTTGTTTGTCTCCCACGAAACCAAGAAAAGCTTGACTTGCTGTTTGGCTTCTTTTTAAGGACAGTAGTGATCACGGGGAAGGGAAGACCCATTTGTCTTCCCAGAAACAGATTATGGTCTTAAATTTAGCAGGCTGAGTCAACATTCTCAAGTGCTGATGGCTACCATCAACACACTCCATTTTCTTTAAAGAAATCATTATCTTTCAGAATAGAAGGATTCACAAGACATTCTTAATTTATTCGTTTCTAGTTGTTCCATCCTGCCTTAGATGGTAGCCTGTGTTTGGTATTTAGGCAAAAAATATGGCATTCAAACAATCTTTTCCCTCTCCCACCATCTCTAAATTATATGGGTCATTGCCTTGCCCTCAACTCCAATTTGACAATCCCACTCTGGTGTGAGATGAAACTAACAGTATCAGGTTCCTTTGCCCTAAACAGTTAATTCATCTCACATGGTTGAGCGGTTCATTCCCAGGAAATGCCTGCCCAGGCTCTGAACAGGGTCAAGCCCGACTGTCGCTGGGGGTGAGGGCTCGGGGTGGCAGCAGATGCCCCCTACTTCCTGCTTCTTCCTCTCCAGAGAACCCCAAATATTCTGATAATTCAAAATAAACATCTGTTTCACGTGTTCATCTTCCATAATTCAAATACCTGACGTGCTATACTGTATTTAATTAAAACTGTGAAGCTAATATTAAAAATCTGGAGAGGCTTGAAGAAGTTATATGTGCTGGATGATTCCCTCAAATTTAAAAGAGGTGAATCCATGTATTGATAGAATTAAAGAAAACTGTGTTGTCACTGTCAGATTGAAAACCACAATCCCCCAAACAAAGCCATCTTCATGGCCCACTCACCAGACTCCAGCTCTGTGTATAAACGGAGGTCCTCAGGTATCTCTGCCAGGATCCTGGCAGTGGCTCAGATTTTACAGTTGTTTTACCGAGGTGTCCATTGGTATTAGGCCCTCTTGCTTTTGGTCATTCTGACTTGCTTTCTCCTTCTGAACTGTGTTTCTGTGACCAATTTACAGGACTGCGTATTCAATTTCAGCTGCCCCGTGGTAGCTGACGTGGACAGCACAGCCCAGGCACTCGCTCTCCCCAGCCATCTCGCTGGCTTTGTGCCATCCGCCGGCGTCCTGAGTCATTCATAGGCTAGCTGATTACAGGCAGCTGAAGGTCCAGATAGAGGGTCCCTGGCGGTCTTTCACAAGTGCCTGTCTATTCACTTCCCAGGAAACCCCTCAGATTCACCCCAGTGTCATTCTCTGGTGGTTTGTCCCAAACAAAGAGAAACGGGTTGGTAATACTCGAAGAATACTGACCAAGGGAGTCGGCCAGCCTTGGATCAGTCCTACAATAAGCTCTCTCCTTGCCCATCAATTTTCTGGGTAATTGGATCAAGAAAATTGACTATTTTTCTTTTAGAATCAGCGGGAATTTTGTAACTTGACAAGTGATAAATAAATATATTTTTCTCTCTGATAAAGACGACTTTGCCGGGAGAGAAACTCCTGAGAATCAGTAATGCATTTATTCCTGGTTAACAGTGGGGGGTTAGAAATGCTTTCAGGACCCATCGACTATTTCCAATTTTAAAATTTGTAAAAACTCAACCCAACTGCCAACATCTGTGTCAAACTCAACATGAAGCTGCAAAAAGCCTTTTCCAAGAAGACTCCTCCACGTGCCCTCTTCTTATGACCTGTACCCCCAAAGAAGGTTTTATGGCTTTGCAATGGTTTGTCTCCATGCTGGGTCTCACCCCATTCCAGTTCCTCTCCACCTTCCTCTTATAAACCTCTGAATGGCAAGAGGAGGCAAAGTAGATTCCTGCTGCTTTCTCCAGCTCTCTTTTTCCACTGTCAGGGTTTGCAGCTCAGAGCAAGAGAGGGGGGAAAGGGTATCAATGTCTGTGTCCCCTCCCTGCTTCCCTCCAAGCTGCTGCCTGGGAGAGCATAAAGCCATAATAAAGACACTACTAACATTTAGCCCATTTGACTGAACGAGTCCAAAGGGATGCAGATACCCGAGGACTTTATTTAAAAGTCTGCCACCAGGGCGAGGGCTTCAGGCCAGGCTGGCTCTTTTCTTGTCTGTTGTTCAGGTCCTGCAGAGAGGGCGTTGAGCTGCCGGGACCTTTGTCTCAGTGAACCTAAATATCCCTCCCACAACATCACGCAGAGCAGATGCCGGAGCATTTCAAAGAAGAGGGGTCTGCAAAGGGCGTTGGGGGTCCCGCCACTTCAGAGAGGGGAGAGACGGAGCTGACGCTGGGAACAATGGGAGCCCGGGGCTTTGTAACTCAGAACCCTGTGCCCCTGTCCACTCTCCTCCTCTGACCTTCCCAAACTGGACCAAACAATGGAATGGTGGGAATGCCGAAGTCTAAGCAGCTTTGCCAGGGCTTTTGCATTTCTGCTTGAAGTCTTGTTTCCAGATGGAAGAGAGTCGTTGAAGCGAGGGAGGGGGTGTCTTCATGTAGATTAATCCACGTTAGGCTGCATGAAATGGGGCGATGGCTTTGTCAGGGTGGTCATGATCCTAAGAGTTTCTGATTTTCTTTTAAAGACTGGGGAGATCACTGCCTATACCCGATGGCCCCAGCGGGCTAGGAAAGACATTGCTTTGAAGCTGACTTAAGTCTGCAGATCAAAAATACTTTCAGTCGTCACTCGGTGTTGGCAAAATTTAAGGAGTATTGTGTAGCCCCCAAATCTTTTTTATTAAAGAGCTGACACTCAAACTTCTCCCGACCAAAGTATTCGGGAGGGTAGGGGAATCCTACTGGGGTATCAGTGTTTGATTTTCAGTGAGTTTAGCTTTTCTCCTTTCACATCCATTTCTAATTTCAGAAATGTAGAGAACTGAAGCTTCAGATTAATTCCATTCATGCATTACACCGGTTAGTGAAGGAAGAGCTGCAGAGGTCTAATTTTATGTGGAGAAGTAGACCCCAAGACTTTAAAGGTCTCTGCCTGCATAAAAGTACCCAACCACAGGGGAAATTGGGATGAAACATACAGCCCTGCTTCTGATGTATTTCCATTGCTTTTTGGTTTGGATTGAACAGAAAACCCAGAGCAAACAGTCTTTCTAAGGATATAAACTTCCATTTTTCAATTTTTTTCTGAGCTAGAGAAATACCCAAATTTTCCAACCTCAGAAGAGTATTCTGATTTCAGATCTGCCCAAAATTTGCTTGAGGACTATGAATGTCTTATCTTACAGAGTTTCGCAACTGCTGGTGAATATAAGTCTGTTTCAGAGATCTCCATGGGGATCACACTGATTGTGGGTTACCTATGGCAAAATGTTTAATCCCAGTTGACGTAGTCTTCTGCTTCTGGTGGCACGTGTCAGTCAGTGTATGCCCCGAGACTCGAGAAAGAAATTTCTCTCTACTGATAGCCTGAACCTGGTGGGGATCAGAGGCTAAATCATGTAGAAATAAACCAGCGAGTACACTCTGCCCTCTCCCATCATTGATCTTTTTTGATAATCTGCTGTTCTTAATGTCTTTCTGTTCTAATTCCTTAGCTATCTTATTAAAATTTGATTTAAAATTCCATTTGCATTTTCTGAAAGAAGGTAGCTGTGTTTTGAAGGCAAATTGGAAAACAAACCCAGTTGGATCTTTGGTTGAATATATTTGCCAGTGGTGAGACATAATCACTGAAAACAAAACAAACCGAAACCCAAAACCCACACTGGGAACTGTACTTGAAGGCGTACAGGCCAAGCCGGAGTTGGTGGCAGAGAGAGCTTTCAACTTCCTGATGTGTTTTGTTCGACCTGCAGTATGATTTCAACATTGAATGCTTGTGATGGAACGTGGACTTATAGAAGTGAATGTTCCTCCTTCTTGCCTTGCACTTGGTCCTCATCACTCATTGCTGTCACGGGTCTGACTTCCAAAGGCATCTGAGATTCTGCCAGGTATAATTCCAGGCACTGGGTCTATCCACTTGTGGACAGGACAGGGAAGTCCTGCCCTCATGACGCTTTTGTTCTAGGAAGGGAGACTGAAATAAAACAACCCCCAAAATAATTTCCAAGATCATTTTTGATAGTGATGTGTGTCCTGTAGAAAATGGTAGAGAGTAACATGGCAGAGGGTGACAGAGGAGGAACATTACACAGCATGGTGGGGAAGGTTACTGAGAGGGTGACATTGAGCTGAGCCCTGTGACACTTTGAGGGAGTTTCAGCCCAGGCACAGGGAATAAGAGGTGCAAAGTTAGGAGGCTGGAATGAGGTTGCAGAGGTCCAGTGTGGTGGAGCGGAAAGAGTGAGGGGTGATGGGGGGATGACAGTGGAGCAGCGGTCTCTGCAGGTGAAGTCAAGTTGTGGAAGCCATTATCGACAAAACAGACGTAGAGTTACAGAGGTAGATGACAGACTTATGGTTACCAGGGGGCAAGGTGGGGGGGATAAACTGGGACATTGGGATTGACATATACACTCTACTATGTATAAAATAGGTAACTAATAAAGACCTACTGTACAGCACAGGGAACTCTACTCAATCCTCTGTAATGGCCTATATGGGAAAAGAATCTAAAAAAAGTGGACATATGTATATGTATAACTGATTCACTGTGCTATACACCTGACACTAACACAGCATTGTAAATCAACTATACTCCAATAAAAAGAAAAAAAAGAAAAAGAAAAGTTGTGGAAGCCATTGACGGAGCCTGGAATTGGCTGTGGGTGTGGTACCCAAGCTGGACGAGGTGCCCGTTGAGATCCCTTCCAAATCTGATTCTGAAACTCTGGTTCGTGCCTCCATGGGCTGTATGGAGACTGGTCACCGAGGTTTGCCATCAGATGAGAGTTCAGATCTTCTAACAGAGTTCTTATGAGATGGGCAGAAGTATCGCAGCTGCAAGCAAGCGCTCCAGCCCTATTTTGCAGAAAAAAGAGAGGATGGTGAGGTTAAATGAATCGGCCACAATGACTCAACAAGGCATGAGCAACACCTGAAATTAAGCCCCACCGTGTTGCCTCCTTTTGCTCTAAGCTCCGTGCCACAATTTCTCCCCTGTATCCCCTCATTATTACTCACTTATGTGGGTGTGATCTGGAAGGGAGCGTTGTTTCAGAATCAATAGGGGCTGAGTTCATGTAGTACAGTGAGTGTCTGAGCTTCAAGTACCTCCTTATCGCCAGCACACAGCAGAGGACAGGTCCAAATAAGACACATTATCTGGCCCTGTTGAGTGTCCAAGCCCAGCAACTGTATTAATGGAGCTCTTTATATCCATTCCCTTTACGAACCGAATTTTCTCACTTTCGTTTCTCTGGGAACTTCTAAATAGAGCTCTTGCTGAAGAATGACAAGGGTGTTTGAGTTGGAGAGTTGAACAGAAACCATTTGCTCAATGGGGCTCAAACTTGCAAAATGGAGAAAATAATATGTAAGGAAAGACCACCCCCATTCTAAGATGGCAGGGAGGGATTAAATTACGTGCTTTGTGGCATTCCGTATCATGTTTAAGTTTCTAGTGCTAGACTGATACACTTAGCATTGACCTCATACCTTTTTCTGTGAATCTACATGTCTGCAATTGGACACTTAAAAAAAATGTTAACACGTTTTTGCACTTAGAATCCTAGTAATTCTCTGTTGGGTTTAGCCTGTGTATAGATATGATACTATAGTCATTTTGAAAAGATTTAGATTATCAGTATTATGCCATTGGAAACTTCTAGTAAAACCCTTTCTCTTTACCTTCTACCTTCTGTTGCTGAGTAGATTATTGTTATGACTGCCTGGTGGGCACTTGCGGGAAGAATGGTGGTTTCACATAGTACCGATCCTATCAAATTCAAACTGAGTGTGTTTAGAAATTTTTTTTTTTTTGTATCCCACCTTATAGAGCCATAGGCCTGATCCTCCCTGGAAGTATGTTTTGCTTGGTTTACATACTGTTTAAATATTTTCTGAGTCGATATAAAAGAAGGTTTTAAAAATAAAAATCTGTATTTCTAGCTTATCTGGAAAAGTTCTATCAACACTGGGTCCACCCAGGGCCTGGTTAGGTGCTTGCCCTGATTTCACAGTTGCCATCACTCCCTGTTACTGCCTGCCCCTGAGGCTGAATGTCAGTCTGTAATGTATCATTATACTCTTTTTTTTTTTTTTTAAGAGTAGAGAACTATTTCTCTGTATGTGTGTCTTTATCAAAAATGGAAATATAGGGACTTCCCTGGCGGTATAGTGGTTAGGACTCCACGCTTCCACTGAAGGGGGCACGGGTTCGACCCCTGATTGGGGAACTAAGAATCCACATGCTGCGTGGAGTGGCCAGGAGAGGCGGGGATAAAAAAGAAAGAGAAAATTACCCAGGTAACTATATGCGTCACAAAATGTGGAGTGCTTTGTGTTTCATACGTCGATAGATGCCTGATGGCCAGGCTTATTTAGGGGTTTGCTGGGCCCCTAAAGTCATTTGCATTTTTCACCCTCACACTTGCATTTCCTCCACAAGGAAAAGGCAAACTTCCCTACCTTTTCCTTGAGTTCTCAGCTTAAATGTCACCTCTCCATCCCCACCTTCCTTGATTCCTGTGTTAGATTAGGTGACCCTGCTCTGTGAGGCTGGTACTTTCCCCATCACAGTGCTTGCCAGGCCTTCTTGTAATTACATTTAAACATCATCCTTTAACTCTAAGTTCTATGAGGTCATTGTCAGGAGCCCAATTCTAGGACATAGTAGGTGTGCAATAAATATTTTTTTAAAAAGAATGAATGATGTCACTGCAATCTGGATTTTGAATAAAAATAAAATATAATCTCATTTCATTTGAGTCCTTGTAACAAGCTTTTAAATCTATTCATTATAGTTTCAACATAGAGCGACTGCTTCTGAGAAGAGGATTTTTTCCTCTTTTAAATCTAGAGCAGAAATGGATTTAAACAATTGTTATAGAAATAACACTATTCATGCAATAAGTAGTAATTGAACACCTACTTTGTGCCTCCTGCTATTCTCATTGTTGAAGATGCATTGGTCTCTTGTGAAGCTTTTACTCTTGTAGGGTTGCGGGATGTGCCAACGATAAACATGTAAATACAGATGAGATAAGCTCAGGTATCGATAAACACTGCAAAGAAGTTAAAACAGGCAAGTGGACTAGAGAATGACTGAGGCGGGACAGGTGGAGAAAAGAGGCTCCTGTAGCTGACGTCAGGGAGTGCCTTTTCCTTGACCCGCTATTTAAACTGAGATTTGAATGATAAGAAAATGCCACCTTTAGGAAGACCTGGGAGAAGAGTGCTCCAGTTACGGCAAGGAGCAAGTGCAAAGGCCCTGGGGTGGGAGCAAGCTTTGTGTGTTCGAGGGACAAAGACGGAGCTAATGAGGCTGGAGCTTGAGTGAGGAGCCTGGTATGAGATGAGGTCAGAAAAATGGCAAAATCTTACAGGCCACACAAGAGCATGGATTTTTATTCCAAGGAATGCTGTGCCTTTCACAGACATACAGACTCCAGATTTCTCTTGGCAGATAGAATGATGACCTAGAGAAGTTGTGGGCTTGAAAATGAAACAGACCTTGGTTTGAATCTTTTCTCCACCTTCTACCAAGCATGACCTTCAGCAGGTCTTTCCTTTCTCTGAGCTCAGATTCCAGCTGTAAAAAATAGGATTAATGCTTTCAATGTGATTGATTCATGCCTTTGTCCATTCATCCCAGAAATACTTATTGTGCTTCTATTGTGTGTCAGGCCCTGGAGGTGGACCCTGTTTTGCAGATGGAAATACTGAGGTTCTGAAGAGTAGTTAAGTGACTTGCCTGGGGTGAGCAGATATCAAGGGGCTGGGGCAGGACTGGAATGTGGTCTTCACGGTCTAAATCCTGAGCTTATCCTACCTACTTGATTCCTCCCAGGGTCCTTCCTACCCCCAGATGCTCTCCTTCTTCCCAAACCTATGACCCTAGGAGAATGCTTGACAGTGACACATCTTAAAAAATACATTTTGATTGTAGGGGTGGGAGCTAATCTCAGCAGTTGACACCACTGTTTGACTTGAATCAATGACTTACCTTTAGTAGTGATATTGGGACACTTCAAACATCATCCAGTAGGTAAGAATTTTTGTTGTTGTTCAGGAAGCTTTTCTCTAGGAATCAAATACTACTTTCACCCAAACAGGAGGGAACTGGTCTTATTCATAGCTACTAGTGCTCTTGAAAGTTTTATTATTAGTACATATATTTTAAAACTTGAAATAAATGAAGCAGACTCTTCAATATGTGTAGTGGGGATTTGGGGAGTGGCGTGGAGTGGTGGCTCCTAGGGGAAACGTTCACGCCTCCCTCCCATCCCTAGGTCACCAGGCACCAGCTCTTTCCCATTTCCTCCTTGTCTTCTGGCTGACCCTCCCCGTCTTTTAGGAGGCTAATGTACTCCCTGGCCGGGAAATATTGGGTTTTGCAAGGTCGCACCAGACCCCCCCATTTTTTTCTTTTAGGGTGAGGTGCTGATTCCAAAGGGATTTTTATTCACTTTATTTTTTTATTTTTATTTTAAACTTTTATTGGAGTATAGTTGATTTACAACTGATTCACTTTGCTGTACACCTGAAACTAACACAACATTGTAAATCAACTGTGCACCACAGACCCTTTTATCTCCTTACTGTCTCTTCCTGGAGCACCTCATTCATACCCACAGCTACCATTACCACCACTGAGTAGGGGACTCACCACCTTCTTCCTACCAGACTTTGTCTTTCAGCTGAATATCTGATGGTGTACTTGCTATTTTCTCTTGGACCTCTTGAAGGAAACTCAAACACAACATGTCCAGACAGATTTTCACTCCTCAGACCTGTTGTTTTCCTAGTGTTTTCTATCTCAGTGAGTATTACCACCATCTATTCCATTACACAAGCCAGGAAATGGGGAATTAACTCTTCATCTCCACCCCAGATCTAGTTCAGCCCATTTTATCTCCTAAATAGTTCTGGTAATTCTACCACTACCACACTAGTCCAGGCTGCTCTAGGAACGCCCTTCCCCCGCCACCCACTCACCACAAGGCAGCCAGACTGGTCCTTTCAAATGGCAAAGCTGGTCACATGATCCCATGGCTTAAAATTCTCCAGTGTTTTTTTTTATTTAGAATAAAGATGGAATTCCTTGACTTTACCTACAGGGCCTTGTTGAGTCTGGCCCTTTCTGTCCTCTGTACTCTTATCTTAAACTAGATTTGTCCATGCTCTCTCCCCTGCAGCCAAGCTGGTCTTCTTTCTGCACATTATGCCATAGCCTCTTTTCACACTCTTCCCTCAGTCTGGAACGCTCTTTCGTTCCTTCTCTGCCTGGTTGAGTCTCATTCACCCTGTCGTTCCCAATTTCTTATCACTGCTCAGGCACGGATTTCCTGGCCGGGTTGAATTCCTTCCTAACAGATTCTGTGTTGCTGTACTGCCACTTTGCAGCCCTTTTGATACTTACAATTTCATTTTTATTTCTTTGTTTTTCATTTTTATTGTGGTACAGTTGATATATGCTTACAATTTTAAGGTTTTATTCATGTGATTATTAATCTCTCTCCTCCACGAGCCTGTGAATTTCATGAGCACCGGGACCCTGCCTACTTTTGTCCCTACCCCAAGTATAGTAATTGACATTGTAGATTCAGTAGAGGTTTCCTTACCATGAACTGTCAGTGGTTACTAATACCCCCTACAAGTTTTGAGGGTATAGTAGTGTCAATCCCAGATAGCTGGGTTGGAGTAATTGACCTGAATTGCCATTACTACCATCACTACCACCACCGTCATCATCACCACCGCCACCACCACACCACCACACCACCACCATCATCACTGTCATTATCATCATGGTACTCTTAGCCCTGGTGTCAACGTTAGACAGTTATTATTCCTCTACTATGGGACATAACCAGTTGTTCACTGGCTTCCTGGGAATATCTGGAGTTCTGATGAAGGTGCCTCGGATATTTATATCATGTTGTTTGTTAGTTACCTTCTTAAATAATAAAAATAGCGCTTTTCCTTCAGGCCTTAGAGAGCTTAGGTCTTCAGATTGGAAAACACACAAATTCTCCCAAAGGTAAGAACTGGTATCTCAGTGGCTGGGATCTCACAGGAAGAGTGTTGGGCACGGCTGTGGCTCCGTCTCCGGGCTGTGCGTGGAGTGGGAGGGCTCTCTTCACGCAAGCGCTTCCGCGCGGAGGGGTTGGAGCTGTGGCAGACGCAGGCCTGGGCAGCCCCTTCTCTGCTGCCTCCTTCTCTTCCTGAGGGCTCCCTGGTACTCCTGCCATCTGACACTACCCAGCCGTGTGGCTGACATGGTGTTGGTGCTCCGGCCAAGTGTCAGGCATGAGCCTCTGAGGTGGGAGAGCCAAGTTCAGGACATTGGTCCACCAGAGACATCCTGGCTCCACATAATATCATATGGCAAAAGTTCTCCCAGAGATCTCTGTCTCAATGCTAAGACACAGCTACATTCAACAACCAGCAAGCTCCAGTGCTGGACACGCTATGCCAAACAACTAGCAAGACAGGAACACAACCTCACCCATTAGCAGAGAGGCTGTCTAAAATCAGAATAAGGTCACAGACACCCCAAAACACACCACTGGACGCGGTCCTGCCCCCGAGAAAGGTAAGATCCAGCCCCACCCACCAGAACACAGGCACTAGTCCCCTCCACCAGGAAGCCTACACAACCCACTGAACCAACCTTAGCCACTGGGGGCACACACCAAAAACAACAGGAACTACAAACCTGAAGCCTGAGAAAAGGAGACCCCAAATACAGTAAGTTAAGCAAAATGAGAAGACAGAGAAACACAGCAGATGAAGGAGCAAGGTAAAAACCCACCAGACCAAACAAATGAAGAGGAAATAGGCAGTCTACCTGAAAAAGAATTCAGAGTAATGATAGTAAAGATGATCCAAAATCTTGTTAGTAGAATGGAGAAAATACAAGATACATTTAACAAGGACCTAGAAGAACTAAAGAGCAAACAAACAATGCTGAACAGCACAATAAATGAAATTAAAAATTCTCTAGAAGGAATCAATAGCAGAATAATTGAGGCAGAAGAACGGATAAGTGACCTGGAAGATAAAAGGTGGAAATGACAACTGCAGAGCAGAATAAAGAAAACTGGACATTCCATCCAAAAGCAACAGAATACACTTCCTTCTCAAGTGCACATGGAACATTCTCCAAGACAGATCATATCTTGGGTCACAAATCAAGCCTTGGTAAATTTAAGAAAATTGAAATCGTATCAAGTTATCTTTTCCGACCATAACGCTATGATACTAGATACCAATTACAGGAAAATATCTGTAAAAAATACAAACACATGGAGGCTAAACAATACACTAATAAATACCCAAGAGATCACTAGGAAATCAAAGAGGAAATCAAAAACTACCTAGAAACAAATGACAATGAAAACACGACGACCCAAAACCTATGGGATGCAGCAAAAGCTGTTCTAAGAGGGAAGT